>NC_090022.1:192733330-193046901 GCF_037176765.1 Anolis sagrei
TGAAATGAGATGTTTGCTTTCCTCCTCCGCAAGAAATATTTCATAAAACTCCAAATATTTTCTGAAGTGTTTCTTGCCTATTTGCTCTACTTTTCAGCAGCATTTGGTTAGGGGGAAATCCCTAAATTTGTATGATCACAGCCAATCAGAACTAAGAAACTAATATGATGGTATCAAGATGACACACAGCCATCAGAGTGAGAGCAGCATAGTTTGTGCTACCTCTTTAAGCTGGAATTTCACTTCAACTTCTGTGCTGACCTCCATTTGCAGAGCTTTAGTTCTAATGCTAACAATGCTTATTAAAAATTCATGAGTTACTGAAATAAAGATTTAGGCAAAAGCAAATCTGACAAGTCAGATGTGCTCTTTGAGAGTGACCAAATCTGCGAGCTGCCTTCCTTTGCTTTTTTTGTACATCACGCAGAATCTAGCAGCTCACTTTTGTTTTAGAGCTGGTTGTGTTTTTGTTCTTTTCCAAACAAAAACCCAAACTTTCTCCCTTCAGAGTGGTAAATAATAAAGTGGTAATTGTGGGCCATTAGTGATAAAGTTTAAAAGCCAACAAAGGATAATCCTGAATAGCTTCCAGTGGGTTACTGTGTTTTCTCCCACCATCCTACTGTCCTACCCAATACTCCGCTAACTGTGAAACTCCTCCCCTTCACCCACCTTTACCAGGATATCTTGGCCTGATAATTCCTGATTAATTGAAAATAGGGTAAAAGCATAAATTAAAACCAGGTAGCCTTAAGTAAAATGCATTTACTTTGCACAGCTCCCTCTGATACTGGAATGGGAGGAGCAGAAGGGAGTACATGTGATGCACAATGCATGGCTTGGGCTTTATGTCAATGAAGTGGGCCAGCCTAAACAAAGCCCTCCTGAAATGGGAAGCAAACCCACAACTTGTCACTTTACTACTACCCACCAGCCACCCACCCAAACTCAAATTGCTAGAGCTAGCTAAATCCCTTCACAGAGAACCTCAGAGTCCAACGCTTACTTCAGCTGGGGCTGGGGTGGAGGCAGGTCCTGACTGGGTTTCTGGGCCACTTGTGGTTTTCCTTGGCTTGGTGGAGGGCGGCTGCCTTGTTGCCCCGGGCCTCCCGGGCCTTGCCCCTGAGTGCTGGGCCTTGGCTGCTGGGTCGTGGGTGGGGATGGGCGCTGCTGCTGTGCTCCTGCCCCCGGTGGGCGCTGTTGAGGTGGCCCTCCCTGACTGCCCTGCCGTGGATGTTGCCGTGGTTGCCCTCCTGCGGCCGGAGGGCGCTGCTGCGGCTGTGATGGTGGTTGCGGTGGCTGCTGTGGTGGTTGCCCAGGCTTGGGGGGAACTGCTCCTGCAGGCCGTTGCTGAGGAGGAGATCCTTGCTGCCACTGCTGCTGCCCCCCACCGCTAGGGCTTGGACCTCTCTGGGGCTGTGGGGATTGTGGAGCAGATGGTGGCCCCTGCTGGCGAGGCTGCTGGGCTCCTGGGCCAGGCTGCCGCTGCCCTATGGGACGCTGCTGTGCCTGTGGTGGGGGCTGCTGGGTGGTGGGGCTTGGAAGGCGCTGACCTCCAGGCAGGCCCCCTGTTTGTGGGGAGAGGCCGGAGAGCTGCTGGCCTTGGGGAGGGGGCCGCTGCTGAGATGGAGGCCGCTGCGCTCCTGCAGGTGGCTGCTGGGGCCCTCCTGGCAAATCAAAAGACAGAAAGGAAGAGTGATGTTCATGGTGATGAAATCATATTTTTGTCCTCACCGAAACACTCCAATCCCAACCCATGCAGCATCTTTCTTTTAAGCCTCGTCCCCTGCTCCAAGCAGCCTCCTTGCCAAGAGGTAGCCTCACTGGTAAGGCTTGCTCAATTGGGTATGAATTCCAGCTCCTGTATTTTTTAAACTTTGCCAATCTCAAGAGCATTTCAAGTACTCTAAAACTTTAACTAGTGGTACAAAGGTACCTCTCCTTTCTCATGTTTCCTCCCAAAATGATTACTGCTTCCCCTGAGGAAAGTGAAGGGGACTCAAATGAGCCACCAACTCTGTTACCAGTTCCTCCACACATTCTTCCCACTCTCTGCTGATCTTGGGAAGGAGATGGCTGTTGCAGACAGATTTGGAAAGTGAGGAAAGACAATACCTTTGTTCTATTCGAGGGAGCTCTATAACACCTTGATTTGTTCCAACATCGGTCCAGGTTTAAATTTACGGGAGCCTATCTTGGATCCAATTTGGCAACCCTATTTGCCCTCTTGTCACATGCCCCACTTCTCTCCTATAAGACTTCCCTGCAACATAGAGTCATATTTACCCTGGGGTGGGGGTCTCTGTTGGGCAGGAGGGCCTTGTCGCTGTGCAGGTTGAGCTGACTGAGCCTGAGGACAAAAGGAAGCAAAGCAAACCAGAAAAGAGTTGGAAAAGAACATTCCCACCTCCCTCCATTCCAGAGGCATCAACCCCTAAAGTTTAGCCACTCTGGGCCCAATAAGTGCTTCAATGTCTGGATTAAGCTTTACTCAGGATTTGTTTATACTGGCCAGAAAACCCCAAGTAACCCAGCGTCGATCCTGGCTCTCTTCATGACGTTCAGAGACTTTCAGCCCTTAACATGGGGTAAACCAAGTTGAACCAGTTTAACGCCACACTAAAGAAAGTTGAGAAATTCATCAGAGTTGCAGCAAACTCCAAAGCAGCTCAACACTTCAGGTAGAGTGTAGACAATAGACCAGTTTTGAAACAAACCAGACCCCTGTCTACATGGGCTGGCACCACCAATCCCCTTATCCCTGTAGTCATCAGCACAAAGAAAGGGGGATGGATCAAGCTTGTGGCGTCCCATTTTTAATATTTATTTTTTTACTTTATTTCTATGCCATTCTATCTCACCCCAAGGGGGACTCAGAGCAGCTTCCAATTTTGGCTAATATTTAATGCCACAATTATACAAAAGTGATTAAAGCTCTGGGAGAATTTCTGGCCATTGCTGGTGCTTCAACCAGAGAGGAGGGGGATCATGCAGATAGCTCTACCAGTGTCAGTAAGAGGTGCCTATGATGATCAGGAGCTCTTTTGGACCTGTGAGACTGTCTGGTGTGGTGACAGGAAAGGTAAAGTGATGGTCCACCCGGGATGCATTAGGTTCAACAATGTTAATTCATTGCATCACCACAGCCCCATGCCAATAAAATGTTTTAAAAAGGCAAATACAAAGATTTTACCCCACCGTTATGTACTGGGCATAGAATGTGTGGACACCTCCAAGGCATCCTAGTCCCAAAATAACTGGTCAGTCTAGAGAAGTCCCCGGTTACCTTCACTAATATATCTCCTATTGAGGTGCAATGTTCTCCCAAACCCATCCCCTATACGGCTATGGTCTCCTGCAGACCCAGTAACAAAGGCTGCCTACAATTTCCAATGCAGTAATGGGCAATAGGTAGATTGTGTACAGAAGCTCTTACATGGGCCTAATGGCAACTGAGATGGATATGAAGAACCAGTGAGCATTCCAGCACATTTGGCTCAGCACATGAAGCTGCCTTCTTCTGAGTCTGGTGAAAAGTCCATCAACTGAGTCACATAAAAGTCAGAAGTGAATGGAAAAGCAATTGGGTAGTTGTAGGTTTTTCAGGCTGTGTGGCCATGTTCTAGAAGCATTCTCTCCTGATGTTTCTCCTGCCATAGATGCAGGTGAAACATCAGGAGAGAATGCTTCTAGAACATGGCCATACAGCCTGAAAAACCTACAACAACCCAGTGATTCTAGCTATGAAAGCCTTCGACAATACATTGGGCAAACATTTTTTCTCCACCTCCCATTACACTCAAATGTGACAAAAGAAAAACAAAAATTGCCAGTTGTTTCTGGGCAAGAAAATTCAAGCACAGTACTTAATAAAAAAAAAAATCCAAAGCCTAATCACATAACATGTCATTAACATCAGACATTTTCAGTTGCAGGATGTGGGGTATCACTTCGGCTTAGATGGATTTAAACTATGAGTGAATCAGAGGAGACAAAAGGAAGTATTTCTCCACAGAACGTCAAGCTAAACTGTGGAATTCATTAACACAAGATGGAGTTACGACAACCTTCAACTTAAATTCCCACAATTCCTAACAGCTGGTAGGTTGTTAGGAATTGTGAAAGCTGAAGTCCCAAACACTTGGAGGGCTGAAGTTTGCTCATGCCTGCTTTAACAGGTGATTATAATTCTCAGAGGATTTGGCTCTCAGTATCTGTGCCTGCCTAGTCATGATGATTATTTGCTGGGTGAGGGTACTTGTGGGAGTCTAAATGCTCGGGGCTGCAACTCCCATAGGCCATTGCAAGCAGAGACAATGGCCAGAAAAGATGGAGACTGTATAGGTAGTAAGCTGGCAGTCACTGTGTAATTACTGTATGGCATGAGATGTGCTTACAGTCTGAACTTTTTTTTCATGTTCTTCAAAGGCAAGATTAGAAAAATCCAGGGAGGAGATATCTATCAGCAGCTACAAACCGTGATAACTAAATAGAGCCTCTCTTCAGCCATCACAGACTAGTATTATCCTATGATATCAAATGCTGGGAATATGGATTAGGGGAAGGATGTTACTGCAAGAAAAAAAGAAACAGATTGAGGAAGCTGAGCAAAGCTGAGCTGGACCAGTTTAAAACATGGCTGGAATTTCATTGTGGACTTGCTTCTTCGTAAGTAGAATGACGTCTGCAGGAAACAGAAGTGAGTAGTTTATCAACGTTTGTATTCAGCAAGGGCGTTACTACAGAGTCAGCAAACAAGACTGTTGTGCATTAGGACCATTGTTATCATGCACCATTTAACACAGTATGCACAAAGTTAGATGACATAAGACTGGGATAGAGAAATCTGTACCATGTGTTCTTCCTGGAAATGTATATCTTGAACACAAGAAAAAATAATTTCAAAACTTTTCTCCAAGAAAAATTTAAGGGTTTTAATGCATTTCAAATGATTTTTGTGTGTTGGTTTGAAGGGGGGGGGGGGGATTTCTCATACAAGATGCTTGTGCCCTTACGGGGTCAGTGTGGTGTAGTGGTTTGAGTGCTGGGGTAGGACACTGGGAACCAGGGTCTGAATCCCCCTTTGGCCATGGAAACCTTGGGTGAATGACACACTCCCATCCTCAGAAGAAGTAAAATCAAAGGCTCTCCAAACAAATCCTGCCAAGAAAACCATATGATAAGTTCACGTTGCTTTTGTCCTGTCAGTACACAGCAACAATGGCAGTTTTGCACACAAAGACAAACTGTTTTTTGTGCAAATGAACTTTGCACAAAACGCCCTTACAAATACAACTATTTGCAGCAGTAGAACCATATTTCAGCAGGGTGTCTCAATCTGTCAGAACAACTTGCTTATTAAGGATTTGCAGGTGTTATTTCCTGCCTAGTTCTGTGTGGCAAAGGTATACTGTATAGATTTCTCCTCCCATCTACCCAGAGGATACATACTCAGGTCCATCCTATGACGCTTTCAGAACGGAGCTCACCTGAGCCCATCACATGACACAGGGCTACTTCCGGAGGGGCTCTGGCCTGGCTCCATCCTGCAAGCACTGTAGGACAGAGCCCTGAGAACACAGGAGGCTTCCCGTGTTCTCATTTGGTAAGCCAGGAAAAGCACAGGGAAAAGCCGGGCAGCAATGCTTTTCCCCGTGGGATGGTGATGTGGGCGATTCGTAGAGTGGGGCGACAG
The DNA here is from genome assembly GCF_037176765.1 of Anolis sagrei. Classification (NCBI taxonomy): domain Eukaryota; kingdom Metazoa; phylum Chordata; class Lepidosauria; order Squamata; family Anolidae; genus Anolis; species Anolis sagrei. The sequence goes on from NC_090022.1 coordinate 192,739,026, forward strand.
TTTTCCCCGCTGCCCACCGGATTTGACCTGCTGCCCTACAGATGCCCCCGCTTTCCCCCAGCTTGAGGACCTTCATCTGATAAGTTCCTTTATCTAGAACAGAGACAAAGACCATGTCCCCTTCCGATCTTGCTGAACTGCAGTTCCCAGCATTCTTTGCCATAGGACCGAATAGAGTTGCAATCCAACATCATCTAGGAAGACGTGAGTTATTCAGAATTGAAGGAGAGATGCTCATCTTAAGACATACAATATTGTGTTGCTCCATGCTTCTATCCAGATCCCAATGTAACCAATTCCATAATTGTTTCCTATCAGCCCAATACCCCCATTCTCTACCCTCCTTCTACTTATGGGCTCCTTCAGTTTCTAGTAAGCAATGAATGTGGGTATGTTAATTTCAGATTACAACCCCCAGTCAAGAGGCCATGCTTGGCAAGAGAATCTCATGTTACATCTAATGGAGAGAAGAAAAGGATTAACCACAGTTGAGTATATGAGATGAAAATCTCACTGTAAGGGGCTTCAGATAGGAAGAAGGGAGTGATACCTGGGTGTGCTGTCCCGAGGCAGAGCGCACAGGTGAGGGCACGGGTGTGCGAGGAATAGCCTGGGCCATGCGGGTCAGGACCAGGTCCACAATCAGGTGCTTATCTTCATCCTGGTGATCTCCAATGAGAGGCATGGATGATCCCACTACCTAGGGAGGAGAAGGAAAGAGCAAAAAGCAAAAGAAGTGACCCTCTTTCCTCAAAATTAAGAGAAAGCGTAAGTTTGGAAGCTGAAGTAAAACCACATATAATGGTGGTAGTGATTTTTGGGGAAAAAACCAAATGAATCCATAAAATGTAGACAGTAAATAGACAATCAGGAAATAGGAAATGGAGGTTGGCAAACTGAGGAATAATGAGGTACAGTGGCTGAGACCAGGATTTTTTGCCCAGGGTTCCACGAAAGGTCGGCAGGAGTGCCACAGGTCAATGTTATTGGGAAAAAAATATGGAGTTGCAGATATATTGATCCTGGTGATCTCCAATGAGAGGAATGGATGATCCCACTACCTGGGGAGGAGAAGCGTAAAATTACTGACTCAGTGGGATTTCCCTTTGGATTGACTTACAATTCAGCCACAGATTCAATAAATTTACTTATTTATTGACCACTCTAACAACCACCATGTCAGACTACACAGAGAAGCCATTGAAATCCACAAGCATGTAGACAATTTCAACAGAAAGGAGGAAACCATGAAAATGAACAAAACCTGGCTACCAGTATTTAAAAAACTCTAAAATCAGGACAGTAAATAAAGAGCAACACTCAAATCGCAGGGGAATTCCAGACAGGAAACAATTAGGGCCAGCTAACGCCTACCAACAAAGGATTCCCCCTGGCAGGAAGCAAATGGGCTTTGAAGTTGTGAGACCATTAAATGCTAATCAAGGTTGCCAATTGCAATATTTACACCTGCCTCAAGCAGGCAAGAGTTTTTTCTCCCACCCTGGACATTCCACAGATAGATAAACCCCACTTGCCTAGTTTCCAACAGACTCCTCAACCTCTGAGGATTCCTGCCATAGATGTGGGCAAAACATCAGGAGAGAATGCTTCGCAAACATGGCCGTACAGCCCGGAAAACTCACAGCAGCCCAATTTACTTATTAACCAGTAGAATTCTACCCAGTATTCTTATGCAGGGCTTCCTAAGAGAGTTAATAATTATTTCAAGGGTTTCTCTGATTTAAAAAGGATGAGAAAGACTGGTTGAGAGGCTGGGGAGAAAACCAGGAAGTCCCTGCTTCAAGTCTCTACACTGCCATTACATAACAAGACAGCTGTGAGATCCTCCTTCCCCAGCTCCCCCCCCCCCCCCTATCTGTAGCATTAAAATAACAGCAGATGATGTGCATTACAGGATATTTGCCGAAGGGATTACTGAGAAAATGTGAGTGCTTTGTTCATAAATGCTAAGCAGTAGTATTAACAAAACAACATGGGACAAGCAATGGTTACTTTAAAATATAGTTGGGCACACAGAGAAATAGCTGGATCTAAGCCAACTTTGACTTTTAACAGAAGCAAGGTCTCCTTCACATGTTAATTTCAGTGGGCGCAGGTCGTATCTTTATGAGCATGGACAGGAAAATGATGCCCTACCCAAAAAGAACAGGCATATCATAAAATGTTGGTGAAAGGTTGGAGAGCTTGAACATATTTCCAGGCTTCAATCAGAATGCCAGCATTGGATTGTCTTTCTGGGACAGACTGGGCAGCATTCTCAACTTCCCTCAGATTTCGCCTTGGGCCACCTCAACATAACAAAACACTACAGTGTTTTCTTTCTCTTTCTCTTAAAATGCTGCTGCTTGAACCATATTTAATTTGAAAATGAGTGAGAAACTACAGTGATTATAGGGGAACATTTTCTGACTCCTGGGATTCTCCGTGGGCTGCATAAATTGCCAAAGCCACCACTCCTTCACCACTTACCCAGAAAAGGAAAAACAAACAAACATGAAGTCCCCTCCTGGTTTAGAATATTTTCTCTTTTTTATATATATTTGTCAGTGCAAGGAGGCCTTCAGTCTCTTTAAAAGATGAAGTAATGCTCCTGGATGTTTTGGGCAGAAAAGGAATGTTCTGAAGAGTCTGGAGATGTTTACGGCCACAAAAAGAGCCTTGTACAGCCACACGTGGGCCACATCTGCCCATTCCAGCCACAGATTTACTAACTAAACTTTTCCTGCAAGGGTGGAGGAAGGAGGAGTAAATTGGGCTCCCCAATGAAGTGAGGATTGAGGACAGCCCATCTGATGCTGTGGCCAGGGACCCAGCAAGGCCAAGCCTCGTACTATTGAAGTCGAACATGCCCCCCCCCCCAACAAGGGATGGTAACTTATAGTTCTGCAAAGGACAAGGGTACCAGACTGCACAATAGGGGTTAAGTCTTGGTCAATTGGCCAAGACACTAACAACAATGAGGACCCCACTAAACTTCGGGAACGGCTAGACCTTGGGGTCTCTGCCTCTCTCTCGAGAGCTGTAGTTTCCCCAAGGACCTGCTTCGCTCTCAGCTCTGCAGAACTCCATCCTTTGGCTCAGTGGAAACCAACCAATCCCTCCCTGTGACTTTGGATTTTCTGCCACATGTTTTGGACTCACAAGGGCATGTTTTCACTCATGAATTGTCCCACCTGAACCATGGACTCATGTCTTAATAAAGTTATATTAATCAATTTCTCTGACGGGTGGGGGGGGGGGAGGTTGATATGAATTCCCCTGGATTCCTGTTTCTTTTCCCATATATTTTTCTTGGCATCCAAACCCTTGCCCCTTCATCGTGAGGGGGCATATCAAGGAAGCAGCCAGCTGTTGGAGGGGCAATTAGAGGCAACAAAAGAAACCCATATCTTGAGACTCTGGCAGGAACAATAGAACTTGGACTTCCTATTTGATTTCAAAGCAGGGCCATCAGGCTGGAATTTCCTTTTGCCAACTTTTTGGTCATTTCACAATAGGGGCGAGACGTCACAATAGGAGGTCGCCTTCTCAATTTTTGTTTGCTTCTTTCAAAACCAGACATTTCCCAAGTCTCTCCCTTGTGGCTTATCTGATAGTAGCAGGAAGACCAGGGTAAAATAAACAAGGATCATCACAAATCCCATCAAGGACAATAGGCTGGGCATCGCACCCATTAATTCATTCACCGGCTCATTGTTTCTGCTTCGTCCCGCCTCCCTTCTCCTGATTCGCCAGGGCGCTGAAGTGGAGGGAGTCCTCCCATTGGCTCCTGCGCAGCGAGGGAGCTCTGCGATTGGCTCAGGCGCAGGGCGGGCAGCTGCGCCTCCTCCCAGCTGGAATCACATCAGCCAATCACCTGTGAGCTGGGTGGAGGGCAGGGGGGGGCAGCGGGAATTTTGAACTTTTAAACCTGTAGATTCCTATAAAAATGCCTCTGATCTCTGTACTAGTATGCTTTGTAGGCAAATTATTGCTACATCGCATCTTTTTCAGCTGAATCGCTAATAAAAACACCTCGGTGACCGCTTCTTCGACTTTGGTGAGCTTTATTCTGAATTTTTAATCCTAATAAAATCGCTGAAATCAGGCTTCTCTGGCTCGCCAAAGCAGCGGACCCTCCTTGGCGGGGTCTTAGGGTCTCTCCTCCTGGAGAAGACCCTCCTAAAGGTCCTATCTGCTTCACTATCCCCTGCTCTGCTGTGGGATTCGGAATCATGAGCCCATCAACCCACTCTGAGGCTGGATTTTTAAGTGATCAAGACTTTTTAAAGATCACTGGGACAAATTAAAGGGCATCCTTATCTATGCAGGACTGTTTTGCTTCCACTCTACATAAAGAAATCACTGGTACAATTTTTCACTCTATTGAATGGCTTTTCTTGAACAAATGCTATGAAAATCTTGAAAGCACAAGTTTCTCCATCCTAAGACTCCCAGTCATCTTTTCTAAGTAACCCAGGACAACCAGTTGTATTCTCACAGTAATCCTGCTTGGATCCCCAGCACTTTATTCCCAGCCCTACAGATTGTGTTTGCACAAGCCCTTGTCCTGCCCTATTAGTCTCAAATCTGCATATGTGCACTTCTCTCAGCTACTAGTTGTTTGATGTTTGGTTCATGTCTTATATTTTATTGGTTCTAACAAATTTTACTGTTATATGTTCTTAAATGTGTTACTTTGTAACCTTTGTTTTTACTGGGCTTGATCCCCATGTAAGCCATTCCAAGTCGTTTTGGGGAGATGGAGGTGGGATATAAGAATACAGTTATTATTATTATTATTATTATTATTATTATTATTATTATTATTTAAAACACAACAAGATGAGTCTACAGCAGACAAGATCACTATTATTATTATTATTGTTATTGTTATTGTTATTATCCTGGGTATGTCTACATGGGCCACATAGCCGAAATTGGGCCAAAAGTCACTTCCACATGTTCACATGGCATTCAGGATCTCCTGGCCCCTTATGTCGAGTAAAACTGTTAACCAGTCAATGCCTGCTCCAGAGCTTTCCTAAACACATGGCCTGGGTGTAATTCAAAGTAAATTTCATGAACTCTCTGGAGCTCCATGGCTACTGCCATTCCATTTCCCCTATGCTCCATGGCACATGTAAAAGATGATGGCACTAACGTTTTCTGATGTTTGATGGAGGAGCCATCAAGCTCTAGAGAGTCCCTGACTATCACTGGGTGCATTTTGATGTCAACAAAAGCACCTGGCAATGGCCAGAAACTCTCTGGAGTTGTTACAATGATGAAAAATAATAATAAAAAAGTAAGACTGACCATCTAGTGTGGCCGAACCAGGTTCAGACTGACCAGATGTTGTGAAAACACTTCTGCAGAATCTGGAGCTGATCCGAAGAATTGCTGCAGACCATATCCATATTTAGGTGTAGGTAGGCTGTGTGTGTTTCTGCTTTCAAGTTGCCTATCAACATTTGGCAGCACCATGCATTTCATAGGGTTTTCTTAGGAAATGAATAAGCTGTTAGTCATTTCCTCCTGCAATATAGCCTTCCTTGCTGGTCTCCCGTCCAAATAGTAACTAACTAGGAAACCCTACTTCGCTTCCAATATCAGATGGAATCTGGTACCTTTAAGGTATTTAGACCTTAGGAAGCAGGCAGAGCTCAAATGATAGGACGATTGATACCTAGCTTCATGACCAACTAAGAATTTGAAGTCAGGTCTGTCAAAAAAGGCTCTATACTAAATTTTTGACATTTATTTATGCTGTTTAATTAAAGTTGATTAAGAAAGAGATATTTCATAAACATTCTTTAATCAAGCAATGGTCTTCATTAGCAAAAACATTGATAAAGAAGTCAAAACATTTCTTTTGAACTTCCCTCTTTCTGGAAGACTTTGGGGATTTAGGCCAGAATCCAAGCATTGATATGCACATATTTAAGTGTGGCTTACATGCTCACATGTGATTCTTTTTGGACAGAACCCTTAGTGCTATTCTGTAGCCCTTTGAACAACACCCTAAGCCTTCCTCTTCTGTAGATGCCAAGTGTCTGGAGGGACTTTTGTTACTGCTACTGTTTCTTACTAGTGGGAAGGGGAGGAAAGGGAACAACAGTTCAAACCATACCTTTGAGGGGAATAGATACAATCTACCTGTAAGTACACTCCCTGTTCCTTTCTGTGACCTGAGACAAACTGATTCCTCATTGTCTGACTTGTCTCACTGTATAGCAGTGGTAGCAGCAATGGGTTCTTCTGAGGGTAAATAGACAAGAGGGGGTAGATGGGGTGCAAAGCACTAGAACAGCTTTTGTCAACCTTTGGACCTTAGAAAAACCCTTGGAATAGTGTCCAGCTGTCAGGGTATCCCTCATACAATTATTAATTGTAAAGCTCAAAAATGTTGATTTTTTTCCAGTTACAATTTCTTACCTAGGGATATCTCATGGAACTCTAGCTGAGAAACTCTGGACTAAAGGAAAGCCTCTTGTGCCCCAGCCCAAAAGATATCCACTAAAACATATCTGCAGTTTTACTTACCTGCACCTGGGGAAAAATTGTCTTTCTAGGCATTTTAGGTCCTTTAGGAAATCTTCCCTAGCATTGCATTGGATGACCTCTCTGGGAATCTCTGGGAATCTCTGGGCCCTTCCACACAACCATATGACCCAGAATATCAAGGCAGAAAAACCCACAATATCTGCTTTGAACTGGAATATCTGAGTCCACACTGACATATATCCCAGTTCAAAGCACATGTGGGATTTTATTCACCTGTGTAGAAGGGGTCTCTGAGTCCTCTAATGGGACCACAGGTGAGGTAATTTAGTGAGATTTGGTTACATCCACAGTTTCACATAACCATAGTCCAGCTGGAAATCCATCCTTCCATGGATACATGGAACATGGGAAACGTAGGAAATGGGACTAGAACTCTGTGGGTGGAGGATCACACACCAACTGCTTGATTTAGGATTGCAGCTTTGCATACCTTGATATTTGCGGAAAGTAAAGATCTGTGCACATGAACCTGCGTGCACTCATGGGATAAGCATCTCACCTCAATGATGTGGTCACGCCCATCCTTGCCATGAAGAGCTTCCACTGCACAGATGTCCAAGCCACCAAAGATTTCTGAACAAGTGTCCACCCAGAGCTTGTACCTGCCAGTCAGGGAAGGAGATGGGAAAAACAACAAGAAAAATATGGTTCACACACCGACAAGGAGTCCTTTCAAGCCTCCTTTCAATGCCTTTTGGATGGACATTTTTTTTTTGCTAGGAGAAGTCACAGAGATGAGGCTGCTTCTCTTTGTCAACCATCTACTTATAATACCCTTCCCACACGAGTTTCCCCTCCCCAGCCTTTGCTACTCACCTGTCAGACATGGCTATTTGCTCCAACATGGCAGAGCCAGTGTTGGTCTTCCAGTTGCCAGAAACAGAGGTCCTCCTGCCGGGGGAAGGGGACACTGTTAAGTGTTGTAAGGCTTCCAGACAAATGACACAGAGCAAGCTATTCTTTGCAGATAGGGTCTCAGAGATGTGTAGATGAGAGAGGAAACACTGAGAGGTTTTTTACAAGTTTGAGAAAAAAGGGCCTTGGCCAAAGAGGGATTGTCAAGCAAAAATGTCATTGTACTGTCGAAGGCTTCCTTGGCCGGAATCACTAGGTTGTTGTAGGTTTATTGGCCTATATGGCCATGTTCTAGAAGCATTCTCTCCTGATGTTTCACCTGCATCTATGGCAAGCATCCTCAGAGGTTGTGACCTCACAATCTCTGAGGATGCTTGCCATAGATGAAGGTGAAACATCAGGAGAGAATGCTTCAAGAACATGGCCATATAGGCCAATAAACCTACAACAACCCAAAAATATCATTTTGAAGAGACCTCAGGGAAAGTGTGGGGTGTGATCCAAGCTTTTCAGAACACGAAACATATTAAAAAGAAATGGACAGAAAGGAGAACCAGACTTCGTTGTGTAGGAAAAAAATCAGCAAGGGCCCTTTTTTTCTTCACTCATATGACACATGTCACAATTTCATCCCCTGTGCAACCATTCAAGCAAAATTCTGGAACACATTTTTAAAAGTGAAAATATAGTTAAATAAACATTTCAGAAATGATTGAAATCAAACTCAGATGCATGGAATTGAATTCTGGAAGGCGGGGGGAATAAGATGGTTAATGGAATGATATTGGAGATGATCACTTTGTAGCAGACATCAGGGGACCATTTACAGTAAAGACCTTTAGCTGTCATGGCTGCATTCTGTGAAATTCTAGGATCTGTAATTTGATCAGAGCCACCAAGGAAGATCTCAGCAAAACTACAAACCCTAGTGTTCTGTCGTCACTGGGTCCGAACAAAATGTCTTTATTCTATAGAACGCACACTTTAAACCCAGTGGGAAGCCGGGATGCCCGAAGAGAGATTGTTAGAGACTTCCAGAAGTAACAGGCTTTAGAGTCTTTAAAAATACAACAAAGTCTTTATTAAGGAACAAATCTTCAAACAAAACTTCACGGCTTTACTATTCAAGTCTTTAAGAGATTGGCACTAACTTGGTTTGACTGTACTATCTCATAAGGAAGAACTCTTTATAATCCCTCCCAAGCCGTCCATCACCTAGGCCTCGCTGGTCTGGGTAAAACTGCCGATCCCCAAATGCGTCTGGAAACCAAGTAACCTACCAGACGAAGCTAGAAGATGTTTAGCTGGAATTCTGTGGTTCTGCAGTGATGTCCTGTGGAAACTTCAGGGCTGTTTTCCCCTCTGGTGCTGTGAGGCTGAGAGGCTGTGAGCTCTCAGCCAGAGCCTTTGGGATATTTTCCTTCTGTTTCCCTGGAACTGGATGGTCACTGGATGACCCCTGGATGGTCACTGGATGGACCCCGGATCACCTTTGGATGATCCCCGGATGGCTATTTCTATTTCCCCGGAAAGTTTTGAGGAATGAAGCCTTTCCTACGGGACTAGCTGATCTGCGTCCTATAGACTGGCTTCCTTGTGTGACTGACTGAAAAATGGCCCCTTCCCTCCAAAAACTCAAAAAGGAGCGGGACCAGGGAACCTAACTATAATTGGCAGATGGCTTGCCCTATGATTGCAGCCAAAAGAAGCCACCTATCTGCAGGGTCCCTGAAACTTAGGACTGCAATAAACATTAAATGCAAAAGCAAACAGAAATGGAGCTCCTGGTACAGCTGTACCAGCACACCTAGGATTCCACAGGATGGAAGCATGGCAATTAAAGTGAAATCATAGCACTGTGATTCTCTAATATCAAAGGGACACAAGTCAGCAGTAAACAAGTTGCCTCTCCTGACTTGAGCCCCTTTCAGATCACAAAATTGAAGTGCTCCACAGAGAGTGCTACCCCATGCTCACATGTAGGCCTTGTAGTTGGTGCCAATCTTCTGGATACGGACATCATATTTGGCATCGATAAAGGGCTCGGACGTGGCATAGGTTTTGGTGAGAGCCACCACACTGGCGATGTCCTGGAAATCATACTGGTTCTCCACCCTGACCTGAAAAGCAAACAGACCAATGCTTTCTTTCACACAGTGCATGTGGCAATCAAGTCCCCACTGCCCACTCCACCGTGCCGAATTCTCAACAACTAATGGGAATTCTGACTCTTTGAACCTTGCTCAAACCTAACAATTCCAGCTCAGGGACCCCCCCCCCCCCCCCCACAAAAAAATTCCCTTCACTGAAGGAATTGTTGGGAATCAAAAGGTAGAAATGCAGACAGCTTTTAGGCGACAGAATTCTCTTGGATGAGGGAAGAATAACTAGATGTGGTTTCAAAAATGGGATATTCAGCTTGCTCGCGACATTCACTGGGGTTAGGGGCACAGGACTACTGTGAAAGTGAAACACTGTAAATAAAGAAATTGTGATTTTTTAAACCAGATAAAACATCTCTCTAGGAATTTTGAGATTTTCCATCATGACTCCATGGTCAGTTTCCACTGAAAGCTGAGCATAGATCCATATTGGAGGATCTTTGGGAAGAGGTACAAAAATAGGTTTATCATCTATTTTGTCTAGGTTACACCCTTTGCATTCAAGTAGGGCAAGCCTCTCTATTAGACAATAAACACTTTGAATTCAAGAGTTACTACAATATTATGATGGCACTGAATGGTATTTGCTGTGAGGCTGCCCTGAGTCCCCCCTCAGGGGTGAGAAGGGCGGGATACAAGCATATGAAATAAATACAATACAATACAATATAATACAATACAGCATATTTCAAAATGATGGACTCGATTTCAAAGCAATGGCAATATGTTCTTTCGCTATAGCAACATGTTGCAATTACACAAACAGTTCCAAACTGTTTAATGAGCTATCATGTTATCATGTTTGACTAACCATTTTGAGCCAGAAGCAAATATTTAAAAAGTACCTCCGCAAATGAAGAATATCTTATGTTATTTGATCACTGACTTGTGAGTGACTGTGGCAATCATTGTTTGTACACTGCAAGCGGCATCAAGCAGTAATCATTTGAAACTCTCTGCCCTACCATTTTGGTGGTAAGAGTTTCATTCATGGGAAGTTTGTGGATGCAGAGAAATAGCAATTTCAAACTGGGTCAATCTTTGTTGAAACGCCCTATATATATATATATATATATATATATATATATATATATATATATGAGAGGAGGGTACACTTTATTTCAACAGCTATCAGTTTGGGCTGTCTCCTAGATCACCTTTTACAAAGGGACATGTACCTACCTATACTTTAGGAGTGACCTACATGGGGGCAGGGTGAGTGCTTAGCAGAGTGCTCTGCTTGGTAGTAGAAGGAGGCATTTTCTTCAGCTTAGAAAGTATGGCACCACTCACCTTGCCCATTCCAGAATGTGCATGCCCCATCTTCACCACTACGGGGTACTTGGAGGTTGTGAGCTGAAAACAGAAAGAGAAAAATGGAATCAAGAAGGATCACTCTTATTCTGACCAGTATGTTGCAGGAGCCATTCAGTGCCCAATCCTGGTTGGATCTACACTGCCATATAATTCAGTTTCAGAATGTAGATTTTCTGCTTTGAACGGGATTATATTATGCAGTTTCAAAATCTGCATTTTGAAACTGCATTATATGGCAGCGTAGATCCAGTCTCTGTTCCATGTACAAAAGGAATTAAGCTGACACAAAGCGAGGCGTTGCTGTTACTGCTGAGAACAAGCTAAACGTTCATTATCTCAAATAAAGGGTTGGAAGACAATGATAACGTGTGATGTATTAAGAATGAAAATATCTGTTATACATACAGAACCAAATGAATAAACGTAGCATCCGGTTTGCTCATCAATGTGCATCAACTGGTTTCTTGATGCTTGACAACTGGCATGGATTAATTCTATTGAAGCTAGCTTCAAATGGCATTAAATGGCTAGTGTATATGGGGCCATGGTTTATTTATTTATTTCGAGGTTTTATATACCGACCCTCTCACCTTCAAAGAAGGATTCGGACCGGTTCACAACAATCATATAATTAATGTTAATGAGTCAAGAGGAGACAATATAGCCCTTATATTTGAGACACCATTTCAAGAGTCAGGCAGGAAGATCCTCTTGCTGTTGGTTCCTCTTGTTATACTTTCAAGTTGACTTAAACTTATAGAAGACCCTATGAATGAAAGACCTCTAAGTCACCTTGTCCTCACCAGCCCTGCTCAGGTTTTGCAGACTCAGGGCATCCATGGCTTCCATAACGGAGTCTATCCACTTAAGAGATGGTCTTCATTCTTTTCTACTGCCCTCTACTTGATCAAACATGATAATCTTTTATAGTGAATCATCACTTCTCATAATATGGACAAAGTATGACAGTCTCAATTTAGTAATCTTGGCTTCTAAACAGAGTTCTGGCCTGATTTTTTTCTAGGAATCATTTATTTCTCCTTTTAGCAGTCCATGGTATCTATAGAACTTTTCAGCACCACGTCACAAATTAGTGTATTTTCTTCCTACCAGCTTCTTTCACTGTCCAGCTTTTGGAATTATTATTATTATTATTATTATTATTATTATTATGTGTTGTTGAAGGCTTTCATGGCTGGAATCATGGGTTGCTGTGAGTTTTCCGAGCTGTATGGCCATGTTCCAGAAGCATTCTCTCCTGACGTTTTGCCCTCATCTATGGCAGCCATCCTCAGAGGTTGATGGGTCTGTTGGAAACTAGCAACAGACCCCTCAATCTCTGAGAATACCTGCCATAGATGTGGGTGAAATATCAGGAGAGAATGCTTCTGGAACATGGCCACACAGCCCGGAAAACTCACAGCAACCTGTTATTATTATTTACTTGACTTATACCCCACCTTTATCTCAATGGGCAGCTAACAATCTCACACTTTGGTCATGGTTTAAAAAGTGCAATACAAAAATAAAAAAAACAAACAAATAATACAATGTGGATTAAGGAGAAAAAAGGATAAAACATAATAAATAAACTCAAAATAGACTTTAAAACTCAAATTCTCCCCTGTACATAGAACTATACATATCAATAGGAAATACAATGGAATGGACACATATTTGTACTTCAGGGTGTCAATTTTTTCATAGCTGCCCTGCCAAGTCCAAGATTTCTGATATTTTCGTTATTGAGGTCCCCATTTTGATTAATGACTAGGAGAAGATATGAAAAATCCTCACTATTTCACCACCTTGTCGTCTATGTTAAAGTTATGTCATTTGTCTGTGATCACTATTTTTGTGTTCTTGATGAACTGAAAACCTGCCTTTGGTATCCTTAAGAATGTATAAAGGAATGAGGGTGTACCTGCACTAGCTGTTCTTCATACCAAACCATAAACATTTATCAAGCACTTCTTGACATCTTATTTGTATTAGGCTTGACATAAACATGTGATGCAACATGCTCTCTAATGTGCTGTGAGCATTTGAATTATTGAAGGTAATCGTGGGAGTTTCCCTGTCTTATCAGGGCTTGCATATGCAAATCTGGCTCTAGTAGATGATGGCTCAGCCATACATTTGCCAAGACGTGGTGAAAGAATAATACTCCCATCAGCACTCAAAAGGTCAGATGTGCATGAGAAACTCCCGGTTTTGCTAATATTTTCTATAATAATTAGATTATTACTTATTATTCATTACATTGTTTTTACATATGAAAAAGGACTTATTAGAAAATACAATAATGCCTGGAAATACTGAAGGTAGTAAAAAAAAGAGGAATGCTGATAGATTCAATCAAGGAAGTCATGACCTTGAATTTGCAAGATCTCAGCAAGGCACTTGATGATAGAGTAACTTGGGAGTTTTTCATTCATAGGTCACCATAAGTCCAAGTCAACTTTACAGTAATTAAGCTATCACCGTCATCGTCATCATCACTTCATCATCACCATCACTGACAGTTATTGTCGTCATCATCATCATCATCATCATCATCACCATCATCATTTATACCCCACCTTTTCCCCAAGGTTGGGACTCAATGTATTTTACAAATTAATTAAATTACTACATAGTCAAACATACTAAATGTTAACGTTAGCAGTGATTTTTAAAGTGATTTTCCTGCTTCTTGGCAGGGGGTTGAACTGGATGGCCCACAAGATCTCTTCCTACTTTATGATTCTATGATTCTATGAAAGGCTTATTGACAATATTAAAACAAATCATACACGTAGAAAGGAGAAACAACAGTGCAGTTTAAAACAATGCAGCACTTCTCTTATAATCCCCTTACTTAAGAGCCTTCAGTTCTCAAAGCATGTTTGCCTGCCAACAGTAGGACAGCAGGGAGGGGGGACATTCTAGTTCCAAAACCTAGTTGAAACCACTAAGCATGCCATCTCCCTAAAGCATGCACACATTGATCAAACTTCCCCACACAATATTTACAAATACACACACTTTCCCATGTGTTGGAACCCACTGCAGATTACTTCGTTTGCCCACCAGCCTCCAAACTCCAGCAGCAGGAGTTGCTGATATTTACAGACTGAAATGACTCAAATTGGACACCTTAAGTATCATCTCTGTCCTTTGCTCATAGTCCAGTGGTTCTCAAACTGTGGGTCCTCAGATGTTTTGGTCTTCAATTCCCAGAAATCCTAACAGCTGGTAAACTGGCTGGGATTTCTGAGAGTTGTAGGTCAAAACACCTGGGGGATCCACAGATTGAGAACCACTGCCATCGTCCCAAATGAGAGTACAGTCCCAAATTAGAGTACAGTCAATTTTGGAGCAGTTAGTCAAGGCATGTATTTCCCTTGATCCAGTAGGTTTATTCTTGTTGGTGCTGCCAATAAGATTCAGCCCCAGGGTGGATGTTGTGGCCAGGTTATACATGCAACTTTCACGCTAAGTTATCACACTGCTTGGGAAATTTGCTTGAAAAGCTTTCATGAGGATCATAGTTATTCCATCTGCCTGAGAAGAAGCAAAAGCGAGCGACTTGATGTTTCCAATCTAGCTAGAAAAGAGATTAAAGTTTGCAACTGACTGTCAGGAAGCAAAGCTTGAGAAGACACAAAGTTGGGCGATTTGCTTTGGAGGAAGTGGTGGTTTCCCCATTACTATTGTTTCTTCAGCTAGCTTCCCATAGCCTGAATACAAACACACAGCCTGTACATTTGTAAATAAACAGATATTATGAAACCTCCCACAAGTCTTCAGTACAAGGAAATGGTTTGGGGAAAAGGCTACCCTCAAAAAACTACTCAGGAAGTGAGAAACGCAAAGTGATTGCCTCTTGACTGGCACTTGTTCATTTGTGCAAATTTTGCCCTAACACTCATAGTGACCCACGGAAAACTATGAAATCGTTTCAAAAATTTGCCTGTTAGTTTTTTAACAATCATTACTAAAGGAAGTGGAACCACACCTCTGATATACGCAGAGCATTTTAAAACAGAACATTACGAGAAACCTCATTACACACTAGAATACTCCCTCAATAAATGCTGACAACAGCTTGTTTGTGAAAAGGGGAACAAAAGCAAAATTACAACAATGGGAATGGTGCAATGTTAATATACTCTATATTTTATGTGATTATGTTTTTATGTATAGTGTTTTAATGTGGTTTAAACATGGTTTAATTCATGTTTATATGTTATTGAGTTTAGTTAATGTTTATATGTATATTGGTGGCATTACATTTTGCCATGTTGTGCACCGCTCTGAATTCCCCACGGGGTGAGAGAGAGAGTGGTATAGAAATGCAGTAAAATAATAAAAGAATTGTTAATTTGAAGGATTCTGAACACAAACAAGATGACAGGGGCAGGGCTGCTGTCCCATAAAATATTCTCAATATTGAAATTACATCTGCTGTTAAAGACAGAGTTGGATAATGGATAAAAATGGCAACCAGTCTCCCAACTAAAGATTTATAATTATGGCAGCACCAGGAATCTTCAAAGTATACTCTACAACAGTGGTTCCCAACCTTTTTTTGACCAGGGACCACTTGACAAGGGATCACTTTGACCAGGGAACAATTGACCAGGGACCTCTTTGACCAGGGACCACTCTCCAACATTAGTATCAAAAGGGTTACAAATCAGTTTTTGGTCAACTTTAGATTCGGTTTGATTATTTGGGGTCCTGATTCAGAAAATTGCGTTGGATAGACCACATCAGCTCTAGTTTCTGATACAGAACATATTCCATGGTCAGTGACAGGGAAGGAGTGATATGTGGTGTGAAAGGAGCGGAAATAAAATATAACAAAGAGGACCAGATTTCCATCCTCGCCACCCACTAGTGGTCTGCAGCCCACAGGTTAAGAACCACAGCACTACGAACACCATGTGATATGCCCCCCTTATATTTTGGACCATATTTAGTTAGTATGAAGTCCGAAAAGTAAATAGGACACATGCTCTGAAATTGCTTTTCTTTTCATTAAAAACTGAATAGATTACACTTAAGGGAAGCATTTTGTTTTTCCATGAGCATCCCTCTCTGCTGATGGTTCCACACTAATGAAAACTGGAAATGCTGGGACATTTTTATTGATTTATTTATACTCCACCCTTCCAAACCCCAAAGGGGATTCAAGGCAGATTTGCACATTTATATAAGTAACTATTCAAAATCCTACCCATGTTTACCAAAAGCCTGACCTATTCTCTCCAATAAAGGCTTATTCCTGTGTGTGTGCAAAAGGGATTGAAGCTATAATAATATAATAAGAAAACTTTATTTCTAGACCATTCTCTCTCCCCGGAGGGACTCAGGGCAGCTTACACATTAAAGAGGCAAACATTCAATGCCTCGAAATGGGTACAAACACATCAAATAATACAGGATAATGGATAGTAACAACAGAAGACTTACAACAAATGAATTTAGCATAAAAATAAAAAAGGAATAATCCACTAAGACATAAAGAACTAAAACATGAGTAAACATTACAATGTTGGGTCAAGATTTATTTGAAGGTTTTCCCCACACCCTCACCAACTAAGGGGTAGGGGAAATAATTTACAAATGTTGTAAGGAAAGATTATATTCTCCATCTAAGAGTATGCCATCTTTGCCTATACTGGTGGGCAATAATAGGATTCTTGTATCAACCTGCAAGATAACAGGTTGGTACTATTATCCCCACATGGGGAAGGAAGGCTAAAAGAGGGAAGCTAGTCTAAGCTAAGCCAAGAAATTCACGGAGACAGTGATTTTTGAGCTGGGCCTTTCCTTCTCTGACTCGTAGCTATATACCTGCAGAGGCAAGTCTCAGGTCTAGGTAACCTGGCTCCTGGAAATTATCCAGTGCCTTAAAGGCTTTACCTATGACCAAATTCCTAAAGCAAAGATTCATAGCCAGTGTAGAACAGGCTTTCCTTCTTTCTGGCTTTATGTCATGTGGTTCATTTCATGCAGTGCATACAGTGACCGCTGGTACTTTCTTAGAATCTGAATTTGTCACATATATACGGGTACCTTGACAATCACTCTCACTACATAACTGAGAGCATACCTACTATGGGTGGCTCATGCCTTATATGCCTGTTGTAAGATGCAGGAAATGCCTGAGGCAGGCACTGATGACGGAGGGGAAAAGAATCCTGGGGCAAGATGCTGGTGAAATATGTAGCTCCTATATTTAGAATGCGTGCATAGGAAGGTATCCAACCCCTCCTTACGCAAATCATTTCCCCATTCACCTATCACTCATGGGCATAGTCTCATCCACCCATGAAACGGAACGGCTTCTAGAATGGTTGGGAAGTTACCAGCCACTTCATGATATTCGTTTCCTTCATTTCAGAAGCACTTATTATTGTTTACCATTAAGCACTTCCACATGAAATCCAGAAATGTATCCCCCATGGATAGAAAAGGTCATACTACACATATGCATAAAATGTCTCTCATAAAGTAAATTCCCCCACGCTCACGCTAGTTTCAACTGCTGTTTGGTCCATTCTGTGTCAATGTGTACTTTTTTGCTGACTGCAAACTTGGAAGGTTGATTCTGAAGCGAAACTGAACCACACCTATCCATTCCCAAATACTTTCAACACAGATACTAGAAGCAGGTGTAATTATTGAGCCTAAAGGAAAAGATGAGGAGTTGTCCTGAGCCTGCTCATTAGTTCAAAAGAGTTTGTTAAAACAAAACGACATAGATACATTGTTCTGCCCAATCCTAAAACCCAAGTAAGCTCAACCTGTGGGTAGGGCACAATCCAGAGCATCATCAAATGTTGTGAACTGGGGTGTAGCTGAGAATTAAGCAACCAAGCTGACCTTTAGCAAACCCATTTATTATTCTGTTTGTAAAATGAGAATACTAATGGGATCCTTCCAATGAATGTTAGAGAAAATTGCTGTGAAATTTTGGAGGGGGGGAGGGCTGGGTAGAGCAGGACAGGGAGAAATTGTAGAAAAATGTTTGAAAAGTTAATTGCTCAAAAATGCAATTTCTTACATTAGATATGGCTATATTATGTTAATAACAGAAGTGATTTGGGTCATAATGATTTTTTATTGAATATAATACATTTGTAATAAAGAATGCATTTATTTGTCATTCATAATAATACAGTTGGCATTAGACATTTGTAGTTTTGTCTTTTTCAGACAGAAATCAGCTATTAAGTGAGAAGTTCTACTTTGGAGTAGATACTGTATTGTCAAAAACAACAGGATGGCATATGCTGAATATAAACCAAACATGGTTCAACACCTGTCTGTCAGCTCTAGCTTCTTATGCGGGGAGATGAGAGAACCCTCCCACAAGATGGTAAAACATCCATGCGTCCCCTGGACAATGTCCTTGCAGACAGCCAAGTCTCTCACACCAGAAGCGACTTGCAGTTTCTCGAGTCGCTCCTGACACACACACACAGAAAACAACACATACCTGCAGAAGATATACTGAGGACAGTTCTTGCTGACATGTAGCTAGAAGTGTTGTTGGGTTTTCAAGCAGCAATAAGAGTGTTTTAAATATTAAAGTATTGGAAAAATTAAACAGAAGTGAGAGAAGGGTGTTGATTTTTAAGGTTAAAGCAGGACACATTCCCACTGGAGATAAGTTGTCAGATCTGAAGGAGGATTAGCTACACAGAAAAACAAGGAATTTCCCATCAAGACCAGACATTCCTCTGAGGGATGCAATTTTAAAACCCACATGTTAACATAATATTCGAATCAAAGCAAACATGATTCCTGTCATCTGTGAGTCCAAAGACTAGGGATGGGCACAGGACGGGAGGCTTGTGGTGAGCAATCTTGGGAAGATAGAGCACCAAGGCGATAGAAGATAGGTGGGTAAGTTATAGAGGGAGATTTTCACCCCATCTGCATAACTACTATTCATATTCAGGATAAAAAGCACTGTAATATTATTTTTAAAAACTGAATGTATGAGAAATCAAACCTGTTCACTTACATAGAAGGCTTTGCAGGATCAACCCTGTTTTAAAGGATCCAGGTTTGACATTCTGGGTTTTCAAATATGTTAGAGCTGAACTAGGTTTGTCAACTCTATGGCAGGTACGAGATGGTTTTCTCTATGGTGCGAACTACTGAATCTGAGTATTGTAAATGGTTGATCGTGGTATTTATTTTTTGGAAAATAACCTCAAATCCACAGATCACATATAGAGACAGGAAAGAATGGGGATTTATTAAAAACATGATTGGAAGAGAAAACAAAACGGGATGGTCTTTGCCCCTTCTATAGCTGCAATGCAGTTACTGACGTTTCCTGTTCTAGAGAGCAATGATGCCTTGATACGTAGCTTTTCTTGCTTGCTAGTGCCTCTAGCTTGGGTGGCACAGGGATTAGCATTCCCTGCAACCACTCTGGGCACGGTTCACTGCCATGCCATCCCATAGTACTTAAAAGTATTGACAGTACCTTTAAATAGCTAAGCAAGTGGCAGTTTAACTGCAAGCTTATTTTCCATGGAACAAGAAAAACAAACAAACAAAAGGAGCCCAGTGAATTATATCTTACTTAGAATCACACTATTGGCGTGATATAGCTGTCCTCATTATTGTTGTTGCTTCAACAAATAGTGTAGGTGGCTACCCATCTCTTGGAAACCCAGGGCACAGCTACAGTAGAAACGGCCGGCATATATATCCTATTTAAATCATCTTGACATCCAGACATGGAACTGAGTGACCTTTAGTTCTCTGAATGCAGTATTTGTGAGGAGCCCACAAGACTGTAATTCCCAGAGTCCTCTGGGCTAAGGCATGTCAAGCTCATTCCAGGCCAAATCAAAACTTATAGTGTAATTACACATGAAATGGATAAAAACAGATAAACAGAGGTTTCCACAGACTGGTCGTTGTGACATAGTAACAATAGCCAACTCACAGCGGCACATGGCTACTACTACTACTCAGGCAGATCAGCTAGGTCAACGTGCCCTTATTGGAGACCAAACATATGTAAACCTAACCAAAAGCAATAGAGCAGTGTTGGACTTAACATTTTGATTAAACAGGTAAACCCATTGCACGGGTGCTTTGCGTTCCCCACTAGCTATACCCCATAGTCTGCCATCTCCTTTCAGCCTGTCCTCTCTCTGGTTATAAAGATAACGAGCCTGGAAAACCAACAACAGGAAATGCTGCATCCCAGATCCTAACTGCTTTTGTCCTGATGCTATGAGGAACTCAACAACTTGGCTTTACAGCTTAGGCCAATGGTTCTCAACCTGTGGGTCCACATGTGTTTTAGCCTACAACCCCCAGAAATCCCAGTCAGTTTACCAGTTGTGAGGATTTCTGGAAGTTGAAGGCCAAAATATCTGAGGACCCACAAATTGAGAACTACTGGTGTAGGGCAAGGACTGGGGTGGGGGGAGGAACTTGGTGATAAGTACCCAGAGCAGATAGTAGAAATGGCCTTTGAAGGTCACGTGTGACCCACAGATTGTAGGACTCCCATCTCTGCTTCTTGTTGTTATCTGTTGTCAAGTCAACTTTGACTTATGCAACCCTATGAATAAGAGACGTCTAAGTCACCCCGTCCCTTGAAGCCCTACTCAGGACTTGCAGACACAGGACTGTGCTTTCCTTTATTGAATCTATCCATCTGTAACATGGTCTTCCTCTTTTCCTACTGTCTTCTACGTTACCACATATTATTGTCTTTTTCTAGTGAATCATGGAATGTCCAAGTACAAGATTCTCAGTTTAGTCTTCCTGGTTTCTAGGGAGTGATTGGCCTTTATTTGTTCTAGAGCACCCCCCCCCCCCTTTCTTCAGAAGTCCACAATATCTGTAGAACTCTTCTCCAGTTCCATATCTCAAATAAGTTGACTTCCTTCTTCTCTGTTTTCTTCATTCTATTTCACAACCATATATAGAAATGATAAATACAATGGACAATCCTAACTTTAGTGTTCAATGATATGTTTTTACATTTTTGGATTTGGTCTAGTTCCTTCATAGCTGCCCTTCTAAGACCTAGGCCCCTTCTACACAGCTGTATAAAATCCACATAATCTGCTTTGAACTGGATTATATGACAGTGTAGACTAAGACAATCCAGATAATGTGGATTTTCTGCTTTGATAATCTGGATTATCTGGCAGTGTAGAAGGGGCCCTAGTCTTCTGATTTCTTGACGGCAGTTCCATTCTGATTAATGACTCAGATAAGGAGATGCCACTGCCTCTGAGAGATCTTCCACCAGTGTCTCTTCACACTACTGCTGCTGTCGATGAGCTGTTCAACACATGTGGTCCTGCTCTTCAGCAAGAACCTGGCTGACATGAGGGATCTTACTAGCTGTACTGCTCCCATTACAATAGCCTCTTGACTCCCAGGAGCACACAATCCAACCACTACAGCAAATGCAGTGCCATCACGAATGAATGAGTCCATTTCTGATGTCAACGGTTTAAAAAATGCCACTACGATCCTGATCTTTCCCTAGTAGCTGCTACTTTGCAAATTCAAAACCGCATACACTTCTGGGACAAAACCTACATTTTTGTGTAAAATTTAATCTGGACGAGTTTCAGAAAAGCCGTGCAATGGAATTGAATTCTCTGAGTAAAGTATTTTAAAACTCCCACACTGATTCCCACCCAACCCTGAGTGGAAATTCTCCAAGACTAAGGCACATAGTCAGATTACATTTAATAACTTTCATGTGGTCATTGCTGGAGGCAACTCAATTGACTGGAATCATAATAGGCAATGAGAAAGCCAGAAAGAGGATGACGTGACTGCAACAGCCGTGCCTTCTGGTAGTTGCTCATGCTAGAGCATCACTTTGCAGAAAGGCTGTGGGGTTCTTCTCCCGCATGGGCCAGGACCCTTCTACACAGTCATATAACCCAGAATATCAAGGCAGAAAATCCCACAATATCTGCTTTGAACTGGGTTATCTGAGTCCACACTGCCATATATTCCGGTTCAAAGCAGATAATGTTGGATTTCTTTTGGCTGTGTGGAAGGGGCCCCACTCTCCATTTCCTTCCACTTCTTCCCATTCAGAAGAACCATGATACTGAGGGAGAGAGAGAGAGAGACTAACCTCTCTGTTCTCTGTCATCCTCGACATGTGATTTCTGGTTATGTGGTTCTGCTAACCCTGCATTCTCTAGCATGCCTTACATGCTCTCTCTGTCAATATATATTTTAAAAAGATCTGTGCAAAAGGCTTGTTCTGCCTCCACTGAAGAGGAACCAAGCAAGACACCACATGGCCTCAAGTAAAATGCATCTTAATATCAAGAGAAGTCCTTTCTGGGACCAGTCTAACAAAATTAGCCAACCATAGCAAGCCCTGGTTTTGCTGGTCTTTTGACATCTAGACTGTTTGCTAGAGGACGGGTCAGTTGTACATGTTCATGTTCATGTTCTCATGTTATGAAAAACAAAGTCTAAAGGATTGGTTTTCTCTTAGTACACATATATGAACTTGTAACATATACATATGTCTTAAGGAAAGACAGGTGCATGGAAGTGTAGGCCACTTGTGTGTTACTGCTCATATGTTAGTTGTATTATTTGTATTGTTTTATTTGCTTGCTTTGTTGTTGTACTGATGTATTTGTTGGGCTTGGCCTCATGTAAGCCGTTCCGAGTCCGGCGCTCCAAGTGGCCAGCTACTGATCAAAGGACATTTAATCAATTACCAAGCTTGCAAACTTTGTGTCTTGTTTTTTTGTTTGTTAAAAAATGAAGTACAACTGTCAACTATAAACTAGACCAATGTCCAATTCATGCTTTCCATTTCACAGATGAAACTGAGGCATATATGGCCAAAGAACATCAGAATACTGCTAATATGGCAAACATTATTAATGAAGAACAGACAAGCCAAGAGAGACAGCAGCAGTTTCTTCTTGTCAGAGCTTTCTAGAAAGGGAAAGATTCTCTTCTCTTCTCTCCTTTTCCTTGTCCCCCCCCCCCCCCCCGACATTAAGTCCAGTTGTCTCTGACTCTGAGGGTTGTTGCTCATCTCCATTTCTAAGCCGAAGAGTCGGTGTTGTCTGTATATACCTCCAAGGTCATGTGGCTGGCATGACTGCATGGAGCACCATTACCTTCCTGCTGGAGCGGTACCTATTAATCTACTCACATTTGCATGTTTTCGAACTGCTAGGTTGGCAGAAGCTGGGGCTAACAGCGGGAGCACACCCCGCTCCCCAGATTCAAGCCTGCAACCTTTTGGTAAGCAAGTTCTGCAGCTCAGCAGTTTAAGTGCTTTTGCACCTTAATATTATTTTTGGCATTTCTGACAGTCCAGGGAAACTTTAAAGGGTACCTGGGAAGAAATTTGGCTCACTGTAGTTGCCCACCTTTCCTAAATAGCCACAGAAAACCACAGAGAAAAAGCATGTGACAGTAGTGATAGGAAGGAAATGGGCAGAACCTCCAAGAGATGTTTGGAGAGATTTAGGAAGCAATGTAGGATAGTGATTAAAAAAGAGGCTCTGATGGGTACTGTTGCTGTACATAGTTCCTGCTTTTCCCTAATCCCCCCCAAAAGATATGCAGTCAACACAGTGCCAGACAGTGTCAGTTGGGTTGGAAAAAAAAGGAGGGGAAAAGTTAGTTGCTTTCCAGCAGATACAAGTTCATAGCCAGGGCAGCCAGGATTCTAGGGAGCAGGGAGTGGGAAATTTTAAAAAATGACAAAGCTTTGGTTGCTGCGTCACAAGCTCCCATTGCCCAGACATAATCAGCCAGATCAGAGAGGAGCCCACACAGTCATGTAAACAAAAAGCCCTTCCGATTATCCCATTATCCTTCCGCCGTTATTCCATATTTGGCATCTCCCCAGTGCAAGCAATTCCCTCCCCATCCTGACCCTATTTTGATGATGACACAATCACAAAGTGCACTACTTCATTGACAAGTTCACGGCTCCCAATGTCATCTTTTTGACCTCTCTGTCATAATCCCCTATTCTGACCCCCTTTTCTTCCTCAAACTCTTTCTCCCCACATATACATAAAAGGCAGAGGCTAGCTCCCCACCTTTTCACTTCAAGAGAAATGAAAGGCATCTGTTTCCAGCTGAGGCCTGGCTCCCTGCCCAGCCTGGGTTTCTTATTCAGCCAAATCCCCGGCTGCCGGCCTTTCCATGCTGGGCAGCAGTTTCGGGAACAATAGACCCTTCAGGGAAAGTGAAAATCGCCCCCATATAACAAAACACACTCAAAGTGTTTTCACTCGGTCTCCAAGGCAGCCCAGTGCAGTGGGTTCATTGGACACTTTGGGAGTGTTCCCAGCAACCACATCAGCTTTCTTCTTGCTAACCTCACTGCCCACCCCAGGGCCCAGATTAGAATTTAGGATTTCTGGTTGCAAACCCAACTAGGTCTAACCCACGCAAATTGACAAGAATAGAACTCTGGGGTCCTGGTTCCCAACCCCACACAATGTAACCAACCATTTATTTTTATATTGATTTATTTTATTTTAACCTCAGGTTCCTTCCACCTGGAATATATGAGAAATTGACAAATTGTTTCCAAAAGAATTTCTAGCATGGGAAGGACTTTGTGGCACCTATCTCCCCTATGAGCCTGGGCAAAACTTTCCATCTGACAGGGATTTAAACCTTGATTTTACAGAGTAAGCACTCTAGGAGGTGAGGACATTGTGTTACCTGACTTCCACTCCAACATATGACCATCTTTATCCTAGGATTTTCCTGGCAGTTTTCCATCAGAGAAGGTTTGCCATTGCCTTCCTGAGAAAGTAATAGTGTAACTTGGCCAAGGTCACACAGTGGTTTACCAGGACTGACTAGGGATTCAGATCTTGGTCTTCCACAGTCATAGTTCAATAATAGACCACATCTGCTCTGCCACCATTTTACTAACAGAATCCTCAAACCTTGATGCTTACAAGTAAATCCAAGAGAAACAATGCACATCTATCCTATATTTGACAGATTATTGAATTTCTACTTAGAAGAAAGAATGCCCATTCAGTGGTACTTGGGCTAAGAAGCAACACAAGCTTTGCTGATGTTTTGTGTGTGGTATCCATCTCCTGGGACATGAGAGAAGCCTCCCACAGGATGGTAAAACATCAAACATCTGGGCGTCCTTGCAGATGGCCAATTCTCTCACACCAGAAGCAATTTGCAGTTTCTCGACTCACTGCAGACACGAAAAAATCCATCTCCTAGGATTTTCTTGGCAGGATTTATTCAGTGATGTTTGTCATTGCCTTCCTCTAAGGTTGAGTGTGACCTCTGGATACATCTTGCTCAAGGTTACCCACTGAGTTTCTGAGGCTGAGCAAGGATTCTAAGCTTGGTCTCCATTGTTTACCCCGACCTTAACTTAGCTCCTGCACTTTAGTTTGGCCCCATTTCTGTATTTCTGATGCTTTAATGGCTAAGGGCATTACCCTTCCAGCCCAGCCCTCTGAATGTTGCACTTTCCCTCGGCTCTATTTAGGAACCACTGCACTTACTCTGAGCCCTTCGAGCCCAACATCAATTTTTATTCAGACTTGATATTGTTTTTATGATGTTGCCTGATTGTAATGTTTTATTGATTTGCTGTTGTTGATTATATTTTATTGTGCTTGTTTTAACCTGTAATTCTTGGGCTTGTCCCTTTGTAAGCCACACCGAGTCCCTTCGGGGAGATGGAGGAGGGTATAAAAATAAAGTTGTTGTTATTAGTAGTGGTAGTAGTAGTAGTAGTAGTAGTATATTGTCCAAGGGAGCATAGAATTAATGCAGTTACACACTACTTTAACTACCATGGCTCAATGCTATGGAATCCTGGAATGTGTAGTTTTACAAGATCTTTAGTCTCCTTTGCTAAAGAGAGCTTGAGTTTCACCAATTACAGCTCCCAAGATTCCATACGATTGAGCCATGGTAGTTAGTGGTGCATTCAAACCATTATACCACATTTGTTCCCTTCTCTACACCCCTTCCTCAGGTTAAATTTGTGGTTCCAGAATGAGTTTGTTGCCTTCCTTTGCAATATGTGGCTTGGCTGCCTTGCTTGAGAAACCTACAACTATCTAATCATATCATCCTTTTTTTTATTATAAGCAACAATATAGGAACTTCTTCAAGGCAACTCCATCCCCTAAATGGTACATTTGTACAAATGAAATTTAAATTAATGCTGGCTTGCTTCCTTTAACGTCAACACTACACTACACTGGGTTTGTTACTCAACTGCATTTTTTCTGAGTCATATTTATTCGTTTTGTAACCCAGCATTCCAATCAGACAGAACGACAGTCATCTGGTTTTATGGTTTCTTAGAGAGCTGTATAGCAAAAAATGTTTGGGAAATCCGTAAGAAGTAACCAACTGGAGTACATTTAAAAAAAATCTATGTATAGTGTTTGCGAGAATCCAATGTGAGTGGGAGAAGAATAGTTTCCCGCTCAAAAATGAAGCTTAGTCAGAAATGAAGCGGCAAGGAAACAGTTGAGAGCCACTACTTTGCCCAGAGCAAAACCTGCAGCCAGCCCCAGGGTGTGACAGCTTCAAACACCCACGTAAGTATGTGACACTACAGTGGCTCATACAACGTGGAGTGCAAGATTGTGCAACAACTAAGTAACAGTGTCAGCAGGCAGCAGCACTACTACTGACTGCCAGTACGAAAAGCATCAAAGAAGTATAGTAAACCACCATTAGCAGTGGTTGTTTCTTATACTTTTGTATAAGAAGGTACAGAGGTAGGCAACTGCAGAGCGGGGGCATTTTCATCCATGCTCCTAATCTATCCTTCCTAACATAATATGTAAGGAGACCAACATATGGCCAATTTATGTAAGCACCCATTTTGTTTTCCTTTTAGCACAACCTTACTAAGGCCCTTTCTACACTGCTATATAAAATCCAGACTACCTACTTTGCACTGGACTATATGGCAATGTAGACTCATATAAACCAGTTCAAAGTAGATAATGTGGATTTTCTGCTTTGAAAATCTGGCATATATGACAGTGTAGAAGGGGCTTTAGTCAGCCCCCAAAAGGCCACTAAAGTGTCTCTCAAAAAGTTAAAACTGTGTAAAACCATGTCTAAATACCCCGAGTGTAAGCTTTTACTAAGCCAGTAAAAACATCAGATCCTATCTTACATAAATTGGCCATATGTTGGTCTCCTTACATATTATGTTAGGAAGGATAGATTAGGAGCATGGATGAAAATGCCCCCGCTCTGCAGTTGCCTACCTCTGTATCCAATATTGGAAGTTGAGCAGGGTCAGTCTTGAGTAGCACTTGGATGGGCGAACACCAACAAATGCTAGGTGTTGTAGGTTATATTTAGAGGAAGGAACAGGCAAAACCAACTGTGAGTATTCCTTGCCTAAGAAAACCCTATAAAAGTCACCGGGTCGCCAAAGGTCAACAGTCAACTTGAAGGCACATACAATATAGGAAGGCCAAAATGTCATAACACCTCATGCTTCTCTACATGTTTGTGTGGTTTTCAGCTGAATTTTTAGTTCTTTCAAATATATCTGGAAGGCTGTTGGCTTTGAAGGTCACAAAATAGTATCCCGAAACCAAATGTCCAGAGGACACATCTTAACCACTGTTACCATCCTATTTTGAACCATCACTACCACCATTATTGTTGCTATCGCCATTGATACTTGCGCCTTAGATTTTTAAAATTACATCTGTCTCTCTTTCCCTCAATATTTATGAAACACAGGTAAAAGACCTAAACTTCGCTTCACTTTTATGAACTTGGTAACAGGGGAGAGATAAACAAACAAACAAAAAACCCCAAGCAGAAGAAGATGTCCTCTAAATGTCCTGATTTAACAGAGATGATTAATTCCATCATTCTACTTTTGCAGTTACTTTTTCCATGTTCATTTCTTTCTTTTTCCATTTTCCCTGTTTATGCTCAAGCCTACTTCAATTGCTGCAAAGTACAAAAGTAGTTTACACCCAATTAACTAAGCAGCAGGGAGAGAAGAGGAAGGATGGAGCCTTGCCCTTTCCCATGAGCTCAGGCAAAATGAGGTGCTGCAACTTTCCTTCATTGTGTGTCTTTCCTCATTATTAACTTTTGTTTCATCTGTCTAACAGTATTTAATGTTTCTCAATCGTTATCCACAAAATGTCTTAAATACAGGAAAATGACCATAGTGGTTCATGATCAGTGGTTTACAAACTTAGAATTACCAGATGTTCTGGACTTCAGCTTTTGGAATCCCTTACCATTGAATCTTCCTGGCTTGGATTCCAGGAGCTATATTTCAAAATATACAAAGGTTGAGAACCACTATTCAAGAAAAAGCAAATGTTGAGTTCAAGTTAATAGAATGCCCATGGCCTGTTGTTCCAACATTCTCAAACTTCACTAAAATCAGATCACAGAACCTTATTTCCTTGGGCAATCAAAACCCAAACTTGGAAAAGGGCAAGTCAAGGGATAAGATGTGCCTTCTTTGTCAGTCATCTTTATTTAAGATAGAGTAATTGATTCAAATGGCTCAAGAAATCATTATTTACAATAACATTCAATCATTCCAAACACACTCTAAGTTAAAAAAACTGCTTTATGAAAGGAATGAGTATACTTCAAGCCCAACAAAGCAGTAGACATAATAAGATTTCAACGAGGTTTTGTAATATAAGGAAAAGAACAAAGTAGAGAAAAATGTTATTGAATTTCAATTCATACCAGCCCGAAGCAAAATGGCTAAAGGTGAGGGATGCTGGAAATGTTATTCAGCATTTAGTATACCATAGGTTATCATGCCCTGCTGTATACAAGGCAATTTATTCATATCATGAATAGACAATGTGAAAAGGGGGGCAGATAGCTCAGAATTTATTTACTCCAAAGATGTTCCTTTCACAGAAGAGAGGAAATGGAGCCAAATACAATGGTTCCATTTTTTGGTCAGGCGTGATAGTCATATCCTGAACAATTGAAAATGTGCTAATCATGATATCTTTGAGGAAAAGTCAAACTTTCCTACGTATCATTGGATGGAGAGTAGAATGGACCCTTTGTATTACTTTTTGTTTTGTTTTGTTTTACTACATGTCCCAGAATTTCTCAGCAGTCAGTAAGTTATCTTTCCTAGCTCTGTAAATGACAACTTGCCTCTGAGAAATGGAAGGAATATTCAAATGTATTCATCAAATGGTACAAAAACATGTGTTCAAGTGTTGAGAAATCCTGACAAAAAGGATCTTGGATTTAAAGGAATCTTCATCGTTTGAGATTTAGTCTATGAAAAAAATGCACGTTTTGGATGGAAAACTGCATAGAATTTTTCTGCACAGAAAATTCTGTTTTCTGTGTAAAAATGTTGTAATTAGGGGTTTAAATCACAAAGCATAAATCTCAGATATCCCCACCACCTCTCCAGACTCTATTTTTTATTTTTCCTTTGAGATGTATTATTCTTTCCACTAAGGTTTTAAAAAAAAGAATTTGGTCCCTGCTGCTGGAAGAAATTGCCAAAGTGACTTTCTTGATCTTTCTAGATCTGTATTGAAAATTTGATATTCATTTTAGTTTTATTTATGCTGCATGGTCTATGTCAGGGGTCCTCAAACTTTTTAAACAAAGGGCCTGGCCAGAGTCTCTCAAACTGTTGGAGGGCCAGGTTATAATTTGAAAAAAACATGAATGAATTCCTATGCACACTACACATATCTTATTTGTAGTGCAAAAAAACACTTAAAAACAATACAATAATTAAAATGAAGAACAATTTTAACAAATATAAACTTATTAGTATTTCAATGGAAGTGTGGACCTGCTTTTGGCTGATGAGATAGGATTGTTGTTGTGTGCTTTCAAGTCATTTCAGACTTAGGTTGACCCTGAGTGAGGGCCGGGTAAATGATCTTGGAGGGCCGTATCCGGCCCCGGGCCTTAGTTTGAGGACCCCTGGTCTATGTCATCATTTTTTTCTGCATAACTAGGGATGTTGTATCTGAAAAGCAGCCCAGCATTGCTTCTAACTTTCAGGTTAGCAAAACAGTGATTTTTGTAGCTAATGTGATGTGAGTCTCTACAGTCAACGATCAAAGGATCTGGATCCTTGGGTTCAATCAGCCATAGCTTTATTTTTTTAATTCTCCAAATGAAATTTTACTTTTTCCACCTACAAAGCATTGTCCTGCTATAGCCTCCCACCATTTCACAGATCCCCTGGGTCTTCCCAGCACTTGTTTGATTTTTTGGCAATTTTATATAAGGCATACCATTTTACTAATTTTATATAAGGCATACCTCACCCACTGTGTATAACAGGACTTGAACAATCCTGGATTTTGGTATCCACAGGGAGTTCTGGGATCAAACTATAGTAGTTTTCTCAGCTCTGTTTTTTGATTCCCTGGGTATGGACCTGCACTTTTTCACAAAATAAGGTACTTTTTGGAAACCTAGTTAAAACAGCTTTCTTTGTAAATGACAAGAAAGACTGGTGAGAAGGGAACTGTGGCTTCTTCACCACAGGCTCCTTTACCACAAGGTGAATCAGTGTGACTTTGCCGATCTCGACTGGACAAGTTGGCACTGCAGCTGACTGTTCTTAGCTAGAATATCAAGAGTGAAACACCATCTAATTTTAAAGATGGAAAAAACAAAAGTGGAAAGTATTGCAGCACAACAGTTCAGCAGTAACATTACCAAGTTTCTCTGGAAAACCAGAAAATGATGTCAATTACTAGAGAAAAAGGTTACTATAGAAGCAATGGGGTTGGCGGGAGAGTAGATCTTAGCAGCCAAGGATGCATAACTCACAGGAAAAGGGGTTTTAATGGCTTTTAATAATGGCAACCACAAAACCTAATCCAAGAGCATTTCCTCTTGCGATTTCATAATATTATAAACCATTATTTCTAATCTGAAAGACAGCAGTGGAGGATGGTTCGGTTCCTTTTAACTCTAATCTCCCAAAACAATGCTTCTGAAACCATTTGTATGACAGCTTGAAAACTGCAGTAAATAGAAGCAAAGTGAGTGGGAATCAAATAAGTCATCAGTTGTTCCAGAACTTATGACTCAGAAAGGTAGGCTGTTATAATTAGTCTGATAACTGGTTCTTTCCAGCATTGCCAGATCCCCAATTGGGAAGATGATGCCTAGTGACATGCTATGAAATATTGTTTATTCCAGAGCACAACACTGGTCAAAGATTTCAAACACTATACCATTGTGGCATGCAAAGGTGGCATGTCCTATGAGGAGCGTTTTAAAGAGCTGGGTATGTTTAGCCTGCAAGAGAGAAGGTTGAGAGGGGACATGATCACCATATATAAATATATGAAAGGGTGTCATAAGGAAGAGAGAGCAGTCGTGTTTTCTGTTGTAATGGAAATTAGGACTCAGAGTAATGGGTTCAAATTACAGGAAAGGATATTCCACCTGAACATGAGGAAGAACTTCCTGCTCATAAGAACTGTTCAGGAGTGGAACTCTTTGCCTTGGAGTCTGGTGGAAGTGCCTTCCTTGGAAGCTTTTAAACAGAGGCTGGATAGTCATCTGTCAGGGGTGCTTTGATTGTTTTTCCTACATGGCAGGGGGTTGGACTAAATGGCCCATGTGGTCTCTTCCAACTCTATTTTCCTATGATTTTAGATGTTTTTCAGACTTCACAACTTGAAAAGGAAATTGTGGAGAAGTAGGGCTGATATTCAGGTATTGCAGTGCCAAAGCATCACAAGGCAGCAGAGTCCTCTGAGCTACTGTCCTAGAGGGAATGAATGGAAAAGAGCCACGGCATCAGTATAGCAGCTCAGCACAATCAATATAATCACTATTTACACAACAGGCATTGCTGTGGGTATATAAGACCCCTACTCACAATAGGTCAGCAAGAGCCTCCATACTGGAATGTAGAAATATACATTCACAACACTGAAAATTTGAAAATAGCATTTACATAAATCTACAAAGGTGTCCTCCAGCAAAGGATCACCGCCTTGTTGTGGCGCTGGAGCTTGAGCACCTCAATGATGTCATGAGCGAAACCGTGAAGGGCCACCCAAGACGGGATGGTCGTGGCAGAGAGGTCAGATCAAGCGTGATCCCTGGGGAAGGCAATGGCAAACCACCCCAGTATCCTTGCCAATAAAACTAAATGGACCAGTACAACCAGAGATATGTCGGTATGCCATTGGAAGATGGGACTCCCATCTGGCGTGGGCTGGTCCATGAGGTCACAAAGAGTCGGAGACAACCGAACAAATGAACAACAACAACATAAAGGTGTCATGTTTATTTGAAAGCCATGTGCAATTTTGGACATCCTATTTCAATATGGATGGAGTCAAGCAGCTCTCAAGTTATTGGCTCTACTGGTATTGCCACAGGTTGCATAATAAGACAGATCAGTAACAAGTTGCCACAGGTTGAGTAACAAGACAGGCCAGACCAGTAAGTCTATATTGAAATCAGTGGAAGAGAGGAGTTAGTATGTTAGGGTTGGAAGCAAAGGTTCAAACCCCTAGGCCACTTGCCTTCAGCAATGAAATTAATGAGATTGTTTTGGCAAGATACCACAGAAGTAGCGGATGACTTCCATTTCAAGAATCCATTTTGGGATTTATCCAGACTTTCAAATAAGCTATCTGAAGTAAAGGGTCCAGCACAATGG
Organism: Anolis sagrei; assembly: GCF_037176765.1. Lineage (NCBI taxonomy): Eukaryota > Metazoa > Chordata > Lepidosauria > Squamata > Anolidae > Anolis > Anolis sagrei. The sequence continues at coordinate 192,771,612 of NC_090022.1, forward strand.
ACAGCTTCTTCAAATCTACAGACCAAAACTGTAAAAGAAAGTATGATAACATCACAGATAGTCAATTGTAACGACCAATTTCCATAGGGTCTGGGCTTACCTAAAAGCAGTGTAATAAGGGAAAGGGAACCATCCTCCTCAAATATTCCCACCATCTTTCCAGAATATTGAAGTACAAGAGAAATCCAGAGCTATGCAATCCTATAGCAAGAAGTTTTGGCTACAATACCTCAATATGTAGATGACTGGATACTATGCATACATTCAATGTATATATTTCATGTATATATTGCTAGTTACTTGCCCTACTATACAACTATACCCTGTAACTCTATTCTGCTTTTAATCTCATTTTAACCATAAATTCAGTAGCCACACTAGATAAATCAGTTTGCCCTTAGCTTAACCTTTCTTAATGCAAAATTAAGATAGTAATATGGGCTTACATTAGAGTTGTTATGACCATTACTTAACCATACAGTCTCCATATCTGCTGGTGATATGTTCCTTGACAATGTAATAACATAGAACCTCAGACAATACCATCTACAAAATGTCTAGAGAGAACCCCACTCTAACTCTACTTCTAGGTTCTCCAGTATGATTCTACCTTCCAGCAGAAGAATACCAGATATCCTTCTGGAGGACTTAGAAAATGCCTTAAGAGAATGATTCTAGGTTCTTTGGTGAGATTCTTCAGGCTGAAGTACAGATGTTTGGGCCTCTAACTCCCAGAATATCCTAATCGGCTTGTCCAATTGCTAGGAATTCTGGGAGATAAAGTCCAAAACACTTGAAGGGCACAAGTTTGCCACCTCTTAGAAAAATGCCTAGAAAGAATGTATTTTATATATAATGTTTTTATTGAACACTTCCAACTTTTTCAACACAAGAAAGGAAAAGCAGGGAAAAGAGTAAAAAAGTTAACAAAATAATGAGAAAGAAAGGGGAGGGAGAGCTATTGCTAGTAAGTTAAATAGTTACAAATATCAAGTATGTAGCAAAAAGGGAGGGAGTTGAAGAGAGGGAGAAGAGACAATTGACAATGTACAAAGTAATTGTTAATACATTTATTTCTTCATATCAATTATAATTACAATTATGTCTTATATTTAATGGTTTTAATGATTTTAATTTTATAGGGATATGTTAGTGTTTCGTTATTTTGATTTTTTTCCTTTTTACATGTATTGAATTTTTGCCATTAGTATGTTGTAAACTGCCTTGAGTCCCCCCCCCCCCCCCAGTGGTGGGAAAGGCAGTATATAAATATAGTAAATAAATAAATACATAAATAAATAAAATAATTACCTAAAATACCAAAAACTCCATTTATCCACTATAACAAAGAAACTATTGTCACCAAATGTCAAGTGCAACAGTTGTATCTTCTTCGAGTGTTACTCTATGGTCTTCCAGTTTTCTCCAGCTCTTCCCCATTAAAATTCATCTTCATTAATATTATCAAATTATTTGTTTTAAATTCTTTATATAATGTTAGTTATTACATGATAAATCTAAAAAATGAATTGAATTTGTTAGTAAGTTAGCATTGTATAAAGCAAAAAATTTAAGGATGTATTTTTTTTTCAGATGTTGGTGAGAGATCACAGGAGTCGTTCCCATAGATATGGAGGCCTATTGTGTATTTGAAAGTGTTGAATAGCTTTGCTGTTATTATTAACAACTGAGGGCCCTTCCACACAGTCCTATATCCCAGAATATCAAGACAGAAAATCCCACAATATCTGCTTTGAACTGGGTTATCTGAGCCACACTCAGATAATGTGGAATTGTCTGCCTTGATATAGGGCTGTGTGGAAGGCCCCTAAAACTAGATAGATAGATAGATAGATAGATAGATAGATAATGAATAGATCGATAGATACTTCGAGAATCGTTCAAATATTTTTGCATGTATCACTAGCCCTAGTTTCTCCCTGCAGGCACCACAACCATGTCTCCTCACCACAAGGGCCCATACTTCCCCTTTGGGACTTTCACGTTTTGATTCCCATTCTGTACTCTTTAATTCAGAGCTCTGTGAATCATGGTGACAAAAGGAAGCCCTTGGAGCCATTGGAGTGTGGACAGATGGAAACAAGAGGGAGTTCAGCATACCGAGTCTTCTCCAGTTCCCCCTCCCTGTATCACTTTCCCAGTAACTTTTACTCATTCTTTAAATGCGACAGATAAACACCAAAAATTCAGTGCCTAATTTCCTGCCAGTGATGAATGGAAAATCTCAGCTTTCCCTTTTCAGGCAGTCATTACCTCATCCTAGTTTTTCTTTTGCCCTTTCTGTTCTCTTCATAGACTACTTACCATAAATAAAGCTCAGGTGACCTTTCCCAACCCAAGCTGCTATTGTTTGTGGATACTGGATAATTTGTGACTATAACACTGCAGCCAAAAATAAAGTAAAATAAAATAACCAACTAAGTTGATGGAATCCTTGCCAAAGACAGATTTCCATTTTTCTAACAGAACCTTGACTGCAATTTATTGCTTCTTTTCCCCGAGCCACTGAGATCACAGTGAATATTATGTGCCACTGCAAGACAGAAAACAGTGCAGACAGCAATTTCCACATCTAACTCTGGGTTGCTAAGGGCAGAGTGTAGAAGGTTGCTTGGGGGAAGGCAATTTCAATATACAATAAATTATCTAGATTATGGTAACAATGCAATAATAATAATAATAATAATAATAATAATAATAGCAACAACAATAATACTTTATTTATACCCCGCCACCATCTCCCCAAGGGGACTCGGGGCGGCTTACATGAGGCCAAGCCCAATAACACATCAGTAAAAACAAAACAGCAAGCAAATAAAACAGTACAATGAATATAACTCACATATAAACAATAACACACAGAATTAAAAACCTTATGGTTTATCTATCTGCAATGTTTTTAGACTCCTCTACCAGAAATCTCTAGTACTTCACCAAATTGCAAACCCAAGGATTTTACAGGGTACCACCATGGCAGTTAAATTGATATCAAAGTGCTATATCTGAGTAGTGTGAAAGAGATCAGCAAAAGGACACCAAAGTATAAAGTTCCAACTAGTTTCAGAACTGGATTTTCAGTTTCAGAAGATGTTCACTCATTTTCTTTTTGTCCACTAAGGCTCCAAACCCTAAGGACTGAGGAATGAAAAAGGAGTAGGGAACTTTTTACCCAGCAAAGTAAGCTTTGTGATGGTTCTCAATTTGACCTTGGTCAAGTCACACTCTTTCACCTGCAGAAGAAGGGATTGGCAAATCTCTTCTGAATAAAGATTTCTAAGAAAATTCTGAAGATCACTACAGGTCAGAAATAACTTGAAGGCACTCAACAATTACAATTCATTCTTCTCCTTCCCACCACAGCTAAGCCATTATACATCTGCAACACAGCACCAATTCACATCTAGAGAGGAACATGGACAAAATCCAGATCACTGATGGTAACCACCTAGCTTGCTGAAGGTGCCCCAATGGCATGTTTCAAACTTCTTGGGGAACCTGCACAGATAACCAAGGCCCATTCCACACAGCTGTATAAAATCCGCAATGAACTGGATTATATGGCAATGTGGACTCAGATAATCCAGTTCAAAGCAGATACTGTGGATTATCTGTCTTGATATTTTAAATTATATGGCTACATGGAAGGGCCCATAGACAAGCAGACCCATTCAATCAAATGTTGAATATTGAGTCAATGCATAAGTAAATCCCTTTGATTCAATGGAACTATTCTAATAGGAATTAACAACATTTTGCCCATAATGGGTTAGTCTACTAGATATATTTTATGGAGATTCTCCATTTGCAGCTAATTCAAGGAAAAAAGAGAGCGAAGTAGTACCAATTCTTATAGCGCTGGTTTCTAGTTCTTGCAATATATAAACATATCTTTGTATATTTATAAGCAACTCCAGTGAAATCTTTATAAAACATAAAGTTGTCTGCTCTTCACTCAGTTAGGAAAGGTTACCAAAAAGGAAACCAGCCTATCACTTTTAAGAAGGGAATTCCGGTAAAGCAGCTACAATGAAGGCCTTATCCTACATTCCCACAAAATGTGCCTGTGAAAGTGTAGGACAGAGAGACATGGCTCATATGTTTGGGCAGACTCATATGGGAAGATATGATTCTTCAGATAGCCTGGACCTGAGATTTAGGGTCATAACCAGCAATTTGAATGGTGCCCAGAAACATATTGAGAGCTAATGGGACAATTGTATCAAGGGAGTTATTACTCAGACCAATTCATTTAATTTCTCCATAACGAGATGTTACAGTCCAACCTTGGAAAGAAGTTGGGATGCTTACTCATGGTTTCAGATGTGGGGTTGACCTGAACAGAACTTCCCATTCTCATATAACTGCAAGTAGGGTTTTGGTTCCTATGCAACCGCATGCCATTTTCTCCATGACCAAAACCATTAGGTGATTGTGCTAAGTTGTACGTCTTGATCAGTCATGAAGAAAAGACTCTGAGTCCCGCCTGTTGTGTCACTGATGCATGCAATGCAAGAACTGCTCTGTAATACTTTGCTGGGCTCAGCATGAATGATGAACTTGCAGTAATGAAGAAATGAGAAAAGAAGTGGCAACAACATGCCACAGAGGGACTCATGGCATTGCTCCATCACCAGGGTCAGACCAAGGGCACAGTGAACTGTGTAATAAAGCATTTTGATTTTTGCTTATCATAAGCACAGACTAAACGAGAGACAAGAGATCTTTGATCTTTCAGATGTGCTGAATCAAAACTGCCAAACATCTTTCCCATCAGCTACATTGGTTGTGTCTGGTGGGGACTTCAGTATGAAAGCCTCTAAAGCAGTAGTTCCCAACCTGTGGGTTCCCAGATGTTTTGGCCTACAACTCCCAGAAATCCCAGCCAGTTTACCAGCTGTTAGGATTTCTGGGAGTTGAAGGCCAAAACATCTGGGGACCCACAGGTTGAGAACTACTGCTCTAAAGGATCTATAGCTCTAGAGCTATGATAAGCCATTGTGCCCAATCCTTCATATTTAAGACGGTTTCAACCATAATACATAGAAAAAGTATTTTGCTCTCCAACGTATAGTATCTACAAGCAAAATGAGTAACCTATTTGCCAATTTTGAGACCTCCATGAATAGGAAATGTGCCAGGGTTCCTGGATGTAAACACACACACACTTACTTCCTTACTTAGGTGATCTTTCGGTTTCCGAGTATGATGGCCTTCCAAGTGTAGGGTCTTGGCGGTGGATTTGTAGGTGACTGTAGAGCCTTATTCTTGACTCTTCCACACTGAGGACATTGATTTCCAGGTGGAAGGCCGTTCCAGTCAGGGTTGGCTTGATGCGCCTTCCTCTTGGCATGTTTCTCCCTTTTGCTCTCCATTCGTGCCTCTTCAAATTCCACAGCACTGCTGATCACAGCTGACTACAGCAAGGGCGCTCAAGGACCAGGCTTTCCAGTTCTTGGTGTCAATGCCACAGACTTTAAGATTAGCTTTAAGCCCATCTTTAAATTTCTTTTCCTGTCCATCAACATTCCTTTTCCGTTCTTGAGTTCAAAGTAGAGCAATTGCTTTGGGAGACTGTGGTCAGGCATTTGGACGTGGCCAGTCCAGCAAAGTTGATGGCATAGGAACATTGCTTCAGTGCTGGGGGTCTTTGCTTCTTCCAGCATGCTGACATTTGTCCACCTGTCTTCTCAAAAGATTTGTGGATTTTCCGGAGGTAACGGGTGATGGAATCGTTCCAGGAGTGTGACATCTGTAGACAATCCACATTTTGCAGGCATATAGAAGGGTTGAAAGAACAATAGCTTTATAAACAAGCACCTTGGTCTCCCTACGGATGTCACAATCCTCAAACACTCTCTGCTTCATTCAGAAAAATGCTGCACTCAGACGGTGTTGTATTTCAGTGGCAATGTTGACTTTGGTGGAGAGGTGGCTGCCAAGGTAGTGGAAATGGTCAACATTTTCTAACGTTACACCATTAAGCTGAATTTCTGGCATTGGAGAGGGACTGGCTGCAGTGCCAGAAACACACATACACATATACCACTGCTGCTATGGTATCAAACTGCTATAATTCTGTACTGTGGATCATGTCTGTGATGGTAGAAAGTTTGTACCTTTCACTCAAATGTTGGTGTAATGAGAAAAACCATGCTATGTCAATTTCCACATCACAAGTAAAGTTTGCATTTTTTAAATTGCACATAACTGGTAGAGCAGGGACTTTAGGGTAAAGCGAAGCAATAATAATCAGATACATAATATAAAAACATCGTGAGATATGAAAAAACATCCCTTTGTGAGGGATGAAGCATCTGGATTGGGGTGTTCTCCAGATGCAGCCAGTGCTATGATGCTGCCTTGTGACAAGCCATGTTAAATTTGTCTGGAGCCCTCTTCAAAGTCAGTTTCCTTAGCAAACACAAGTATTACTTTTCTTCCATTAAGTAATCTAAAATTTCCCCTAAATCCTTCTGAAAATGGTGAAACCTGCTGCTGTGTTGCTGCTTCTGGTCCCACCCCACAATTGCCCTTTCCCTCCCCTCCAGTATCCTATCCTGCCAGCATCTCTATCACTTAAGTCGGATTAATCAATCAGCGCACACCCCATCCTGGCATGACTTGACTCTGGACTTGAAACCACAGGCTGGGGCTGTCCCGCCCCTTTGGCAGTCGGGACAGGAAAAGCAGGGGGAGACAAAGGGGAAGTGGGGTAATATTTAAGTACGAGCCAGAAGGGCTGGGAAACGCAGTCTGAAGTGGCAGAGAACACCTAAAGAGATCAAGGTGAGACGGAAGCTCTAACTGTTCTTTTGCAGCATTCTTGATCCAATCCTGCCTCCTATCCTATAGGAAACCTACTGCAACCCTTTAACAGAGCTCTCTTTAGACTGCAACTCATTTTACCAGGGAAACATCCTAAGGAACTCAGGAATCCCTTGTCTTCTTGTCATTCCTCCCTGATCTTGCTCTTCTTATTCACTCCTGTCTTCTGAACTCCCACAGGCACCACTATCCATAGAAATTCTGGTTTGGTTGGGTCATTTAGCAATGTATTCCTCTCTTCAACCTGTTTTCTTCTTTTCAAACTCAGTCCTGCCCTTCATTGCTTATCACGGAACCAGGATACAGAGGATCTTTGTTCCTCTGGGAGTGCAGATCTCCTTTGCTCAGATGACAGAGCTATCAATTGCTCTCCTAATCCTGCACCACTGCAGCTCTGTCTGGGATTTTTCCACATCCCTTTCTTCCAATTCCCTCTTCTGAAATAATTCTACCTTCTCCACTCTCCAAGTCACATTTCTCCTCATCTTCTTAGCAAAAAGAAAGAATGAAAGAAGGAAGTAAAATGAACGTGGCTCAAGTAAGCGGATTCCTGGCTGTCAGCTTCCTCCTCCTGGCTCTGATAGGAGATACCACTGAGGCCTGCTCCTGCGCCCCCCGGCACCCCCAGTCAGCATTCTGCTCTGCTGATATCGGTGAGTCTCTGGAACCCAGTAGCATCAATGAACTTTCTTTTTGCAATCTCTCACCTCTCCCTCCATATCAACTTGCCATCTGCTATGAAACCTGATGCTCCCTCTTCTCTGAATTCTTTTTTTCTGTATTCTTAAATACAGTGCATGCCCTCAGGTTCCATGCTCAGTCTGTAAATAGCCACTTGTTTGGTTGCTTTGCAGTAGATATGTTGCAGGGCTTTATAGGTGTGCACCTGTGTTATAAAGAGGGGAAAGAGGAGGGTCTGAAAAAGAGAACCAAGAGGAACCATGTACAAGAAAGGAGATTTTGGCTAAACATTGAGAAGAATTTCTTGGAGGTACAAGCTGTTGAAAGAAGCTGCCTTGCAAGATGACAGACACATTTTTACAGGAGGTTTTCAAACAGAGGATAACTTTCCTCCTTCAAACTCTCTGGTTTTACGATCAGGTTGAGCAACACACAGCCCACTGGCAGCATGCAGTCCCTTTATCCATTTTGAGGCTTCTTCCTTTCCTGGGGAGAAAAAAAAAACTTCTCTATAGTCCATGGTGTATGAAGGGATCAAACTGGTATCATCCTGCACCAGAGAACTGCTGCACTTGATAGAACAGTAGTTCCCAATCTTTTTTTTTTTGACCAGGGACCACTTTGATCATTGACCACCTCTACCAGGAACCACTCTCCAAAATTAGTACCAAAAGGGTTACAAATCAGATTTTGGTCAACTTCATCGGTTTGGTTATTTGGGGGTGCTGATTCAGAAAATTGCATTGGATAGACCACATCAGCTCTATTACAGAACATATGCCATTCATAATCGCCATCTGCTTGCCCACAGAAAACCATATTTAATAATCTAGAGCCACTGACCTTATTTTAGGTCTCACGGCACACAGGTTGGGAACCACTGAGATAGAAGATTTCGGTGCCGTTAAAAAAGTAAATGGATCATAGAATCTTATGGAAGTGACCATAAGGACCATCCAGTCCCACCCGAAGCTACATGGGAATATACAACTTTAGCATCCCTAAAATATGCCCATCTAATCTCTGTTTAAAATGGAGATATTTAGGTATCTAGACTGAAAATAAGCTAAGTCTATCTCATGTTCTGAAGCCATGACAGGTTTCAAAATCTGGCCTTCTTAATCCAAACTAGAAAGAAAGAACTTTAAGTTTCAGAATAGAGCATATAGGGTAGGAATTGGATCCATCAGAGGAAGTCCACAGAGCATTGTGTAGAGTTAACAATGCACAGCAAAGGTGGGAGAGCTGGAAAACCACAAAAATAAACCTGACAACCCCCTCCAAACCTCTTTCTGCAGTGCTCAGGGTCAGATTTGTGGCTGTGAACAAGATGGAGGGGAACCTCTCAGAAAGAAGGTGGATGTACCATGAGATCAAAACCACAAAGGTAAGCATTTTCTCCTGATAAAGCCATTTTCTAAAACACCCATTGATATTAGAGGAAATGAAATAGCAAAAAAAAATCAATATATCTATTCTGTTTCTTTAAAAATTTGCATTATATTTACCAAGCCAGCCAGCATGGTGGAGTGATTTGAGCATTGGACTATGACAGCAAACCAGGGTTCAAGTCCCTGTTTAGCTGTGGAAACTCACTGGGTGACTTTGAGGAAGACAAAGGCAAGCCCCTTCAGGATAAATCTTGCAAAGAAAGCCCCATTAAGTGTTCACTTCATGGTTGCCATAAGTCAAAACCAACTTGATGTAACACAACAAATACATCTCCCAAAGGTAGATGCAGCCTTTGATTCTCCCAACAAGTTCAGATTATAGTTCTCATCCATTCTCATCAGTTTTGTCTTTGAGGAAAATCCATATTTCTGCACAAAAATACATTTTTTCACTCTGGCTGGCAGAGAAAGAGAACTTTTTGACAATTTCTTTCCAGTTTTCACACGGCAATTAAAATCTCATAGTAGTTCTTGATGTCTGAAAGACAATACTATTGACTTGTTGGTTATCCTAAAGTAGCCCTTTGGTCATTGAAAAACCTTCCTTCACCCCACCTCTCTCCAGGTCTACAAAGGTCCCAAAGAGATGCAAGATGTCCGCTATGTCTACACCCCACCCTTTGATAGCGTGTGTGGATACTTCCAGAGTGGATCTCTCAAAGAAGATTACCTCATTACAGGTAGGGGATACCACCTACCAGATGGGGAGATCTGGGACATTTCACATTCAGATGGATAAACACCCTCATCACTCATGCAAGTGTAGATGCATTTGCCATGGCATGGGGCATTGTCACTGGGGCATAAATGGGAACTGGGGAATATCAGGAGAATTTGATGATGAGGGAAATGCACTTTGTGTGTGCCCAGACACTGTGCTAGCAAATTGCATGTACAAGGAAAATACTTTCCCTTCAGTACCAGTCTGGATCAATCGTATTGGCTGCAAATGGTCAGCCATGAAAACATATTACAGAACAAGCCCAGTATTTGCGGAACTAGTACCTGCAGTTTCACATAAAACAAAATATGTACAACACAAGTAATCCCTAGACCAGTGGTCCTCAACCTGTGGGTCCCCAGGTGTTTTGGCCTTCAACTCCCAGAAATCCTAACATATAATAAACTGGATGGGATTTCTGGGAGTTGTAGGCCAAAACACTGGGGACCCACAGGTTGAGAACCACTGCCCTAGGCCAAACATTCTCACATTTTTTCAGCCGTGGAACCCTTTTTGAAGCAAAAGTTTATCATCGATTCCTAAGAAATGTTTATATATTAGAGCAGAGGTTCTCAAACTTTTTCAGCCACAGAGCCTTTTCGGAAGCAAAAGTTTCCCATGGAGCTCCAATAAATGTTTATATATATTGGGTTATATAAAATGTATATATATCAGGCATGGGACCATCCAGTCCAACCCCTTTTCTGCCATGCAGAAAAGGCATATTCAAAGCACCAGATGGTCCTACAGCCTTTGTAGTAGTAGTAGTACTCGTAGTAGTAGGAGTCGAAGTAGTAGTAGTATTAATAGCAAAAATCCCAGTAGCCATCCAGTTCAACTCCCTTTTGCCATGCAGGAAAAGCACAATTAAAGCACTCACAGAGCAGTGGAAGGAAAATAGGGTTTTGGAAGCAAGAAGGGTGCAGGGGGAAAAAAAACACTTTTGGTGGCGAGGGAGATGGGGGAGAGGGAGAAAAAGGAAAGAGGAGAAAAAGCTTGGAGGGAGGAGACGAGGAAACCGCACAAAGCCTCTCAGTAGAAGCCTCCCCAGAGCACACTTTGAGAACCCCTACCCTAGAACTTTTCTATGTCTTCCTTGGTATCTTGAGCAGAAGTCCTTCATTTCACTGGAGTTCACAATGGTCCACAATTTCAGGTATAATGCAAAGTCCAGGTACATATCTCCCATTGATACAGAGGTTCCCCTGTTTCTTCTTACAGCATGGCAATGGGGAACCGTCTTTGGATTATGTGGTTTAGACATACTATAAGCCCACCTTTCTACCTTGTTGAGAAGTAGACAGATGGTTTCCAATAGCTCCCAGTAATCTTCTGTCCCTGAGGTTTAACAGACAAGCCCCTGCAGTCTGTCAACATCCACCTTGAAATGGAGAAACCAGAACCCTAGACCCAGTACTCTAGATGTGACCTTGTGGTTTTGAAAATGCTCAGATTTAAGAAGCCAAAGAGAAAATTGATTAAGGTGGAGGGTTTAGGTATAGCTTCCTATCCTCAATTATGACTACCAAAATCAGGAAAAAATATACAAAACAAACTCAGGCAAAACGGGTTCTATTAGCATTATTATTCAGGCTAAGGAATAAGCTGTTTTTAGCATAGGATTTGCATTGCTCAGGCACAGACGCATAATGCCATCTACAAGGGAAGATTATATTCAGCCCATCTTATGATCATGAAAATGGTGATATTAGGGAAACCAGGGTGTTGTGTGGTTTCCGGGCTGTATGACTGTGTTCTAGCAGCATTTTCTCCTGACATTACGCCTGCATGCCAGCCACAGATGCAGGTGAAACATCAGAAGAAAATGCTGCTAGAACACAACCAAACAGCCCAGAAACCATGCAACAGCCCAGTGATTCTGGCTGTGAAAGCCTTCGACAATGCACAATACCCTTTCCAGCCTTTCCAAGTTATAAAAACAAAATATGCAGCTGCGATCTACCAGGCTCAGCTTTGGGTTTAGCATGTTAACAAAACAATTCTGAATTTACCATTCCTCCAAGCAAACCGTGGCTTCCCTCTCACTCACTCTTTTTTTCATTTTCAACAGGGAGACTGAAAGGCAACAGAGTTGTGATCACACTCTGTAATTTCATTCGACCATGGGCTGAGATAAGTCTTGCACAGAGGCGAGGCTTTACCTCAGAGTACAGCAAGGGCTGCTCTTGCTCAGTAAGTATCTGGCCACCAGGAGGGGTTGATAGGTCTCAAGGCTGAAGCAACATCAGACTTAAAAGATCAGAAATTTGCAAGATTTCTAAGGATGTGAGACACATGAGAAGCACCATCCATTCACTGAAGATGCTGTGAAGTTCAAAAACTAATGTCCTGTTATACTAGTTGGAAACAAGACAATTAAAGATATCAGCTCCTTCTCAATTCTTTCATCCTGGCACTAACATAGCGGCCCAGTTTTATACTATTTAGCAATGTGCCTTTTGGCTACAGGAGAATGCACAGGAAGATGGACAATAAACATCTCTGTTGGTCAACAGACGTAGGTATAGGAGGCAAAAATGAGCCCTCTCAAAAACCAATTCCACTCCCAAGAATTAAATTTCCATTCAGTCCCCAAATTTCCAGCCTTGCAGTAACTTAAAACTTCAATTGATGATTTAGGAACAATGTTTGTGGGCATGCAAAGAAAAGGGGCAAATAAAGTTATCAAGGAAATGTAAGCACAGCAAATATGAGAGAGTACTGGATGGAAATGGTTTTCATCTCTCTCTCTCTCTCTCTCTCTCTGTAATGCTAAGTATTCAATTGGGAGGCAGAATTATTTGCTCTTCTGCATATTTACACTGTTTGTTAATTTGGCTGCGGTCACAGAATGTGAAGTATGTTTTTCAGCTCCATTACTTTTCTGAGATGACCAAACTCAGTAAAGAACTAGAACTCCTTCCTCTGGGATTAGTATGAAAAGGCAGACCTCTAACCCCTTAGTATGCTAGGAAAATGAAACGGCAAGTAAGGAGCTTTTGTGAGTTTGTTTGAAAGGCAACAGCTGCCAGAGGCCCCTTCTACATCACCCTATATCTCAGGATCTAGAGACATGAGTCCCCACAGTCAGATAATCTGGGATCAGATCCTGGGATATGGGGGCAATGTGGAAGGGGCCAAAAGACTGCAATGAACAGAAGAGAGAAACAGAGTAGGGGTAGCTAGCCATATATGGAATCACTGGGTGCATATTGTGTACACTGGTATAAAGGAGCAAATAACTAAAAGCACAGGGGCAAGGTGAAAATTCATATCATATGGAACAGCCTAATATAAAAGCAGAAGAGTACAAATATGTGAGTTATTTTTCAAAGAGCTATACTGAAAAGTGTCAATTCTTATTTACAATATAGGAAACCTCTGGAGGGCTAGAAGGTGACTCTGGGCACTGGTTGCTTATCTTGACATTTAGAGAAGTTGAGACCATATAGCTATAGGAAGGGAATGTTGCAGGATGCACTGGAGGAAAGGGGACATCTTTCTCTTCTGCTCTCCTCAATACTTTCATCTTCCTTTCTTCAACAGATTGTGGACTACTCTACCACCTCTAGCAATGAGTGCCATTGGATGGAACCGTATAGTTCCACAAATCAGAATGACATGGCCTGCCTACCCCAGATGGAAAGAAATGGCACATGCCACTGGCAATCCTTGGACACAAAAGGATCCGGGTCCGTTCGTAAGAAGCGACTGACTCAGTGACATGTCCATAGACTCTCATGGAGCTATAGTTCCATATAGTGAACTCCCTGCCCTACTCTTCTGTCTGTGTCTGTGTTGTCTCTTATTAAATAAATGCCTGTTCCAAACCCACTCACTTGTCCATCATTGTGAAAATGTGCACTTTCTAAAGATGCCGCCATTTGTCTAATGGAAAATCTGGAATTCTGCTAAGATTGGGTAGCCAGATGCTTTCTCTGGAAGAAAACCATGATATCTTGTGGAAATGTTCTTGCAAATGGCTTACAGTGAGCAAGAGGCAAAGGGTGTGGTTTCCAATAGCCCAGCTGAGCATATTTTTCATCATAACTTCTATTCTTATCCTTCCCCCTGTGTGTTGAATGAGGTTTTTTTATGAGTACAAAGGGGAACGGGACAAGCCACTGATTCAATTTATCAATTTACAGATCTTAAGGAAAGCTTGCACTTTATTTTAAAGCACACATCATTGGTAGAGCAGAGAAGGCTTCAGGGTGAAACCAAGTACCAATAGTTAGGAACAAAGGGTACAATTAACATCATGCAGATCTGGGAAAACAAATCAACCACAATTTATTTCTGGGAAGGAATGAAGCAGAAACCTGGATGGGAGCTTTTTCCAGGTGTGGTAACTCTATCTGCCACCTTGTGGCTGAAGACCTCTTCAAAGTCAGCCTTCCAACAAGCACAAGTTTCATTTTTCTTTCATTGAGGTTCCAATTTTCTCCCTAAATTCTTCTGGAAATGGTGAAACCTGCTGCTGCCCTTTCCCTTTCCTCCAGCATCCTGCCTGCGTCTCTATTGCTTGAGTCGGACTAATCAGTCAGCGCACACCCCATCCTGGCATGGCTTGACTCTGGACTTGAAACCACAGGCTGGGGCTGTTCCGCCCCTTTGGCAGTCAGGACAGGAAAACTATGGGGAGACAAAGGGGAAGTGGGGTAATATTTAAGTACGAGCCAGAAGGGATAGGAAACGCAGTCTGAAGTGGCAGAGGACACCTAAAGAGACTTGCAGAGACCAAGGTGAGATGGAAGCTTTTACTCTTCTTTTGCAGCACTCTGAGCCTTGTTGCAATCCTGCCTCCTCTCCTGTAGGCCAGTGGTTTGGTCCTTAGCCTTTGGTCCTCCAGGTGTTTTGGACTTCAACTACTAGAAATCCCAGCCAGCTTACCAAAACTGGGATTTCTAGTAGTTGAAGTCCAAAACACCTGGGAGCTGAAGTCCAAAACACCTGGGAACCACTGCTATAGGGAACTCACTGCAACTTCTAAACTGATCCCCTCTATTTAGATTGCCACTCCAGGGAAATATCCTCATGAGCTCCACAAAACCCTTGCCCCCTTGTTGCGTTTCCCTTGTCTTGGTGTATTTATTCACTCCTCTCTTTTGCATTGCAAATTCTGGTATAGCTCTGAGTTCAGAAGGTGCATCCTCTCATATTGCAATCTACTCATCTCTTCATCCTGTTCTCCTCTTCTTTTCAAACTCAGTCCTGCCCTCCATTGCCTGTCACAGAATCAGGAAAATGAAGAGATTTGTTCCTTTGGGAGTCAAGATCTACCTTGCTCTCGGCTGCTCAAAATAGAGCCATTCATCACTCCCCTAATCCTGCACCCCTGCAGCAGTTCTGTGCAGGATGTTTCCCCATCCCTTCCTTCCAACTTCCCTCTCCTGAAATAACACTACCTTCTCCACTCTCCCAGTCACACCACTGAGTCACATTCCTCCTCGTTTTTTCAGCAAAAAAAACAGGACGAAAGAAGGAGAATGGACCTGGCTAAAGCAAGTAAATACCTGGCTGCCAGCTTGCTCCTCTTCACTCTGGTTGGAGATACCACTGAGGCCTGCAAATGTGCCTCCGAGCACCCCCAGGAAGCATTCTGCTCCTATGATGTCAGTGAGTTTCTGGAACCCAATATCATCAATGAACTTTCTCTCTGAAGTCTTTCACTTCTCCCTCCATGGAAACTTGTCTTCTGCTATGAAACCTGATGCTCCCCATTCTCTTGATTCTTTTTTTCTGTATTCTCAACTACAGTGCATGTTCTCACACTCCCTGCTCAGTCTGTAAACAGCCACTTCTTTGACTGTCTTGTGGTAAGTAGGTTGTAAACCACATAAAAAAAGACTCTATAGGTATGTGAAGCCATGAAACTGGCATCTTCTGCACCTGAGGGCTATTCCACTTAGTGGGAAGATTTAGTAGCAGAATCATAGAGTTGGATAGGACCACAAGTGACATCTAATCCAATCCTCTGCCACAGGAACCCACAACTACAACATCCCTAAAAGATTTCCATCCAATGCCTGGTTAGGAATTTCAAACATGGCAAGTCACTCCACCCAGGACAGTATATGCCATTGTTGGAAAGCAGAATTTATTTTTCAGTAATTTAAATCCACTGTCTTAGGGCCCTTCCACACAGAAAAACCTTAGAAGTGAAATCAAATCTTATCATTGTGATGTCAGAAACTGATGGCCAATCCACACATAAATATCTTAGTTTATTAAATATGCATTGGGAAACCAGAGGGAGAAACCCAGAAGTTATCTAGACAGGAAATAAGCGAAAAAGTCTACCTCACATTCTGTGAAGCCATGGCAGGTTTCAAAATCTGGCCTCACTGACCAGGACACCTCCTAAGCCAAACTAGAAAGGGAGAATGCCATTTTACAAGAAATCTTGTGGGGGCAGACATGGCGACATAACTTTAAGCTTCAGAACAGAGTGTACAGGGCAAGAACTGTCTCCAGCATCATAGGAACCCCACAGATCAGTTAACAATCTACAGAAAAGACTACAGCTGAAACAACCACGGAAATAAAACTGACAACCCCCTCCCAATGTCTCTCTACAGTGCTCAGGGTCAAATTTATGGAAAGCGGCAGGATAAACAATAACTTCAAAATCATCAAGGTAAGCATTTTCTCCTGCTAACACAGTTTTCTAAAGCACCAACTGACAACAGAAGACATGAAATGGTAGAAAAATACATGTATGTATTCTTTTTCTAAATGGCTATACACCTACCAAGCCAGCCAGCATGGTGAAGTGGTTTGAGCATTGAACTATGATTGGAAACCAGAGTTCAAATCCATGATCAGCCGTGAAAAACCACTGAGTGACCTTTGAAGAAGTCACACTCTCTCAGTTTCTGAGGAAGACAAATCCTGCCAAGAAAGCCCCATTAAATGTGCACCTCAGGTTACCGGAAGTAAAAAACAACTTATACACAACAAATACACCTCCAAAAGGTGAACAGAGCCTTTGGCTCTCCCAACAAATTAAGATTATAATTCTTATCAATTCTCATCAGGTTTTCTTAGTCTTATCAGTCTCATTTCTGCACAATCATATATTTTTCACTCTGGCTGGCAGAGAAAAAGCACATTTTCAACCATCCTTTTCACTTTTCATACAGCAATGAAAATCTCATGGCAGTTCTTGAAGCATGTTGTTGACATGCTCATTGTCTTGAAAGACAGGAATATTTATCTGTCTGTAACCCTAATGTGGCCTTTGGATCATCAAATAACCTCCCTTCACCCCACCTCTCTCCAGGTCTACAAAGGTCCTGAAGAGGCGCAAGATGTCCACTATGTCGGCACTCAAACAATTCCTGGCCTATGTGAATACCACTACCAAGTAGACCACACAGATGAATACATCATTGCAGGTAGGGAATACCACCCACCACCTGGGAAACCTGGGACATTTCAAATTCAGATAGCTAGACACCCGTCATTACTGATGCAAGTATCGTGTCATTTTCTATGTCATGGGGCGTGTCACTGACATGTAAATGGGAAGAGGGAGATAGCAGCGGAACTTGATGGTCAGGGAAATACCTTTTGTGTATGCTTAGACACTGTGCTAACAAACCATGCATACAAGGCGACGCATATTGGAATAAGAAGCTTTTCTTCATCCTTGGGAAGCAGCTTTGAGTTTCCATTAACAGGCCCCAAATGTTTAGCCATGAAAACATATTATAGTGCGATTCCAATATCTGTGGGATTACAGTAAACACAGTATCATGTGCAACAAAATATGAAAAAAACACAAATAACCCATAGGCCTCTTCTGTGTCTTCCATGGTGTCTTGCATCAGAAGTTCTTCATCTAACTGGGATTGACTATTGTCCACAGTTTCAAATATTCATGTGAAGTCTAGGAACATATCCCACACTGATATAGAGGCTGTCTTGTTCCTTCTTACAGCAGGGTAGTGGGACTTTGGACTTTGTGGCTTAGGCATAGTACATTCCTATTGATCTTGCTGAGAGATAGACAGAGGGCAGCAGCCATTCACTCTTCTCCCAAGTCCCTGCAGTATGTTAACAACCACCTTGAAATGCAGAAACCAGAATCCTAGACACAGTACTCTAAATGTGTCCTTGTGGTTTTGAAGAACACTTTGAAAATGCTCCGATTTAAGAAGCCAAAGAGAAAACTGATTAAAGTGTCCAGTAGGGAGGGTTTAGTATGGCTTCCTATCTTCCATTATGACTATAATAGCCAGGGAAAAAATATACAAAACATTAACTGAGGCAAAACGGTTCAATCAGCATTATTATTCAGGTCAAGCAACTTAGCTTTGCTTTTGACATAGGATTTGCATTGCTCACACGTCCAATTCCATCTGCAAGAGAATATTATATTCAGCCTAACTTCTGCTCGTGAAAATGGGTGATACTACTGATACCCTTTCCAACCTCTCTCCAAGCTATCCAAGTTATGAAAACAAAATCTAAAGGCTAAGCTCTGAGTTCTGATTGTCAAGAGGACAATCCTAATTGTTTCTCCTCCTCTAAGCTCACAGCAGCTTCCCTCTACTCCTTTTTTCACCTCCAACAGGGGAGCTGGACGGTGACACAGTCTGGCTCAGTGTCTGCGCTTTCCTCAAACGATGGTCCTGGATAACCCCTGAGCAGAGGCGAGGCTTTACCTCAGAGTACAGCAAGGGCTGCTCTTGCTCGGTAAGTATCTGGCCACCAGGAAGGGATGATAAATCTCAAGGTTGCAGGAACATCACTTAGATTTTAAAGATCTGACACTTTCCAGATTTTGAAAGACGTGGAACCCACAAGAAGCATCATCAATTCACTGCAAATGTTGTGAACCTTAAAAGCTAGTCTCATATAAATGCCTCTCTGAGTCAAGGGTACGTGCCATCTTGCCTGAAACAGGCCATAGTGAGACCAGTCTTGAAGACGGCTTCCCTTGACTCAGCAGTTTTGAATAACTACCGACCAATCTCCAATCTTCTGTTCTTGGGCAAGGTACTGGAGCGGGTGGTCGCTACTCAGCTCCAGGGATTCTTGGACGATACCGATTATCTGGACCCATTTCAGTCTGGCTTCAGGCCTGGTCACGGCACCGAGACGGCTTTGGTTGCCTTGGTGGATGATCTCCGCAGAGAGCTTGACAAGGGGAGTGTGTCCTTGTTAGTTCTCTTGGATATCTCAGAGGCTTTCGATACCATCGACCATGGTATCCTTCTGGGTCGATTCTTGGGGATGGGTCTCGGGGGCACTGTGCTCCAGTGGCTCCATTCCTTCCTTGAGGGCCATAACCAGCCGGTGAAGCTGGGGGACACCTGCTCGGACCCCTGGCCATTGACCTTTGGGGTCCCACAAGGTTCCATTCTTTCCCCCATGCTATTCAATATCTACATGAAACCGCTGAGCGAGATCATGTGGAGTTTTGGAGTTCAGTGCCATCTCTACGCGGATGACACTCAACTCTATTACTCTTTTCCACCAGGTTTCAAGGAAGCCCCTCAGGTCCTGGACCAGTGCCTGATGGTTGTGATGGGCTGGATGAGGGCTAACAAGCTGAAGCTTAATCCTGACAAAACAGAGGTCCTCCTGGCTAGTCATGGGACTGATTGGGGCATAGGGTAGCTACCTGTGCTTGATAGGATCACACTCCCTCTGAAGACACAGGTCCGCAGCTTGGGGTCCTTCTGGACTCCGTTTTGACACTTGATGCTCAGGTGTCAGCGGTGGCTGGGAGAGCCTTTGCAGTTAAAACTTGTGCAGCAGCTGCGCCCGTAGCTCGTGAAATCTGATCTGGCCATGGTGGTCCATGCCCTAGTCACCTCTAGATTGGATTACTACAATGCGCTCTACATAGGGTTGCCCTTGAAGATGGCCCGGAAACTACGATTGGTCCAGAAAGACTACTCACAGGAGCTGGTTACAGAGAGCGGACAAGCCTCCTGTTTAAACAGCTCTTGTGGCTTCCAATAAGTTTCCGTTCCCAATTCAAGGTGCAGGTCATCACCTATAAAGCCCTAAATGGTTCAGGACTTGCTTGTCTTCGCGATCGCATCTTCCCCTATGAACCAGTACGTACCTTGAGATCTTCTGTGGAGGTACTGCTCTCTCACCCCCCACCGTCACATGCACGGTTGATGGGGACGAGGGAGAGAGCCTTCTCGGTGGTGGCCCCCCGGCTCTGGAACTCCCTCCCTAGGGAGATCAGACAGGCTCCCACCTTGTCCTCCTTTTGTAGTCAACTAAAAACCTGGATGTTCCGGTGCGCTTTTGACTAAGCAGCTCACCAGTAACTTTCTTGCCCCTACTTGAAGTTCCGCACTTTACACCGGCTCACACTTTACACTGGCATACGTCTACCTCAACATGTGTTTATGACAGTATTTTCTGCCCAGTTTACTGTATTGTTGCACTTTCCTGCGCTCCTGTAAAAATGTATTGCACTCATTGAATCTATACCTCAGCTATGTTTCTTTCAGCCGTATTGTTTTTATATTGCTTTCAATTGTGCTGTTATTTATTTTTATTTGATGTTTTAATTGGTTAAGTGTTTTACATGTGTGTTTTAATTGTAATTTTGGACATGTCCCTTGTAAGCTGCCCTGAGTCCTCTAGGGGAGATGGTTGGTGGGGTATAAAAATAAAGTTATTATTATTATTATTATCATCATTAGATTATTTATTTATTTTTGTCGTGTCAGGAGCAACCGCTCCTGTTGTGAGAGAATTGGCCGTCTGCAAGGACGTTGCCCAGGGGACGCCCGGATGATTTCTGATGTTTTGTCATCCTTGTGGAAGGCTTCTCTCTTGTCCCCGCATGAGGAGCTGGAGACGATAGAGGGAGCTCATCCGCCTCTTCCGGGATTCGAACCTGCGACCTGTCGGTCTTCAGTCCTGCCAGCACAGGGCTTTAACCCACTGTGCCACCGGGGGCTCCTATCATTAGATTATGATCAATAGGAATTGCTTTCCCAATAATGGAGCTACTCATCTCTTCATCCTGTTCTCCTCTTCTTTTCAAACGCAGTGCTGCCCTCCATTGCCTGTCACGGAATCAGGAAAATGAGGAAATTTGTTCCTTTGGGAGTCAAGATCTACCTTGCTCTCAAAATAGAGCCATTCATCACTCCACTAATCCTGAACCCCTGCAGCAGCTCTGTGTGGGAGAATTAGTGCAGTTTGACACCACTTTAATTGCCATGGATCAATGCTGTGGAATCATGGGAGTTGGCAGTTTGGTGAGGCACTTGCACTGCTTGACCAAGAAAGCTAAAGGTGTATTGTCGAAGGCTTTCATGGCTGGAATCACTAGGTTCTTGTGGGTTTTTTCAGGCTGATGTCAATCTGTGTTGCTGTTTGTGTTGCTCTTCACATTGCTGTGCTGTTTGTGTCACATACGATAATTGTAATAAAGATTATTCTGCTCTTATTTTAAACAGAGTCAGAAAAAAAGATTGACATCATTTTACATTTTTGTATTTTCCACCATACAAGTGATGTAAAATAGGAAACTTCTGGAGGGTAGAAGGTGACTCTAGGCTACTGATTGCTTATCTCAACATTAGGGAAGTTGAGACCACAGTACCTATGGGAAGGGCATGTTGCAGGATGCACTGCAGGAAAGGAGGCATCTTTTCTCTTCTGATTTCCTCAATGCTTCCATCTTCCTTTCTTCCACAGATTGTGTGGGGCCATTCAGAAGGCTCCATCAGCTCCAATGAGTGCGTGTGGACATATCAACGGTTGCCAACAAATTTGCGTGATTTCCAGTATAAACACATGGTCTGCCTGCCCCAGGTTGAAAAAGGTGGCATGTGCACCTGGAAATCCTTGGGTACCCTAGAGCCTGGATCCTTTCGTAAGAGGCGGCTGACGCAGTGACATCTTCATGAATTCTCACGAAGCAGGTGCTCCATGCCACTAACCCCTCCCCACTCTTCTCTCTGTGTTGACTCTTTTTAAATAAATGGTGGATCCAAATCCACTCACTCCTCCTTCATTGTGAAAATGTGCACTTTCTAAAGATGCCGCCACTTATCTAATGGCACTGGAAAATCTGGGATTCTGTTAAAACTGGGATGGTAGACCTTTTGTCTGAAATAATACTTTGTGGAGAGTTTTCTGCTAATGCCTTAGAATGAGGAGGAGGCACGGGGTGAGGCTTCCAATCTCCCTGAAGACCATATTTTTCATTTTGAAATTGATTGCAAACCTTTCCCATCATACCCTTTGTGTTCTTGTCTTTCTCCCTGTGTTCTGACTCTCCTGTCTCAAGGAGCAAGTAAACCATTGCTCAGAACCATCCTGCAAAGATTAATCAAGATCATGTGCAGAAACAAGGCTTTTTTGAGTGGCAGAAGCCTATTGCAAAACATGCACAGCAAGCAAACAGCTGCACGTCTCTTTAACACATGCAAAGTACTTTTCTGCTTACTGTTAACCAACTGTAATCTCTCACACACAAACTGTCTTATCTTAAGGCAGTTTCAGAGAAAATGATTGATATCATTGAGACGGGCATTGAGATGGGCAAAATAGGAAACCTCTGGAGGATTAGAAGGTCACCCTAGGCCACTGGTTGCTTATCTCCACATTAGGTAAGTTAGACAACAGTTGCTATAGGAATGGCATGTTGCTGGATGAATTTCAGGAAAGTGGACATCTTTCTCTTCTGCTCTCCTCAATACTTCTGTCTTCCTTTCTTGAACAGATTGTGGGCCGCTCCACCACCTCTTGCAATGAGTGCCACTGGATGGAAATGTATAGTTCCAAGAATCGGAATGATTTCCAAGAAAAATGTATGGCCTGCCCGCCCCAGATGGAAAAAAAAATGGCACATGCCACTGGCAATCCTTGGACACAAAAGGATTCAGGTCCTTTCGTAAGAGGCGACTGATCTAGTGACATCTCCATAGATTCTCATGGAGCTAGAGTTCCATACTGCGAACCCCCTGCCCCACTCTTCTGTCTGTGTTGTCTCTTATTAAATAAATGCCAGTTCCAAACCCATTCACTTGTTCTTCATTGTGAAAATGTGCACTTTCTAAAGATGCCTCCATTTGTCTAATGGAAAATCTGGAATTCTGTTAAGACTGGGTTGTTAGACCTTTTCTCTGGAAGAAAACCATGCTATCTTGTGGAAAGGTTTCTGCGAATGGCTTAAAGTGGGCAGGAGGCAAAGGGTGAGGCTTCCAATAGCCCAGCTGACCATATTTTTCATCATAACTTCTATTCTTATCCTTCCCCCTGTGTGTTGAATGGGTTTTTTTTATGAGTACAAAGGGGAACGGGACATGCCACTGATTCAATGTATCAATTTCCAGATCTTAAGGAAAGCTTGCACTTTATTTTAAAGCACACATCATTGGTAGAGCAGAGAAGGCTTCATTTTTCTTCCATTGTGGTTCCAATTTTCTCCCTAAGTTCTTCTGGAAATTGTGAAACCTGCTGCTGCCCTTTCCCTTTCCTCCAGCATCCTGCCAGCATCTCTATTGCTTGAGTCGGATTAATCAGTCAGCACAAATCCCATCCTGGCATGGCTTGACTCTGGACTTGAAACCACAGGCTGGGGCTGTCCCGCCCCTTTGGCAGTCGGAACAGGAAAAGCAGGGGGAGACAAAGGGGAAGTGGGGTAATATTTAAGTACGAGCCAGAAGGGCTGGGAAACGCAGTCTGAAGTGGCAGAGGACACCTAAAGAGATCAAGGTGAGACGGAAGCTCTAACTGTTCTTTTGCAGCATTCTTGATCCAATCCTGCCTCCTATCCTATAGGAAACCTACTGCAACCCTTTAACAGAGCTCTCTTTAGACTGCAACTCATTTTACCAGGGAAACATCCTAAGGAACTCAGGAATCCCTTTTCTTGTCATTCCTCCCTGGTCTTGCTCTTCTTATTCACTCCTGTCTTCCGAACTCCCACAGGCACTGCTCACCTTGGAAATTCTGGTTTGGTTGGGTCATTTAGCAATGTATTCCTCTCTTCAACCTGTTTTCTTCATTTCAAACTCAGTCCTGCCCTTCATTGCCTATCATGGAACCGGGATACAGAGGAGCTTTGTTCCTCTGGGAGTGCAGATCTCCTTTGCTCAGATGACAGAGCTATCAATTGCTCTCCTAATCCTGCACCCCTGCAGCTCTGTCTGGGATTTTTCCACATCCCTTTCTTCCAATTCCCTCTTCTGAAATAATTCTACCTTCTCCACTCTCCAAGTCACATTTCTCCTCATCTTCTTAGCAAAAAGAAAGAATGAAAGAGGGAAGCAAAATGAACGTGGCTCAAGTAAGCGGATTCCTGGCTGTCAGCTTCCTCCTCCTCGCTCTGATAGGAGATACCACTGAGGCCTGCTCCTGTGCCCCCCGGCACCCCCAGTCGGCATTCTGCTCTGCTGATATCGGTGAGTCTCTGGAACCCAGTAGCATCAGTGAACTTTCTCTTTGCAGTCTCTCACCTCTCCCTCCATGGCAACTTGCCATCTGCTATGAAACCTGATGCTCCCTGTCCTCTGAATTCTTTTTTTCTGTATTCTTAAATACAGTGCATGCTCTCAGGTTCCATGCTCAGCCTGTAAACAGCCACTTGTTTGGTTGCTTTGCAGTACATATGTTGCAGGGCTTTATAGGTGTGCATCTGTGTTATAAAGAGGGGAAAGAGGGATAGAGGAGAACCAAGAGGGATCATGTACAAGAAAGGAGATTTTGGCTAAACATTGAAAAGAATTTCTTGGAGGTATAAGGTGTTGAAAGAAGCTGCCTTGCAAGATGACAGACACTTTTTACAGGAGGCTTTCAAACAGAGGATATCTTTCCCCCTTCAAACTCTCTGGTTTTAGGATCGAGGTGAGCAACACACAGCCTACTGTCAGCATGCAGTCCCTTTATCCATTTTGAGGCTTCTTCCTTTCCTGGGGAGAAGAAAAATCTTCCCTACAGTCCATGGTATATTAAGGGATCAAACTGGCATTATCCTGTACCAGAGATCTGCTGCACTTGATAGTACAGTAGTTCCCAACCTTTTTTTTGACCAGGGACTACTTTGACTAGGGACCACTTTGATCATAGACCACCTCTACCAGGGACCACTCTCCAATATTAGTACCAAAAGGGTTGCAAATCAGATTTTGGTCAACTTCAGATTCGGTTTGGTTATTTGGGGGTGCTGATTCAGAAAATAGCATTGGATAAACCACATCAGCTCTAGTTTCCGATACAGAAATATGCCATCCATAGTCACCATCTGCTTGCCCACAGAAAACCATATTTAATAATCTAGAGTTACTGACCTTATTTTAGGTCTCACGGCCCACAGGTTGGGAACCACTGAGATAGAAGATTTTGGTGCCATTAAAAAAGTAAATGGATCATAGAATCTTATGGAAGTGACCATAAGGACCATCCAGTCTAACCCGAAGCTACATGGGAATATGCAACTTCAGCATCCCTAAAAGGTGTCCATCTGATCTCTGTTTAAAACAGAGATATTTAGGTATCTAGACTGAAAATAAGCTAGGTCTATCTCACATTCTGAAGCCATGACAGGTTTCAAAATCTGGCCGTCTTAACCCAAACTAGAAAGAAAAAACTTTAAGTTTCAGAATAGAGCATATAGGGTAGGAATTGGATCCATCAGAGGAAGTCCACAGAGCATTGTGTAGAGTTAACAATGCACAGCAAAGGTGGGAGAGCTGGAAAACCACAAAAATAAACCTGACAACCCCCTCCAAACCTCTTTCTGCAGTGCTCAGGGTCAGATTTGTGGCTGTTAACAAGATGGAGGGGAACCTCTCAGAAAGGTGGATGTACCATGAGATCAAAACCACCAAGGTAAGCATTTTCTCCTGATAAAGCCATTTTCTAAAACACCCATTGATATTAGAGGAAATGAAATTTAAAAAAATCCATCTATCTATTCTTTTTCTTTAAAAATTTGCTTTATATTTACCAAGTCAGCCAGCATGGTGGAGTGATTTGAGCATTGGACTATGACAGCAAACCAGGGTTCAAGTCCCTGTTTAGCTGTGGAAACTCACTGGGTGACTTTGAGGAAGACAAAGGCAAGCCCCTTCAGGATAAATCTTGCAAAGAAAGCCCCATTAAGTGTTCACTTCAGGTTGCCATAAGTCAAGACTAACTTTATGTAACACAACAAATACATCTCCTAAAGGTAGATACAGCCTTTGATTCTCCCAACAAGTTCAGATTATAGTTCTCATCCATTCTCATCAGTTTTTTCTTTGAGGAAAATCCATATTTCTGCACAAAAATACATTTTTTCACTCTGGCTGGCAGAGAAAGAGGACTTTTTGACCATTTCTTTCCAGTTTTCACACGGCAATTAAAATCTCATAGCAGTTCTTGAAGCAAGGTGATGACATGCCTGATGTCTGAAAGACAATACTATTGACTTGTTTGTTATCCTAAAGTAGCCCTTTGGTCATTGAAAAACCTTCCTTCACCCCACCTCTCTCCAGGTCTACAAAGGTCCCAAGGAGATGCAAGATGTCCGTTATGTCTACACCCCACCCTTTGATAGCGAGTGTGGATACTTCCATGGTGGATCTCTCAAAGAAGAATACCTCATTACAGGTTGAGGATACCACCCAGCACATGGGGACATTTCACATTCAGATGGATAAACACCCTCATCACTCATGCAAGTGTAGATGCATTTGCCATGGCATGGGGCATTGTCACTGAGGCATAAACGGGGATTGGGGAATATCACGAAAATTTGATGATGAGGGAAATGCACTTTGTGTGTGCTCAGACACTGTGCTAGCAAATTGTATGTTCAAGGAAAATACTTTCTCTTCAGTACCAGTCTAGATCAATTGTATTGGAATAAAAAGTTTTTCTCCTACCCTGGGAAACAGCTTTGAGGTTTAATTAACAGGCTGCAAATGGTCCGCCATGAAAACATATTACAGCACAAGGCCAGTATTTGCAAAACTAGTACCTGCAGTTTCACATAAAACAAAATATGTACAACACAAGTAATCCCTAGACCAGTGGTCCTCGACCTGTGGGTCCCAGGGTGTTTTGGCCTTCAACTCCCAGAAATCCTAACATATGATAAACTGGATTGGGATTTCTGGGAGTTGTAGGCCAAAACACTGGGGACCCACAGGTTGAGAACCACTGCCCTAGACCAAAAATTCTCACATTTTTTCAGCCGTGGAACCCTTTTTGAAGCAAAAGTTTATCGTTGATTCCTAAGAAATGTTTATATATTAGATCAGAGGTTCTCAAACTTTTTCAGCCGCAGAGCCTTTTCGGAAGCAAAAGTTTCCCGTGGAGCTCCAATAAATGTTTATATATATTAGGTTATATAAAATGTATATATATCAGGCATGGGACCATCCAGTCCAACCCCTTTTCTGCCATGCAGAAAAGGCATATTCAAAGCACCAGATGGTCCTACAGCCTTTGTAGTAGTACTCGTAGTAGTAGGAGTCGCAGTAGTAGTAGTATTAATAGCAAAAATCCCAGTAGCCATCCAGTTCAACTCCCCTTTGCCATGAAGGAAAAGCACAATTAAAGCACTCACAGAGCAGTGGAAGGAAAATAGGGTTTTAGAAGCAAGAAGGGTGCAGGGGGAAAAAACACTTTTGGTGGCAAGGGAGATGGGGGAGAGGGAGGAAAAGGAAAGAGGAGGAAAAGCTTGGAGGGAGAAGGAGAGGAGGAAACCGCACAAAGCCTCTCAGTAGAAGCCTCCCCAGAGCACACTTTGAGAACCTCTACCCTAGAACTTTTCTATGTCTTCCTTGGTATCTTGAGCAGAAGTCCTTCATTTCACTGTTCACAATGGTCCACAATTCCAGGTATAATGCAAAGTCCAGGTACATATCTTCCATTGATACAGAGGTTCCCTTGTTTCTTCTTACAGCGTGGCAAAGGGAACCGTCTTTGGATTATGTGGTTTAGACATACTATAAGCCCACCTCTCTACCTTGTTGAGAAGTAGACAGATGGTTTCCAATAGCTCCCAGTAATCTTCTGTCCCTGAGGTTTAACAGACAAGCCCCTGCAGTCTGTCAACATCCACCTTGAAATGCAGAAACCAGAACCCTAGACCCAGTACTCTAGATGTGACCTTGTGATTTTGAAAATGCTCAGCTTTAAGAAGCAAAGAGAAAATTGATTAAGGTGGAGGGTTTAGGTATAGCTTCCTATTTTCAATTATGACTACCAAAATCAGAAAAAGAATATACAAAACAAACTCAGGCAAAACGGGTTCACTTAGCATTATTATTCAGGCTAAGGAATAAGCTGTTTTTGGCATAGGATTTGCATTGCTCAGGCACAGACGCATAATTCCATCTGCAAGGGAAGATTATATTCAGCCCATCTTATGATCGTGAAAATGGTGATATTAATGATACCAGGGTGTTGTGTGGTTTCTGGGCTGTATGACTATGTTCTAGCAGCATTTTCTCCTGGCATTATGCCTGCATGCCAGCCACAGATGCAGGTGAAACATCAGAAGAAAATGCTGCTAGAACACAGCCAAACAGCCCAGAAACCACGCAACAGCCCAGTGGATTCTGGCTATGAAAGCCTTTGACAATGCACAATACCCTTTCCAGCCTCTCTCCAAGCTACCCAAGTTATGAAAACAAAATATGCAGCTGCGATCTACTAGGCTCAGCTTTGGGTTTAGCATGTTAACAAAGCAATTCTGAATTTGCCATTCCTCCAAACAAACCATGGCTTCCCTCTCACTCTTTTTTTCACTTTCAACAGGGAGACTGAATGGCAACAGAGTCGTGATCGCACTCTGTGATTTCATTCGACCATGGGCTGAGATAAGTCTTGCACAGAGGCGAGGCTTTACCTCAGAGTACAGCAAGGGCTGCTCTTGCTCAAGTAAGTATCTGGTCACCAGGAGGGGTTGATAGGTCTCAAGGCTGAAGCAACATCAGACTTAAAAGATCAGAAATTTGCCAGATTTCTAAGGATGTGAGACAAATAAGAAGCATCATCCATTCACTGAAGGTGCTGTGAAGTTCAAAAGCTAGTGTCCTGTTATACTAATTGGAAACAATAAAAGATATCAGCTCCTTCTCAATTCTTTCATCCTGGCACTAACATAGCGGCCCAGTTTTATATTATTTAGCAATGTGCCTTGCGGCTACAGGAGAATCCACAGGAAGATGGACAATAAACATCTCTGTTGGTCAACAGACGTATGTATGGGAGGCAAAAATGAGCCCTCTCAAAAACGAATTCTGCTCCCAAGAATAAAATTTCCATTCAGTCCCCTAATTTCCAACCTTGCAGCAACTTAAAATTTCAGTTGATGATTTAGGATCAATGTTTTTGGGCATGCAAAGAAAAGGGGCAAATAAAGTTATCAAGGAAATGTAAGCACGGCAAATATGAGAGAGTACTGGATGGAAATGGTTTTCATCTCTCTCTCTCTCTGTAATGCTAAGTATTCAATTGGGAGGCAGAATTATTTGCTCTTCTGCATACTTATACTGTTTATTAATTTGGCTGCCAGTCACAGAAAGTGAAGTATGTTTTTCAGCTCCATTACTTTTCTGAGATGACCAAACTCAGTAAAGAACTAGAACTCCTTCCTCTGGGATTAGTATGAAAAGGCAGACCTCTAACCCCTTAGTATGCTAGGAAAATGAAATGGCAAGCAAGGAGCTTTTGTGAGTTTGTTTGAAAGGCAACAGCTGCCAGAGGCCCTTTCTACATCACCCTATATCTCAGGATCTAGAGACATGAGTCCCCACAGTCAGATAATCTGGGATCAGATCCTGGGATAAGGGGGCAATGTGGAAGGGGCCAAAAGACTGCAATGAACAGAAGAAGAGAGAAGCAGAGTAGGGGTAGCTAGCTAGCCATATATGGAATCACTGGGTGCACATTGTGTACACTGGTGTAAAGGAGCAAATAACTAAAAGCACAGGGGCAAGGTGAAAATTCATATCATATGGAACAGCCTAATATAAAAGCAGAAGAGTACAAATATGTGAGAGTTATTTTTCAAGGAGCTATACTGAAAAGTGTCCATTCTTATTTACAAGATAGGAAACCTCTGGAGGGCTAGAAGGTGACTCTGGGCACTGGTTGCTTATCTTGACATTTAGAGAAGTTGAGACCATATAGCTATAGGAAGGGAATGTTGCAGGATGCACTGGAGGAAAGGGGACATCTTTCTCTTCTGCTCTCCTCAATACTTTCATCTTCCTTTCTTCAACAGATTGTGGACTACTCTACCACCTCTAGCAATGAGTGCCACTGGATGGAACCGTATAGTTCCACAAATCAGAATGACATGGCCTGCCTACCCCAGATGGAAAGAAATGGCACATGCCACTGGCAATCCTTGGACACAAAAGGATCCGGGTCCGTTCGTAAGAAGCGACTGACTCAGTGACATGTCCATAGACTCTCATGGAGCTATAGTTCCATATAGTGAACTCCCTGCCCTACTCTTCTGTCTGTGTCTGTGTTGTCTCTTATTAAATAAATGCCTGTTCCAAACCCACTCACTTGTCCATCATTGTGAAAATGTGCACTTTCTAAAGATGCCGCCATTTGTCTAATGGAAAATCTGGAATTCTGCTAAGATTGGGTAGCCAGATGCTTTCTCTGGAAGAAAACCATGATATCTTGTGGAAATGTTCTTGCAAATGGCTTACAGTGAGCAGGAGGCAAAGGGTGTGGTTTCCAATAGCCCAGCTGAGCATATTTTTCATCATAACTTCTATTCTTATCCTTCCCCCTGTGTGTTGAATGAGGTTTTTTTATGAGTACAAAGGGGAACGGGACAAGCCACTGATTCAATTTATCAATTTACAGATCTTAAGGAAAGCTTGCACTTTATTTTAAAGCACACATCATTGGTAGAGCAGAGAAGGCTTCAGGGTGAAACCAAGTACCAATAGTTAGGAACAAAGGGTACAATTAACATCATGCAGATCTGGGAAAACAAATCAACCACAATTTATTTCTGGGAAGGAATGAAGCAGAAACCTGGATGGGAGCTTTTTCCAGGTGTGGTAACTCTATCTGCCACCTTGTGGCTGAAGACCTCTTCAAAGTCAGCCTTCCAACAAGCACAAGTTTCATTTTTCTTTCATTGAGGTTCCAATTTTCTCCCTAAATTCTTCTGGAAATGGTGAAACCTGCTGCTGCCCTTTCCCTTTCCTCCAGCATCCTGCTTGCGTCTCTATTGCTTGAGTCGGATTAATCAGTCAGCGCACACCCCATCCTGGCATGGCTTGACTCTGGACTTGAAACCACAGGCTGGGGCTGTTCCGCCCCTTTGGCAGTGAGGACAGGAAAAATACGGGGAGACAAAGGGGAAATGGGGTAATATTTAAGTACGAGCCAGAAGGGATAGGAAACACAGTGTGAAGTGGCAGAGGACACCTAAAGAGACTTGCAGAGACCAAGGTGAGATGGAAGCTTTTACTCTTCTTTTGCAGCACTCTGAGCCTTGTTGCAATCCTGCCTCCTATCCTGTAGGCCAGTGGTTTGGTCCTTAGCCTTTGGTCCTCCAGGTGTTTTGGACTTCAACTAATAGAAATCCCAGCCAGCTTACCAGCTGTTAGGAACTATGGGAGCTGAAGTCCAAAACACCTGGGAACCACTGCTATAGGGAACTCACTGCAACTTCTAAACTGATCCCCTCTATTTAGATTGCCACTCCAGGGAAATATCCTCATGAGCTCCACAAAACTCTTGCCCCCTTGTTGTGTTTCCCTTGTCTTGGTCTATTTATTCACTCCTCTCTTTTGCATTGCAAATTCTGGTATAGCTCTGAGTTCAGAAGGTGCATCCTCTCATATTGCAATCTACTCATCTCTTCATCCTGTTCTCCTCTTCTTTTCAAACTCAGTCCTGCCCTCCATTGCCTGTCACAGAATCAGGAAAATGAAGAGATTTGTTCCTTTGGGAGTCAAGATCTACCTTGCTCTTGGCTGCTCAAAATAGAGCCATTCATCACTCCCCTAATCCTGCACCCCTGCAGCAGTTCTGTGCAGGATGTTTCCCCATCCCTTCCTTCCAACTTCCCTCTCCTGAAATAACACTACCTTCTCCACTCTCCCAGTCACACCACTGAGTCACATTTCTCCTTGTTTTTTCAGCAAAAAAACAGGATGAAAGAAGGAGAATGGACCTGGCTAAAGCAAGTAAATTCCTGGCTGCCAGCTTGCTCCTCTTCACTCTGGTTGGAGATACCACTGTGGCCTGCAAATGTGCCTCCGAGCACCCCCAGGAAGCATTCTGCTCCTATGATGTCGGTGAGTTTCTGGAACCCAATATCATCAATGAACTTTCTCTCTGAAGTCTTTCACTTCCCCCTCCATGGAAACTTGCCTTCTGCTATGAAACCTGATGCTCCCCATTCTCTTGATTCTTTTTTTCCCCTGTATTCTCAACTATAGTGCATGCTCTCACACTCCCTGCTCAGTCTGTAAACAGCCACTTCTTTGACTGTCTTGTGGTAAGTAGGTTGTAAACCACATACAAAAAGACTCTATAGGTATGTGAAGCCATGAAACTGGCATCTTCTGCACCTGAGGGCTATTCCACTTAGTGGGAAAATTTAGTAGCGGAATCATAGAGTTGGATGGGACCACAAATGACATCTAATCCAATCCTCTGCCACAGGAACCCACAACTACAACATCTCTAAAACATTTCCATCCAATGCCTGGTTAGGAATTTCAAACATGGCAAGTCGCTCCACCCAGGACAGTATATGCCATTGTTGAAAAGCAGAATTTCTTTTTCAGTAATTTAAATCCTCTGTCTTAGGGCCCTTCCACACAGCACAAAAGAAACAGGAGAGAACGGGTTAAACCGGGGGTGAGGTGGGGGGGGGGGGGCTAAGCAAAACCTTAGAAGTGAAATCAAAACTTATCATTGTGATGTCAGAAACTGATGGCCAATCCACACATAAATATCTTAGTTTATTAAATATGCATTGGGAAACCAGAGGGAGAAACCCAGAAGTTATCTAGACAGGAAATAAGCGAAAAAGTCTACCTCACATTCTGTGAAGTTATGGCAAGTTTCAAAATCTGGCCTCACAGACCAGGACACCTCCTAAGCCAAACTAGAAAGGGAGAATGCCATTTTACAAGAAATCTTGTGGGGGCAGACATGGCGACATAACTTTAAGCTTCAGAACAGAGTGTACAGGGCAAGAACTGTCTTAAGCATCATAAGAACCCCACAGATCAGTTAACAATCTACAGAAAAGACTACAGCTGAAACAACCACGGAAATAAAACTGACAACCCCCTCCCAATGTCTCTCTACAGTGCTCAGGGTCAAATTTATGGAAAGTGGCAGGATAAACAATAACTTCAAAATCATCAAGGTAAGCATTTTCTCCTGCTAACAGTTTTCTAAAGCACCCATTGACAACAGAAGACATGAAATGGTAGAAAAATACATGCATGTATTCTTTTTCTAAATGGCTATACACCTACCAAGCCAGCCAGCATAGTGAAGTGGTTTGAGCATTGAACTATGATTGGAAACCAGAGTTCAAATCCATGATCAGCCGTGAAAAACCACTGAGTGACCTTTGAAGAAGTCACACTCTCAGTTTCCGAGGAAGACAAATCCTGCCAAGAAAGCCCCATTAAATGTGCACCTCAGGTTACCGGAAGTAACATACAACTTATACACAACAAATACACCTCCAAAAGGTGAACAGAGGCTTTGGCTCTCCCAACAAATTCAGATTATAATTCTTATCAATTCTCATCAGGTTTTCTTAGTCTTAGTCTTATTTCTGCACAAACATATATTTTTCACTCTGGCTGGCAGAGAAAAAGCACATTTTCAACCATCCTTTTCACTTTTCATACAGCAATGAAAATCTAATGGCAGTTCTTGAAGCATGGTGTTGACATGCTCATTGTCTTGAAGGACAAGAATATTTGTCTGTAACCCTAATGTGGCCTTTGGATCATCAAATAACCTCCCTTCACCCCACCTCTCTCCAGGTCTACAAAGGTCCTGAAGAGGTGCAAGATGTCCACTATGTCGACACTCAAACAATTCCTGGCCTATGTGAATACCACTACCAAGTAGACCACACAGATGAATACATCATTGCAGGTAGGGAATACCACCCACCACCTGGGAAAGCTGGGACATTTCAAATTCAGCTGGCTACACACCCCTCATTACTGATGCAAGTATCGTGTCATTTTCTATGTCATGGGGCGTGTCACTGACATGTAAATGGGAAGGGGGAGATAGCAGCAGAACTTGATGGTCAGGGAAATACCTTTTGTGTATGCTAGCAAACCTGTGCTAGCAATCCATGCATACAAGGCGACACATATTGGAATAAGAAGCTTTTCTTCATCCTTGGGAAGCAGCTTTGAGTTTCCATTAACAGACCCCAAATGTTTAGCCATGAAAACATATTATAGTACGATTCCAATATCTGTGGGATTACAGTAAAGACAGTGTCACGTGCAACAAAATATGTAAAACACAAATAATCCGTAGGCCTCTTCTGTGTCTTCCATGGTGTCTTGCATCAGAAGTTCTTCATCTAGCTGGGATTGACTATTGTCCACAGTTTCAAATATTCATGTGAAGTCTAGGAACATATCCCATACTGATATAGAGGCTGGCTTGTTCCTTCTTACAGCAGGGTAGCGGGACTTTGGACTTTGTGGCTTAGGCATAGTACATTCCTATTGATCTTGCTGAGAGATAGACAGAGGGCAGCAGCCATTCACTCTTCTCCCAAGTCCCTGCAGTATGTTAACATCCACCTTGAAATGCAGAAACCAGAATCCTAGACACAGTACTCTAAATGTGTCCTTGTGGTTTTGAAGAACACTTTGAAAATGCTCTGATTTAGGAAGCCAAAGAGAAAACTGATTAAAGTGTCCAGTAGGGAGGGTTTAGTATGGCTTCCTATCCTCCAGTATGACTATAAAAGCCAGGAAAAAAATATACAAAATATTAACTGAGGCAAAACGGTTCAATCAGCATTATTATTCAGGTCAAGCAACTTAGCTTTGCTTTTGACATAGGATTTGCATTGCTCACACGTCCAATTCCATCTGCAAGAGAATATTATATTCAGCCCAACTTCTGCTCGTGAAAATGGGTGATACTACTGATACCCTTTCCAACCTCTCTCCAAGCTATCCAAGTTATGAAAACAAAATCTAAAGGCTAAGCTCTGAGTTCTGATTGTCAAGAGGACAATCCTAATTGTTTCTCCTCCTCTAAGCTCACAGCAGCTTCCCTCTACTCCTTTTTTCACCTCCAACAGGGGAGCTGGACGGTGACACAGTCTGGCTCAGTGTCTGCGCTTTCCTCAAACGATGGTCCAGGGTAACCCCTGAGCAGAGGCGAGGCTTTACCTCAGAGTACAGCAAGGGCTGCTCTTGCTCGGTAAGTATCTGGCCACCAGGAAGGGATGATAGATCTCAAGGTTGCAGGAACATCACTTAGATTTTAAAGATCTGACACTTTCCAGATTTTGAAAGACGTGGAACCCACAAGAAGCATCATCAATTCACTGCAGATGTTGTGAAGCTTAAAAGCTAGTCTCATATAAATGAGTCAAGGGTACGTGCCATCTTGCCTGAAACAGGCCATAGTTAGACCAGTCTTGAAGACAGCTTCCTTTGACTCAGCAGTTTTGAATAACTACCGACCAATCTCAAATCTTCTGTTCTTGGGCAAGGTACTGGAGCGGGTGGTCGCTACTCAGCTCCAGGGATTCTTGGACGATACCGATTATCTGGACCCATTTCAGTCTGGCTTCAGGCCTGGTCACGGCACCGAGACGGCTTTGGTTGCCTTGGTGGATGATCTCCGCAGAGAGCTTGACAAGGGGAGTGTGTCCTTGTTAGTTCTCTTGGATATCTCAGAGGCTTTCGATACCATCGACCATGGTATCCTTCTGGGTCGATTCTTGGGGGTGGGTCTCGGGAGCACTGCGCTCCAGTGGCTCCATTCCTTCCTTGAGGGCCGTACCCAGTCGCTGAAGCTGGGGGACACCTGCTCGGACCCCTGGCCATTGACCTGTGGGGTCCCACAAGGTTCTATTCTTTCCCCCATTCTATTCAATATCTACATGAAACCGCTGAGCGAGATCATCTGGAGTTTTGGAGTTCGGTGCCATCTCTACGCAGATGATACTCTTTTCCACCAGATTTCAAGGAAGCCCCTCAGGCCCTGGACCAGTGCCTGATGGTTGTGATGGGCTGGATGAGGGCTAACAAGCTGAAGCTTAATCCTGACAAAACAGAGGTCCTCCTGGCTAGTCATGGGACTGATTGGTTACAGAAAGCGGTCAAGTCTCCTGTTTAAACAGCTCCAGTGGCTTCCAATAAGTTTCCGTTTCCAATTCAAGGTGCAGGTCATCACCTATAAAGCCCTAAATGGTTCAGGACTTGCTTGTCTTCGCGATCGCATCTTCCCCTATGAACCAGTACGTACCTTGAGATCTTCTGAGGAGGTACTGCTCTCTCTCCCCCCACCGTCACATGCACGGTTGATGAGAACGAGGGAGCCTTCTCGGTGGTGGCCCCCCGGCTCTGGAACTCCCTCTCTAGGGAGATTAGACAGGCTCCCACCTTGTCCTCCTTTCGTAGTCAACTAAAAACCTGGATGTTCCGGTGCGCTTTTGACTAAGCAGCTCACCAGTAACTTTCTTGTCCCTACTTGAAGTTCCACACTTTACACCGGCCCACACTTTACACTGGCATACGTCTACCTCAACATGTGTTTATGACAGTATTTTCTGCCCAGTTCACTGTATTGTTGCACTTTCCTGCGCTCCTGTAAAAATGTATTGCACTCATTGAATCTATACCTCAGCTATGTTTCTTTCAGCCATATTGTTTTTATATTGCTTTCAATTGTGATGTTATTTGTTTTTATTTGATGTTTTAATTGGTTAAGTGTTTTACATGTGTGTTTTAATTGTAATTTTGGGCATGTCCCTTGTAAGCCGTCCCGAGCCCTCTAGGGGAGATGGTTGTTGGGGTATAAAAATAAAGTTGTTATTATTATTATCATTAGAATATGATCAATAGGAATTGCTTTCCCAATAATAGAGCTACCCATCTCTTCATCCTGTTCTCCTCTTCTTTTCAAACGCAGTGCTGCCCTCCATTGCGTGTCACGGAATCAGGAAAATGAGGAAATTTGTTCCTTTGGGAGTCAAGATCTACCTTGCTCTCAAAATAGAGCCATTCATCACTCCCCTAATCCTGCACCCCTGCAGCAGCTCTGTGTGGGAGAAGTAGTGCAGTTTGATACCACTTTAATTGCCATGGGTCAATACTGTGGAATCATGGGAGTTGGCAGTTTGGTGAGGCACTTGCACTGCTTGACCGAGAAAGCTAAAGATCTTGGGAAATCTGTGTTGCTGTTTGTGTTGCTCTTCACATTGCTGTGCCGTTTGTGTCACATACGATAATTGTAGTAAAGATTATTCTGCACTTATTTTTAGAAGAATCAGAGAAAAAGATTGACATCATTTTACATTCTTGTATTTTCCACCATACAAGTGGTTTAAAATATGAAACTTCTGGGGAGTAAAAGGTGACTCTAGGCCACTGATTGCTTATCTCAACATTAGGGAAGTTGAGACCCCAGTAGCTATGGGAAGGGCATGTTGCAGGATGCACTGCAGGAAAGGAGGCATCTTTTCTCTTCTGATTTCCTCAATGCTTCCATCTTCCTTTCTTCCACAGATTGTGTGGGGCCGTTTAGGAGGCTCCATCAGCTCCAATCAGTGTGTGTGGTCAGATAAACACTTGCCAACAGATTTCCAATATGAACGCATGGCCTGCCTGCCCCAGGTTGAAAAAAGTGGCATGTGCACCTGGAAATCCCTGGGCACCCAAGAGCCTGGATCCTTTCGTAACAGGCGGCTGACGCAGTGACATCTTCATGAACTCTCACGAAGCTGGTGCTCCACGACACTAACCCCTCCCCACTCTTCTCTCTGTGTTGACTCTTATTAAATAAATGGTGGATCCAAATCCACTCACTCCTCCTTCATTGTGAAAATGTGCACTTTCTAAAGATGCCGCCACTTATCTAATGGCACTGGAAAATCTGGGATTCTGTTAAAACTGGGATGGTAGACCTTTTGTCTGAAATAATACTTTGTGGAGAGTTTTCTGCTAATGCCTTAGAATGAGGAGGAGGCACGGGGTGAGGCTTCCAATCTCCCTGAAGACCATATTTTTCATTTTGAAATTGATTGCAAACCTTTCCCATCATACCCTTTGTGTTCTTGTCTTTCTCCCTGTGTTCTGACTCTCCTGTCTCAAGGAGCAAGTAAGAACCATCCTGCAAATATTAATCAAGATCATGTGCAGAAACAAGGCTTTTTTGAGTGGCAGAAGCCTATTGCAAAATATGCACAGCAAGCATAAACAGCTGTACACCTCTTTAACACATGCAAAGTACTTTTCTGCTTACTGTTAACCAACTGTAATCTCTCACACACAAACTGTCTTATCTTGACAGTTTCAGAGAAAATGATTGATATCATTGAGACGGGCATTGAGATGGGCAAAATAGGAAACCTCTGGAGGACTAGAAGGTCACCCTAGGCCACTGGTTGCTTATCTCCACATTAGGTAAGTTAGACAACAGTAGCTATAGGAATGGCATGTTGCTGGATGAATTTCAGGAAAGTGGACATCTTTCTCTTCTGCTCTCCTCAATACTTCCGTCTTCCTTTCTTGAACAGATTGTGGGCCGCTCCACCACCTCTTGCAATGAGTGCCACAGGATGGAAATGTATAGTTCCAAGAATCGGAATGATTTCCAAGAAAAATATATGGCCTGCCCGCCCCAGATGGAAAAAAATGGCACACGCCACTGGCAATCCTTGGACACAAAAGGATTCAGGTCCTTTCGTAAAAGGCGACTGATTTAGTGACACTTCCATAGATTCTCATGGAGCTAGAGTTTCATACTGCGAACCCCCTGCCCCACTCTTCTGTCTGTGTTGTCTCTTATTAAATAAATGCCAGTTCCAAACCCATTTACTTGTTCTTCATTGTGAAAATGTGCGCTTTCTAAAGATGCCTCCATTTGTCTAATGGAAAATCTGGAAATCTGTTAAGACTGGGTTGCTAGACCTTTTCTCTGGAAGAAAACCATGCTATCTTGTGGAAAGGTTTCTGCAAATGGCTTAAAGTGGGTAGGAGGCAAAGGGCGAGGCTTCCAATAGCCCAGCTGACCATATTTTTCATCATAACTTCTATTCTTATCATTCCTTCTGTGTGTTGAATACCCCATCTCATGGACAAAATAAACTACTGCCCAGAAACTGCCACCATATCTTAATGGAGCTCACAAGAAGGAACAGGACTTTTATTCCTGGCCAAGTATATAACATCCAAAGAAATGATTAAAAGCAGAACATCCCTTTAATATGTGCAAAACACTCTTGTGTCCACTGCCAAGTAAGTGTAATCTCTCACACATCCATTTAAGGTGGAATCAGAGTGATATAATTGTGCAAAATTGTTTGGGAGTTTTGTGAGTACAAAGTTTGTATATTCAATCCGGAGGAAATGGGACATGCCACTGATTCAATTTATCAATTTCCAGATCCCAAGGAAAGCTTGCACTTCATTTTAAAGCACAGATCATTGGTAGAGCAGAGAAGACCAAGTACCAATAGTCAGGGACAAAGGGTACAATTAACATCATGGAGTTCCGGGAAAGCAAATCAACCACAATTTATTTCTGGGAAGGAATGAGGCAGAAACCTGGATGGGAGCTTTTTCCAGGTGTGGTAGCTCTATCTGCCACCTTGTGGCATGCCCTGTTAAATTTAGCTAGACACAACTTCGAAGTCAGTCTTCCAACAAGCACAAGTTTCATTTTTCTTCCATTGAGGTTCCAATTTTCTCCCTAAATTCTTCTGGAAATTGTGACACCTGCTGCTGCCCTTTCCCTTTCCTCCAGCATCCTGCCTGCATCTCTATTGCTTGAGTTGGATTAATCAGTCAGCACACACCCCATCCTGGCATGGCTTGACTCTGGACTTGAAACCACAGGCTGGGGCTATTCCGCCCCTTTGGCAGTCAGGACAGGAAAAGTACGGGGAGACAAAGGGGAAGTGGGGTAATATTTAAGTACAAGACAAAAGGGCTGGGAAACGCAGTGTGAAGTGGCAGAGGACACCTAAAGAGACTCGCAGAGATCAAGGTGAGATGGGAGCTCTAACTCCTTTTTTTGCAGCACTCTGAGCCTTATCCCAATCCTGCCTCCTATCCTGTAGGCCAGCGGTTCCCAGCCTTTGGTCCTCCAGGTGTTTTGGACTTCAACTACTAGAAATCCCAGCCAGCTTACCAACTGTTAGGAACTGTGGGAGCTGAAGTCCAAAACAACCTGGGAATCACTGCTATAGGGAACTCACTGTAACCCCTAAACTGATCCCCTCTATTTAGATTGCCAATCCAGGGAAATATCCTCAGGAGCTCCACCAAACTCTTGCCTCCTTGTTGCATTTCCCTTGTCTTGGTCTTCTTATTCACTCCTCTCTTTTGCATTGCAAATTCTGGTATAGCTCTGAGTTCAGAAGGTGCACCCTCTCATATTGCAGTCCACTCATCTCTATATCCTGTTCTCCTCTACTTCTCAAACTCAGTCCTGCCCTCCATTGCCTGCCACAGAATCAGGAAAATACAGTGATTTGTTCCTTTGGGAGTCAAGATCTACCTTGCTCTTGGCTGCTCAAAATAGAGCCATTCATCACTCCCCTAATCCTGCACCCCTGCAGCAGTTCTGTGCAGGGTGTTTCCCCACCCCTTCCTTCCAACTTCCCTCTCCTGAAATAACACTACCTTCTCCACTCCCCCAGTCACACCACTGAGTCACATTCCTCCTCGTTTTTTCAGCAAAAAAACAGGACGAAAGAAAGAGGATGGACCTGGCTAAAGCAAGTAAATTCCTGGTTGCCAGCTTACTCCTCTTCACTCTGGTTGCAAGATACCACTGAGGCCTGCAAATGTGCCTCCGAGTACCCCCAGGAAGCATTCTGCTCCTATGATGTCGGTGAGTCTGTCTGCAGTCTTTTACTTCTCCTTCCATGGAAACTTGCCTTCTGCTATGAAACCTGGTGCTCCCCGTTCTCTTGATTCTTTTTTCTGTATTCTCAAATGCTCTCACGCTCCATGCTCAGTCTGCCAACAGCCACTTCTTTGACTGTCTTATGGTAAGTAGGTTGCAGACCACATACAAAAGGACTCTATAGGTATGTGAAGCCATGAAACTGGCATCTTCTGCACCTGAGGGCTGCTCCACTTAGTGGGAAGAGTTAGTAGCAGAATCATAGAGTTGGATAGGACCACAAGTGACATCTAATCCAGTCCCCTGCCCACAGGAACCCACAACTACAACATCCCTAAAAGATGTCCATCCAATGCCTGGTTAGAAATTTCAAACATGGCAATCCCCCCCCCCCCTACCCCAGGAGAGTATATGCCATTGTTGGAATGCGGAATTTCTTTTTTAGTAATTTAAATCCACTGTCTTAGGGCCCTTACACACAGCACAAAAGAAACAGAAGAGAACAGGTTAAAGAGGGCAAGTGTCTAGATGACGTTTCCAGTAAATCTGCACTGAATTGGAACAATGCAGCCAAAACACAGGCTAAAGAACTCCTCTTTTATCCTGGGTCTGGTTGCAAACTGCACATTTTTATATGACTGTCTATCCCTACAGTCAAGCAAAATGTGATATCCCCCCCCCCCTCCATGGAGATGGCAGATCCCAAAACAGCTGAATTATTTTGTGTTGTCAAAGGCTTTCATGGCCAGAATCACTGGGTTTCTGTGAGTTTTCCAGGCTGTATGGCCATGTTCCAGAAGCATTCTCTCCTGATGTTTCACCCACATCTATGGCAGGCATCCTCAGAGGTTGTGAGGTATGTTGGAAACTAGGCAAATGAGGTTTATATATCTGTGGAATGTCCAGGGTGGGAGAAAGAACTCTTGTCTTTTGGAGACAAGTGTGAATGTTGCAATTAGCCACCTTGATTAGCATTGCAGGTTCAACTTCCTGCCTGAGGGGAGCCTTTGTTGGGGGGGATGGTGTTATCTTGCCCTGATTGTTTCTTGTTTTGAATTCCCAAATTTTTGACTGCCAACAAGATGGAGGGGACCCTCTTAGAAAGAAGTTGAATGTACCATGAGATCAAAACCACCAAGGTAAGCATTTTCTCCTGTTATCAAAGTTCTCCTGTTAAATCTCTGATCAGCCATGAAAAGTCACTGCCTGACCTTTGAGGAAGTCACACTCTCTCGGTTTCTGAAGAAGACAAATTCTGCAAAGAAATCCCCATCAAATGTGCTTCTCAGGGTTACCGAAAGTAAAAAAAATGACTTAACATAACACAACAAATATACCTCTAAAAGGTAAACAGAACCTTTGGTTCTCCCAACTAGATAATAATAATAATAATAATAATAATAATAATAATAATAATAACACTTTATTTGTACTCTGCCATCATCTCCCTAAGGGACTCGGTGCGGCTTACATGAGGCCGAGGCCGAGTACAACAATACAAGCAAAACAACAACAGTACAAGCAATTAAAATAAAAACATAGACAATAAAATATACAACATTATCAATAAGACAACACACAATTAAAAACAGTGGGAAGGCCAAATGTAAAGTTAAAATGGAAATAATGCTGGGACATGGACAAAAGGTGATAGTGGCGTTTGTAAGGGCATACGAGCAGATCTAAAAAAAGTAAAGTTCTTTGGAGGACAAAGTGCTATGAGATCATTATTCTGGGAAGGCACACTGGAACAACCACATCTTCAAGCTCCTCCTAAAGACTGCCAAGGTTGGGGCCTGTCTGATGTCTTTAGGGAGTGAGTTCCAGAGTCAAGGGGCCACCACTGAAAAGGCCCTCTCTCTCATCCCCACCAACCGCGCCTGCGATGCTGGTGGGATTGAGAGCAGGGCCTCCCCGGATGATCGAAGGGATCGTGTGGGTTCGTATACAGAGATGCGGTCACGCAGGTAGGCGGGTCCCAAACCGTTCAGGGCTTTGTAGGTAAGAACCTGCACCTTGAATTGGGTCCGGTAAATGAATGGCAGCCAGTGGAGCTCCTTGAACAGGAGGGTTGACCGCTCCCTGTAAGGCACCCCAGTTAACAACCTGGCTGCCGCCCATTGGATCATCTGAAATTTCTGGACCATTTTCAAGGGCAGCCCCACATAGAGTGCATTGCAGTAATCCAGTCTAGAGGTGACTAAGGCACGGACCACTTTGGCCAGTTCACATTATAATTCTTATCAATTCTCATCAGGTTGCTGTATGTTTTTCAGGCTGTATGGCCATGTTCTGGAAACATTATCTCCTGATGTTTTGCCTGCATCTATGGCAGGCATCCTTAGAGTTTGTAAGATCTGTTGGAAACTAAGAAAATGGGATTTATATATCTGTGGAATGTCCAGGGTGGGAGAAAGAACTCTTGTCTGTTGGAGCTAGGTGTGAATGTTTCAATTAGCCACCTTGATTAGCATTTAATGCCCTAGCAGTTTTCAATGTGTGACTTCTTACTGCCTGGGGGAATCCTTTGCTGAGAGGTGATTAGCTGTCCCTGACTGTCTCTTGTCTGGAGTCCCTGTTTTTACTGTTATGATTTTAGAGTTTATAAATACTGGTTGCCAGATTTTGTTCATTTTCATAGTTTCTCGCTTTCTGTTAAAATTGTCCACATGGTTGTGGATTTCAATGGCTTCTCTGTGTAGTCTGACATGAGGTTGTTTGAGTGGTCCAGGATTTCTATGTTCTCAAATAATATGCTGTATTCAGGTTGGCTCATCAAGTGCTCTGCTATGGCTGACTTCTCTGGTTGAGTTAGCCTGAAGTGCCTTTCATGTTTCTTGATTCATGTCTGGACAATGCTGTGTTTGTGGTCCCTATGTAGACTTCTCCACATCTGCATGGTATACAGTAGACTCCTCCAGAGGTGAGGGGATCCCTCTTGCCTTTTGTTGAACATAGCTCTGATGTCATGACAAATTACAAATGACAAACTAAAGTGGCATCAGAGTGCTATCATTCTGCAGGATGGATAATTTTTTGTGAGAATAGAAAATTTGTATCTTCAATCCAGTGTATGTGGGGGAGTGGGAGTATGTCAATTTCTGTA
Organism: Anolis sagrei; assembly: GCF_037176765.1. Taxonomy (NCBI): domain Eukaryota; kingdom Metazoa; phylum Chordata; class Lepidosauria; order Squamata; family Anolidae; genus Anolis; species Anolis sagrei. The sequence goes on from NC_090022.1 coordinate 192,815,479, forward strand.
TTTTTGCATTTTATTAAAAACACTGGTAGAACAGAGAAGACTTTAAGGTGAATCTGAGCACCAAAAAACAGGGATAAAGGATAAAATTAACATCATGGAGATCTTGTAAAACAAACCAACCATAATCTATTTCTGGGAAGGGGTTAAGCAGAAACATGAATGGAAGTGTTCTCCAGATGTGGCTAGCTCTATGATGCCACCTTGTGGCATGCCCTGTTAAATCTAGATGGAGCCTTCTTCAAAGTCCATCTCCTCAACAAGCACAAGTATTACTTTTCTTCCACTGAGGAATTTGTAATTTCCTCTAAATCCTTTAGCGAATGGTGAAACCTACTGCTGCTGGTCCCACCCCACAACTGTCCTTTGCCTCCTCTCCAGCATCCTGACACCATCTCTATCACTTAAGTCGTATTAATCAGTCAGCACACACCCCATCCTGGCATGAGTTGACTCTGGACTTGAAACCACAGGCTGGGGCTGTCCCGCCCCTTTGGCAGTCTGGACAGGAAAAGCAGGGGGAGACAAGGGGGAAGCAGGGTGATATTTAAGTATGAGCCAGAAGGGCTGGGAGACGCAGTCTGAAGTGGCAGAAGACGCTGAAAGAGACTGACAGAGATCAAGGTAAGATGAACTCTTCTTTTGCAGCACTCCGAGCCTTCCCCTCCTACTTTATAGGGAACCCACTATAACCCCTAAACTGGTCCCCTCCCTTTAGATTGCAACTCTTTTTACCAGGAAATATCCCAAGGATCTCTACGAATCTCTTGTCTCCTTGTTGTGCCTCCCTGACCTTGCTCTTTTTATTCCTCCTCTCTTTTGCATTGCCACAGACGCACCTCACATTGGAAATTCTGGTTTAGTTTTGTCATTTTGCTTCCCTTGGCTCCCTTGCCTCCTGCTAAAGCTTCTCATATCCAACCCACTATCCTAGTGGGATTGAGGGCATCCTAAAGAAACAGAAAGTCGCTATGAAGTTCAGACTCCAGAAGGGACACCCGCTCATATTGCAATCTACTCCTCTCTTCATCCTGTTTCTTTTTTTTCAAACTCAGTCCAGCCCTCCATTGCCTATCACAGAACCAGGACACAGAGGAGCTTTGTTCCTCTGGGAGTGCAGATCTCCTTTGCTCCCTGTTACTCAAAATATAGCCATCAATTGATCTCCTCATCCTGTACCTATGTGGGCAGCCCTGTGTGGGATGTTTCCACATCCCTTTCTTCCAACTCCCTTTTCTGAAATAACTCTACTTTCTCCACTCTCCAAGTCAAGCTACTGACTCACATTCTTCCTCATTCTCTTAATAAAAAGAAAAAAAGGAAAATGAACATGGCTAAAGTAAACGGATTCCTGGCTGCCAGCTTCCTCCTCCTCGCTCTGCGAGGAGATACCACTGAGGCCTGCTCCTGCGCTCCCCGGCACCCCCAGTCGGCATTCTGCTCCGCTGATATTGGTGAGTCTCCGGAACCCAGTAGCATCAAAGAGCTTTCTCTCTGCAGTCTCTCACCTCTCCCTCCATGGAAACTTGCCTTCTGCTATGAAACCTGATGCTCCCCGTTCTCTGGATTCTTTTTCTGTATCCTCAAATACAGTGCATGCTCTTATGCTCCATGCTCAATCTGTAAACAGCCACTTGCTTGGTTACCTTGTGGTACATAGTTTGCAAGCCAGATACAGAAGGGCTGTATAGATGTGCATCTGTGGTATGAAGAGGGGAAAGAACTAGGTGTTTTATGACTATGGGGCAAATGAAAGGCAGGAGAAATTAAAACCAAGAGGGACTGTTTACAAGAAAGGAGATTTTGGCAAAACATTTGGAATAATTTATTGGAGGTACAACTGTAGCAAAGTAAAAGAGCTTTCCCAGTAAGGTGGCAGACTTCCCAGGTTTTCAAACAGAGGCCACATCTCAGGTTGCTTTACTGAAACATTTCCTCCATCAATAGGAAGTTAGGTACCTTCCAACTCACGAATTCTAGGATCTGGGTGAGCATCCACTTTTTTTTTTAAGATGGATATTTCTGGGGGCCTGTCCATACCCACCCCAGAAAGCGCATGCTTTCTGGGATGGGTTGTCGACACATTCTCTCGGGATTAGCCCGAGAGAATGTGTGGAGGGTTTTCCTGTTTTGTAGCGAATTAATGCGGGAATGTCCTGAACATTGTCTGGACAGCCCATCTTTATTGCAGGAGTTCCCTCAATAAAGGCCCTGTCGGGAGGGGCCCACACAGTCTATGAGCTGCATGCGGTCCCTTCATCCATTTTATATCAGCAAAATGTGAATTAACTATTCAAACTTAAACAAGAGTTGCAACTTGTTGGGTTTTTTTGAAGTCATTATAAAAGCTGGGTTGTTGTAGGTTTTTTCGGGCTATATGGCCATGTTCTAGAGGCATTATCTCCTGATGTTTCGCCTGCATCTATGGCAAGCATCCTCAGAGGTAGTGAGGTCATTATAAAAGCTTTACTCAGATCACTTCTTAAGTAACAATGCCTACAGCCAGAGAAATATCTATCATTTCAGTGTGCCCATTGCAATTGAAATATAAGTTTCCAGTGCTTTTCATGGCAGGACACTTGTGTCTTTGTTATCTGCCTGAGTACAGAGAAAGATGGAAGTTGATTTCTTTCCTCTATAACTTTATCACCATGTTGGAAAAAGGTTTTCTTGCTGAATTTCTGCAAGTCTGGCATCCAGACAAAAAAAGAGGCAGTTGGCAGTACAAATGGAAACTTGCTCATGTCTTATGGTATGCTGAGGTTTTATTCACTCTGGTCATTTGTGGAAATATTTCAATTCCTGAAACATTCCCTTAAAAGTGCTTTAAAATCAGTTTTGCGCCAGGAAAAAAAGCTTTCTCAATCACTTCCAGGACTGCCCTCTGATAGACTATATGATATATAGCTATATTCCTTTTGTCATAGCCCTAAATACAGCTAAACGTTGCATTCTGAAAGTTTCCAAAGTCCAATAGTTGAAAAGGTAACTAAATGGAATCTAGGCAAAACAGATACTGTTGATTCGCACATTTGATTCTGATTAGCCAAAATTGTCAATGCTAGTTCGCTTTCAGATTTATATTTACTTTTTTGGCCCTCTTTTATTTTATTATTTTGAGGCTCTGGTGGCACAATGGGTTAAACCCTCGTGCCGGCTGAACTGGTTGACTGAAAGGTTGGGCGGTTCGAATCTTGGAGGCAGGGAAAGCTCTTGTCTGTCGAGCTCTAGCTTCCCATGCAGAGACATGAGATAAGCCTCTCACAGGACGGTAAAACATAAATCATCTGTCTCGGCAACATCCTTGCAGATGGCCAATTCTCTCACAACAGAAGTGACTTGCAGTTTCTCAAGTCACTCCTGACACGATAAAAATAATTGTTCAAAAATGTCAAATTCTTAAAAATGTAAGTCTTCTTTCATTGAGAGGGAGTGCCTCAGAGAATATGATCTTGCTTCACACTAAAATAAACAATAGCTTCAATCTTTAGAAGCCCTTACCACAGTGGTTTTCAACCTGTGGGTCCCCAGGTGTTTTGGCCTTCAACTCCCAGAAATCCCAACAGCTGGTAAACTGGCTGGGATTTCTGAGAGTTGCAGGCCAAAACACCCGGGGACCCACAGGTTGAGAATCACTGATCTACAGGGTAGATGTGCTCTCACTGCAGTGGCACACAGATGCAAGTTGTTATTTGAAGAACTCTTATATACAAACACCAAAGGGGAGACACTCTGTGGTAGGTAGCTAAAAAGTCCTATCTCACATTCTGTGAAGTCATGGCAGATTTCAAAATCTGACCTCACAGACTAGGCCACCTCTTAACCCAAACTAGAAAGAGAGAATGTCGTTTTACAAGAAATCTTGTGGGAGCAGACATGGCGACATAACTTTAAGCTTCAGAACATAGCATACAGGGCAAGAATTTTTTCCAACATCATAGGAACTCCACAGATCAGTTAACAATGTACAGAAAGGGCAGGAGAGCTGGAAAAACCACAAAAATAATGTTACAACCCCCTCCCAACATCTTTCTACAGTGCTCAGGGCCAAATTTGTGGCTGTCAACAAGATGGATGGGAACTTCTCAGAAAGAAGGTGGATGTACCATGAGATCAAAACCACCAAGGTAAGCATTTTCTCCTGTTAATGCGGTTTTCTAAAGCACCAATTGATAATAGAAGACATGAAATGGCATGAATATCGATCGATGTATTCTTTTTTAAATGGCTACACATCTATCAAGCCAGCCAGCACGGTGAAGTGGTTTGAGCAATGAACTATTATTGGAAACCAGGGTTCAAAACCCCGATCAGCCATGAAAAACCACTGAGAGACCTTTGAGGAAGTCACACTCTCTCAGTTTTTTGAGGACGTCAAATCCTGCAAGAAAACCCCCATTAAATGTGCTTCTCGGGGTTACCTAAAGTTATAATATATAATTCTCATCAGGTTTTTTTAGTCAGATACTTATTTCTGCACAAACAGAGAAAGAGGACATTTTCAACCATCCTTTTCACTTTTCACACAACAATGAAAATTTCATGGCAGTTCTTGAAGCATGGTGATGACATGCCTGTTGTTTTGAAAGACAAAAATATTTATCTATCTGTAACCCTAATGTAGCCTTTGGATCATCAAATAACCTCCCTTCACCCCACCTCTCTCCAGGTCTACAAAGGTCCCAAGGAGATGCAAGATGTCCGCTATGTCCACACTCCATCCATTGATGGTGCATGTGGTTACTTCCACAGTGGACCTCTCAAAGAAGAATATCTCATTACAGGTAGGAAATATCATCCACAATCTGGGACATTTCAAATTCATATGGCAAGACGCCCCTCATAACTCATGCAAGTGTCATGTAATTTGCCATGTTATGGGACGTGTCACTGAGCTGTAAATGGAAGGGGGAGATATCAGCAGAACTTGATGGTCAGTGAAATACCCTTTGTTTATGCTTAGACACTGTGCTAGCAAACATGCATATAAGGGCAAATCATATTGGAATAAGAAGCCTTTCTCCAATCTTGGGAAACTGCTTTGAGTTTTCCTTAACAGGCCACAAATGATTAGCCATGAAAACATATAGTGCAATTCCAATATCTGTGGGACTAGTAAATTCAGTTTCACATGCAATAAAATATGTACAACACAAGCAATCCCTAGACCTTATCTTTGTCTCCCATGGTGTCTTGCATCAGAAGTTCCTCATCTAACTGGGATTGACTATTGTCCAGAGTTTTAAATATGCATGTAAAGTCCAGGAACATATCCCACACTGATATAGAAGTTGTCCTGTTCTTTCTTACAGCAGGTTAGCAGGATTTTGGATTTTGTGGAATAGGTATAGTGCATTTATACTCATCTTGCTGAGAGCTGGACAGAGGGATACCTATATTTCCCTGCAGCCATTCACTCTTCTCCCAAGTCCCTGTAGTCTGTTAACATCTACCTTGAAATGCAGAAACCAGAACCCTAGACACAGTACTTTACGTGTGACCTGGTGGTTTGAAGAACACTTCGAAAATCCTCAGATCTAAGAAGCCAAAGAAAAAACTGATTAAAATGTCCAGTAGAGAAGGTTTAGTATGGCTTCCTATCCTCAATTGTGACTATCAAAACCAGGGAAAAAAATATACAAAACATTAACTGAGACAAAACGGTTCAATCAGCATTATTATTCAGGTCAAGGAACTTAGCTCTGCTTTTGGGGTGGGATTTGCATTACTCAGGCAAAGAAGTATAAAGAACATGGCCATATAGCCCAAAAAACCTACAACAACCAAGTATAAATCTATTTGCAAGGGCAGATTATGTTCAACCCAACTTCTTCTCATGAAAATGGGTGATACCTTTTCCATCCTATCTAATTTATGAAAACAAAATATGAAGCTATGATCAACCAGGCTTGTCGAGAAGAAGACAATCTTAATTTTTTCTCCTCCTCCAAGTTCACAGCAGCTTCCCTCTTACTCCCCTTTTCTCCTCCAACAGGGAGACTGGATGGCGACAAAGTCTTCATCAGAATCTGTGATTTCATCAGACCATGGGCTGAGATAACTCTTGCACAGAGGCGAGGCTTTACCTCAGAATACAGCAAGGGCTGCTCTTGCTCAGTAAGTATCTGGCCACCAGGAGGGGTTGATAGGTCTCACGGTTGCAGCGAGATCATTCAGATTTCAAGAAGTTGAAAACAAGACAATAAAAGAGATCAGTTCCTTATCACAATAGCTTTGTTTTGCATTTAGCAATGTGCTTTGTGGCTACAGACTCCCTTTCAGGAGAGTCGGTAGGAAGATGGACAAGAAACATTTATGTCAATCTACAGATGTGGGTATGGGAGGGAAGAAAATATGAGCTCTCTCAAATATTAATTCTGCTCCCAAAAATGAAATTTAATTTCGAAGGAAAACCAAATGCCAGGTAAGGAGCTTTTGTGGATTTGCTTGCAAAGCTGCAGTTGTCACAGTCTGCAATAAACAGAAGAGAAAAGCAGGGGAGGTGTAGCTAGTCATACGTGGAATCACGGGGTACATATTCTGTGCATTACTGTAGATGAGCAAATAACTAAAAGCACAGATACAAGGTAAAAATTCATATCTCATGGTACAGCCTAATATAAAAGCAAAGAAGTACAGTTTCTGAGAAAATAATTGTCACCAATAATTGGCAAGCAGTGCAAAACAGAATAATTCTGGAGGGCTAGAAAGTGACTCTAGGCCACTGGTTGCTTATTTCCATGTTAAGGAAGTTGAAACCACAGTAGCTATGGGAAGGGTGAGTTACAGGATACATTGCAGGAAAGGGGAAAACTTTTCTCTTCTTCTCTCAATGCTTCCATCTTCCTTTCTTCAACAGATTGTGAGCTGCCATTCAGAATGCTCCATTACCTCTGATAATCAGTGTCTGTGGACGGATTTACTCAGATCCCAGAATCAGAGTTATTTCCAAGACAAACACTTGGCCTGCCTGCCCCGGATTGAAAAAAATGGCATGTGTACTTGGAAATCCCTGGGCACCCAAAGGTCTGGATCCTTTCGTAAGAGGCGGCTGACACAGTAATATCTTCATGAACTCTCATGGAGCTAGTGCTCCATGCCACTAACCCCTCCCTGACTCTTCTCTCTGTGTTGATTGTTATTAAATAAATGGTGGTTCCAAACCCATTCACTTGTCCTTTGTTGTGAAAATATGCATTCTCAAAATATGCAGCATTTTTTTGTCGAAGCTGGAAAATGTGGAATTCTGTTAAGACTGGGTTGGTAGACTTTTTATCTGGAAGAAAACCATGGTACTTTGTGGAGAGTTTTCTGCTAATGCCTTAGAATGAGGAGGAGGAGGCACAGGGTGAGGCTTCCAATCTCCCAGAAGACCAGGTTTTTCATTTCGAAATTGACTGCAAACCTTTCCCATCATACTCTTTTGTGTTCTTGTCTTTTCCCCTATGTTCTGACTGTCCTATCTCAAGAAGCAAGTAAGCCATTGTTCAGAACCTGTCTGCAATGCGTAATCCAGATCATGTGCAGATACAAGGCTTTTGTTGAGTCCCCATTTATCCTTGCAAACAAACTAGTAAAATGTGGGTTAGACAATACTACTGTTAATGTTGTATTTGTAATTGTTAAGTGACCAAACCCAAAGGGAGCTCGCCAATAGATAATCTTCTTCTTGAAATGACATGACTAGTAGGGTGTGACAGGTTTCTGTCCTAGGCCCAGTGCTGGTCAATATCTTTATTAATAAAACAGGGCCCCTTCCAGACAGGGCCCCAAAAACGGACACAGTCGGACTTTTACTTTAGGTGTCCAAATGATGCCTTAGGTGAAAGAGGATTAATTTGGGACAAAGCAGGGTTTACCTGAATTGTTTAGATATCCCATTAGACCCAGGCCTTCCTGATGCTCACAGCCCAATTAGCTTCTTCAGGCTCCATGAGCCCAGAGAAGTGGGCACCCACTCTCTCCACAAACTTCCCCCCAAAAAAGCCCTTAAAAAAGAAGAAACTTACATGGCACTATGAGGCCTCTCTAGCAGGCCTCCTGGCATGTTGAAATTATGTACCAGGAAATGGGGAGGGGGCACCTACTGACACATCATTTCCATGTGCCAGGAGGCCTGCTGAAGAGGCCTCATGTTGCCTGGCAAGTTTCTTCTTATTTTAAGGGCTTGGGGGGGGGGGGTTCAGTGGCCCTATGCCAATGTGGAAGTTATCATCTTGGCATGGGGACCACCAACCGGGAAAGCCTGGTTGTTTTGGGCAGGGCATGTGGACTTAAACCCGCTCCAATGTAGGTTTAAGCCCTGCCTGGAAGTACCCTTACATCAGTGGTTCTCAACCTGTGGGTCCCCAGATATTCTGGCCTTCAACTCCCAGAAATCCTAAACTAGCTGGGATTTCTGGGAGTTGTAGGCCAAAACACCAGGACACCCACAGTTGACAACCACTGCCTTAAACAAAGGTTTGGAGGATGTGTTGATCAAGTTTGCAGATGACATCGAATTGGGATAGCTAATACTGCAGAAGACAAGATCAGAATTCCAAATGACCTTAACAGATAAGAGAGCTGAGCCAAAACTAATGGAATGAATTTCAACCAGGAAAAGTGTAGGATACTTCACTTAGGCAGAAAACAATGAAATGCACAGATACAGGATGGATGACGCCTAACTCAACAACAGATATGTGGAAAAGATCTTGGAGTCTTAATAGGCAACAAGCTGAACATTAGCCAACAGTGTGATGCAGTAGCTAAAAAGCAAATGGGATTTTGGGCTGTATCAAAAGGAGTATAGTGTCTAGATTGAGGAAAGTCATGGTGCCTCTCTATTCTGCTTTGATTAAACCTCACCTGGAATTACAGTTCTGTGTCCAATACTAGGCACCAGTTTAAAAGAGATATTGACAAGCTGGAAGGTGTCCAGAGGAGGGCAACTAAAATGATTAAAGGGTTGATTAAAGGACTGGATATGTTTAGCCTGAAAAAGAGAAGGTTGAGAAGAGACATGATAGCCATGTATAAATATGAGAAAGGATGCCATAAGGAAAAGGGAGCAGACTTGTTTCCTGCTGCCCTGGAAACTAGGACTCAGAGCAGTGGGTTCAGATTATAGAAAAGGAGATTCCACATGAACATTAGGAAGAACTTCCTGACCATAAAAGCTGTTCAACAATGGAACTCTCTGCCTCAGAATGTGGAGTCTCCTTCTTTGGAGGCTTTTAAACAGAGGCTGGATAGCAATCTGTAGGGGGTGTACTCTTCTGCATGACAGGGATTGGACTAGATGGCCTACATGGTCTCTTCCAACTCTATTATTCTATTATTCTATGATTCTCAAAAAGTGGGTACATGTATCAGTTCATTGCAGGTGAAGTAACAAAGGTTAGTGGTACCCTTAAAGACTGATAGATTAAGCATCCACAAATAATAATTCTAGAAAAAAATCCACTAGCTTTAAAAAATATCATGGCACTCTTTCTTGTCTTAAAAATTTGTACTTCAATGTTGAGTTTCAAGTGTCATCCTTAAGTTGATTCCCAGTCCCTTCTGCAAAACATGAAATGCTTTCATCCCTACCATCTATTAATCATTAATTCTCAGCTACTTCTGGCTTCCAATTGTTCAGAGATAACTCTGCATGACAAAAAACCCCCATATTATTTGCTCCATCCCTCCTCCATTCCAGATTGTACATTAGGACAGAATAACCCTGCCAAAAGGAACTCTATATAGCCTGGAGAGGAGGAAGCATTCTCTGGAACAGGTTCTCAAACTATTTTATCTCCCAGAACCCTATAAAACCTACAAAACCTATTGAGAAACCCTTAAATGTTTATGGCCCATTCCCTTTCCTTCTACAACTGAAATACACGTTTTTTTTAAATAGCTATAAAACAAAATAAATTTATGTATTACATTCTGTTACATATTTTGTAGGGAGGAAATAATGTACCATTACATTCAAAATGTTGCATCACTGAACACCTATAATACAGGGGTTTTTTTAGATTTTAATTTTGTATTATTTAAATATTGTGGTTAAGTAAAAATTACCAAAAATCAACAGCAGCACATACTAGAAACTCTGTAATTCAAAATCATAACAGTTTTAAAAATTCATTATTTTTTAAAAGTTGCTATTGAGATGGAAGTTTTTTGAAGTCAGGATAGCTAGACTCAAATATCTGCTTCAGGGTTGAGCCTTTTTCTTTCCATGGTCTTAGTGAGAAGGTATTTTGAGAATGCTACCTCAGCAAAGTATATTATAGGAAAGTTTTAGAAAAGCATGACCTTTTAGAGATCATAACCTTTTAGAAAATGGTATTCATAATCTTTTAGAGAAGAGTCAAAAACCCGTTTGAAGAGAATCTTCACAAGTGGTACACAACCAAATGTAATTATGCAGGCACTCAAACTTGTTGCATGGCGGGAGAGACCTTTTATTTATTTATCCCACCAAAAATGTAAAAAGGTCAGGAAGGGTCAGGCTTATTTGGCATTCTAGATTTCTTTTCTCCTAAGATCCATTTTTATAGTCCTGTTCCAGATATTAAATTGTCCTTGTTTGATTTCTATTGGAAGGACTTGAAATAGGTATAATAATTTTGGTATCAAAAACATTTTAGTTGCCTTTATTTTTCCTAAGATACCCAGATTTTTCTTTTTCCAATTTTTCATACTATTAGAAATTTTCTTCCATGTCTGTTTATAGTTTATCTCTGTCATCTCTTCCATATTTTTATGTATAGTTACTCCCAAGTATTTTATTTTTGTCCTTCCCATACCTATTTCTTTTATATTATCAATTTCTCTTTTTTCTTTTTTGTTTATCTCAAAATACATAATTTCTGGTTTCTTTATATTTACTCCCAATCCAGTATTTTTTTTCAAAATCTGTTAATATAATTTTTAGTTCTCTTATTCCTATTAGAGGTTGGGATAAAACCATCATAATGTCATCAGCATAAAGGTTCAAATTTATAACCTTCTATCCTTACGCTGTTTCTGATTCTCTCTGCTAGAATTTCAATTCCCATTATAAATAGATGTGGTGATACAGGACAGCCTTGCCTGACTCCCCTTTGAATGGAAAATTCCTTTGATAAGGCTTCATTAACTTTAACCACAGCTTTGCTTTCCCTATATAACTCCTTGATTGCCTTTATAAATGGCTCTCCTATTCCAATTTTGTTCAATGTCTCCCACAAATATTCATGATTTATTGTGTCGAATGCTTTGTATATATCCAATTTTAATAATGCTAATTTCTTTCCCTGTCTATGCTCCATTATATTTATTATATTTCTGATTGGGTATCCAATTTGCCTCCCTTTCACAAATCCATTTTGGTCTTCTTTTATCACTTTTGGTATTATATAAGAATAAAGGGTTGTTTGATTTTTCTGTCACCTTTTGTGTCTTCTTAAGTTGGAGGTGAGAGATTGAGAGAGACTTTGCTTAAAAGGAAGCCGTAATTTTTAGTTTATTTGTATCATTCTTGCGACAAAATGTATCTACTCTGCCATAAAACTTGTTTTATATTATGCACTCAAGAGACAAAATGAAGTAGACTATGGTAAAAATAACATGTTTGGTTTACTCACGACCGTCATGTGTTCAACATACACAGGAACACAACTTATCAGTCAGTTACAGATATGTTTGAGATAATTTCTGTGCCATCCAGTTAGAACATCTCTCTTAGAATAAACAGCAGGCAGATGTTTGCAAGTCTGCGATCTTAATAGTCCTAAAATCTAACGAAGTCTGATGGAGTCTGTGCTCTACTCATCTCAGAGTGGATCATGTGGTCTGTAGCCCCTCTCACAACTTCCCAGGAAAAATATAGAGCAAGGAAAGAAAGCTGCATATCAGAACACACATACAATAAGTAAGCAACAGGGTTGTACATAAACAAATTGCTAGAGGAAGCTTGAAAAAAGTTGTAATTTCCAACAAAAAGGGCAAAACTAATTTTACAGCTTGCCAACTTCTAAACTTGGCCAAAAATCCAAATACCATTGACAAATTGAAAGTGTTCTTTAAATTTTTGTCACCTGCTATGCCAATAAGCTGTTCTGCTTCTCTGACTGATAAATGCATTTCATGTATTGAGCTGTGAATGAATTTATTTTGTCATTTGGAAGTGGAAAGTATTTATGGAATGAAGCATGTAGGTTTTGTAGATGTTCAATTACTTCTCGCACAATCTCAGATGAGAGGGTAGCTTCTGAGTCACACAAAAAATCATACGGTGTAGGGAAGCATTCAATATTTTTTTTCACACAAGACACTCAAAATTAGATTTTTCTTAATATTGCTTCAACTTTGAACACATGAACCCTGAAGAGATAGTTTCCATTCATTGAGAATTGAAATATATCAACCAGAAAAGACAAACGTTGTAACCACTCAAGATCACACAGTCTTCATGACAGATTCAATGAAAAGTCAGATAGAAGCAACATAACTTCATTACGAAGGGCCAAAAGTCAAACCAAAACTTTCCCCTGGTACAAGCTATCTGACTTCATGGTGAAGTAAGATGGACTAAGTATCACAATTTTTACAGTTTTATGGTATTTTGTTTTATGTGATATATTGTATTTTACTTGTTATATACGCAGCATTGAATATTGCCATATTGTAAGCCGCTCTGAGTCCCCTTCAGGGTGAGAGGAGTAGGATATAACTATAGTAAGGAAGTAAATAAATAAATAACGAAGTCTTGAATTGGCTTCCCATTTCTTCACAGAGAGGAGTGAAAACTCAAAAATTCGTGGGCTTCGAATCTATATTTTTACTGCTTCATTAAACACACTTGGACTTCTTTGATTTGTTTGCTAAGATTGGGTAAATCATGAGTTTAAACCTAGTTTCCTCTTCAAACTGCCACTTTTTAACAATATAAACAACGCAACTTAACCCTGGATGATATGTATACACACACTGTGACATGACCGAAGCAACTGACTGAAGAACAATCGAGAAGGTACTAGAACAGATGATGGGATGCATGCACACTAATTAGCTGTGCTGTGAACAGGGTGAAGGGCTGCTTCTCTGCTGATTGCCAGTAGTTGTCGAGCACTATCAGTCAATTGTGTGTGGTGCGTTTTTAATTTCTTGTCATGTGAGGTACCATACAAATTTTAATGTTTCTAGAATATAAATCTACAGACAATATTTTTTTTCTCTGCTGTTACACACTATCATCTCACGGATCCACTGATAACCCTTCACAGAACCCTGAGGTTCCACGGAACCCAGTTTGAGAACCACTGCTCTGGAGTATTCAAACTGAACCTAAGGAGGGAAGGAACAAGGAACCTGATAAAGTTTGGATTTGTTTTGGGGGTTTAAAACTGTAGTTCAGAATTATACTCAGTGTTATGTGAAGAGTTCAGAATAAAACTCCCTGCAGGCAGCTCACTGGCCTAAAAAGAGGGTGGGGTGATGGTTGAAAGAGGTGACAAAGACAGAGATGAAAATGAAGAATGAAAAGAGGAGCAGACATGAAATTGTGAACACTGATATACAAACATGCTTCACTGGCTGACTCGAGCAAATTAAATTCCAGGGAGTGCTAAGCAAAATAGTTTCTTTAAAAATTACAATAATAGATGATTTTAGAGCCCTTTAACGGAAGTGGACAGCAAACCCGAGGAAGAAGCAGGTACTGATTCTCTGAATACCAAAACCAATGAAACAAGACCACACTACTAGGGCTTGTTTACACTGGTGCAAACATCTTTATGCAAATGAACCACTGGCAATTTTCACGATGTTCCTCTGGACCAGATTTACACCAAACTAACCAGCCCAGTGCAGATGAGACCCAGGATACCATTAAAGGGAACTTCCGTTCTGAAATATTAAATACTGCAGTTTAACCAGAATTCCAAAATCCAAAATATTCTAAAATCTGAAATTGCCCACATGGGTGGCTGAGATAGAGACATCTAATTTTTCTGATTTTTTTATTGTCTCAGAAGCAATTTGAGAAACTGCTTCTGGTGTGAGAGAATTGGCTGTCTACAGAGATGTTGCCCAGGAGATGCCTGGATGTGTTACCATCCTATGGGAGGCTTCTCCCATTTCCCCACATGGGAAGCTGGAGCTGACAGATGGCAACTCACCCTGTATTGAGGATTTGAACCGCCAACCTCAAGACAGCAGAACCACAAAGGTTTAACCCAGTGGTTCTTAACTTGTGGGTCCCCAAGTGTTTTGGCCTACAATTCCCAGAAACCCCAGCCAGTTTATCAGCTGTTAGGATTTCTGAGAGTTGAAGGACAAAACTTCTAGGGACTCACAGGTTGAGAACCACTGGTTTAACCCATTGTACCACCATGGCTCTTACTTTTCTGATGATTTGATGTATAAACTTCATAAACAGTATTATTAAAATATATTGTATAAAATTACTTCCAGAAGATGTATACAAGGTGTATAAGGAACATAAATTGATGTGTTTTACTTGACTTCCTTCTCATCATCTCATTATATACATGTATGCAAATATAGGTACTTCAAAATAAAAAAGAATAAAAATCAAAAATCATAAACACGTTCTGATTCCAAGCATTTCAGATAAGGGATGCTCAACCTGTGCTAGTTTTAAAATGAATCCAATTTTTCACTATGCAGAGTGCACAAATCTTGATAACCCAATTAATTAAAGTAATATTCCTAGGATTTCTTGATCGTTTTTGCCATGACGAAATTGAGTTCATAATTCTGTGCCACTAATATAGGGAAGCCCATCCTTGAACAGCTTGATGGACAAATTCATTGCCTAAGGCTTTATTTAAAGAAGCATGAGAAATTGGTCACATTAGTCAATGATTGAATACATCAAGTGCAGCTAGTGACTAAGATAACCCTCTGTCCAGAAAAGAGTAAATTGTCAGTAAAGAACATGGATAGATAACAGATTTATGGACATGAGGAACCTTCCAAGATTATGGTGGGAACTGGGGCAGAAGACATGGACTTCTATCATTTATATGCTGCTGGAAAGACCCATCCATTAGGCCTCAAGAGAGATAGCTGCCTAAAGTTGCTGCTTTTTTAAATTAATATTTTTACAGCAATGTTAAGGGAAACTTGTACATCTCTGTTTCAGATCCCGATATAACCTGAGATGCTTCCTAGCAGTACCACTGTCAGGACCATTATAAAGTTCCACAAATGGAGCAGGGTAATGGTGTAAAAACAACCTTATCTGGAATCATACCTGAGCACTGTGCACTTTGACTCAGAGATGTTATTTACTTTTCCATCTTGGATAGCACAAAAAGCCACACTGAAGCCTATGGACTGGCCAGCGGAGTGTTAAGTAGCAAGCACTTGGCCTTGTAGTCCCACTTGGTCAGCACAGCAAAATCCCCTGCCAGCTGCTCTCCAGATCCCAAATTCAGCCGCAGACCACATCCTTCTTTCCACTCCCATTTGTGGGGGGCACAAACCATGGGCTGGAAAAAACTGAGTCCAAGTCAGGATTGCTCAAATATGTGGCTGCTCAAAGCAATAGCCTCGTCATGCCACAGCCTTGGACAGGAAAAGTGCCTGTGGAAATCCCATCTAAGAGAGGGAGACGTGACCAATTTTGAATCTGAAAGCTGCTGGGTTGCAGCAAAAAGTAACATTTCCAATGGCATCATTTGATCTGGATCGTGAAACAGACATGCCCTAAAAAATGGGTTGCAGCAAAAGGTAACATTTCCAATGGCATCATTTGATCTGGATCGTGAAACAGACATGCCCTAACAAATGTTGCTGCCCTTTGGAAATTATGACAAAACCTTTTGACAGTGTTTAAGAGTATAGTAAGATTAAAACATTGCAGAACAGGTAAGTAAATAATGTATCCCCCCAACACCACCATACTCCAGCCCAACATACCATCTCCTTGTGATTGGGATAGAAGGTCTGCTCAATGAGTGGGAATTCCTCTGGTCCAAGCTTGCGGTGCAGACGAACCATTTGGGCAAACTGTTTGGAGAGACAGGGTGATAAGATCAAGAACAAAACGAAGAAGTTTTTGCACTCATTTCAAGTGGCTTCTTTTCTGCCTCAAGTATTTCCCCTCTTCCTCTTCTTTTTCCTTAGCTCACCCTACTGTCCACACTTCCAGGAGTTGCATCTGAATACCGTATATTCCGGCATATAAGATGACTGGGCGTATAAGACGACCCCCAACTTTTCCAGTTAAAATATAGAGTTTGGGATATACTTGCCATATAAGACTACCCCTCTTCCAACACACACCAAATAAAAAATTTTAAAGCATCAGATTTGATTTCAATATGGTAATTTTCCTATTACCGTACCTCCTTCTCTGCCTCTCAGATCTCGCACATGCACACCTGCACCGCTTCACTGCAGTTTTCAGGAGTGAGATCTGAGAGGCAGAGGAGGAGGTACGGTAATAGGATACAAGGGTGGGCCAAACAGGTAAAAGAGTTGTGTTTTTCTGGGCCCAGAACCACTCTATCTCTTTTTTCCATACCTCGGGCGCCCCGGGTGCCTGCAGCTTGCTCCCTTCACTTACACCTTCCCGGTGAGGCGCCCCTTCACCTCACCATCGGGACCGCATTAAGTCCACGAATCCTGATGAATCGATTTTCTTCTACTGTACTTGTACAGTCGCTGCATGCGTCAGGGATGCAGCCACTGACACTTTTGAGCTCCCCCCACAATAAGCAGCAACCACAGATTCTCCAGTCCAGATTGGAAGTTTCAGCACTCGCTCTATAAAACGACTCCTGGCTTATAAGACTACTCCCACATATAAGATTATTCCCATGCATAAGGCTACTCCAGCGTATAAGACTACTCCTGCGTATAAGACGACCCCCGACTTTTGAGAAGATTTTCTTGGGTTAAAAAGTAGTCTTATACGCCAGAATATACAGTACATGAATCCAACTCCATAAAGGCTGGATCCACACTGTCATATAATGCAGTTTCAGAATGCAGATTAGCTGCACTAAACTGGATTATATGGCAGTGTAGACTCATATAATCCAATGCAGTTAATCTGCATTCTGAAACTGCATTATATAGCAGTGAAAATCCAGCCTTGGTGGAGTTTAAGCATAAAAAGGTAGCATACAGTATTTCAAGTGGCACCCCATGGCACTAAACAGTGAGACTGTACACCCACTTGTCCTTTAACAGTAAGCTGTTAGATGAGATCATGAGGAGGTTTGAAAGGAGGTCTGATCAATATGTTATATAGACACACTTCCACTTCTGTGTGCAATCTAAATCAACGAAAGCTTTGCAAATCTGGATTCAGGGCAGCAAATTGAAGATCTTTGAGTTAGTTGTTCTAGTGACTAGGCTTTCATTGGAAGAGTCACCAGACATTTGATCTGATAGCTCTGCCAGACACCCAGACAGTTCACCAGCAGGGCAATTTTGTTATAGCACTCACATCCTGCTAACCTCCTTAATGGATTACCATAATGGGGTGGTGGCTCTTGGAGAAACTTGAGCAGCTTCAGCTACTGTTCAATGTGATGGTCAGGATTACAATTCCTAAAGCCAGGTAGAGTTCTCCAAGTTCTAATATCTATGTCTCAAACCCTAAATGGTTTGCGATCCAAGTACCTGCAGGAGCATCTCTCCCAGTATCAGCCTGTACATAACAAGACTGCTGACAGAGTGCTCTTTTTATAATATTTTGGAAATACAGCAGGCCACCCACTTTTGCAGACATTAGAAGCAGTTCCTCACAAAAGTGGGAAAATTGCAAAGAAAAACCCCTACTTTTTTGAAAACCTAGTGCATGTCTCTAGGAATCTGGAGATCCTGCAGCACAACTACATGGCCAACTTCTACCAGATGTTCACCATGGAATCATGCTGGAGGACCTATAAATTCCTAGAGAACTGTTCTTTCTAGGAATCTCTATGTCATTCAAAGTGACTTTATGGTCAATTTCCAGTTGACCATAGAGGTTGACCATGGAGTCATTCTGTAGGAGTAGTAGTAATTTTTATTGATTAGCCCTTAGGCCATATCACAATAAAAAACAGAACAACAAGGCCTGACAAGACCTGATCACACTCCACGTAGCAAGTTAAAATAAGACACTTATAATAATACAATAAATACATATGATAAGACATGATAAAACTGATAAACTGATCAAGCTGAGTATATACATCATATTTCATTATCACCCCTACAATTTATCCCAATCAGCCCTACATATGTGGTTCTCAGACGTATTGTTTTGCTTAAGTACAGAGCTGTTTTATACGTTATTTTTGGGTCTTGGCCACACATAAAATATGTTGTTCTGATGTGAGAATCCCAATACATTGTCCGTTTGATATATGGACCAAGGTGGAAGTCTCTCACCTTTTGATACAATTTGCAATCAAATAATATGTGTGCCATATCCTCAATTTCAGGTGCCCCGCAGATACAACTCCGTTCATTATAAGGGATGCTGTTAAATCTCCCGTATCTAACCATTGTCTCGAGCTGATCAAATCTGGCTCGCGTGAATACCTCCCTGAGATGTTTTGGTATTTGCATTTTTAGCATTTTGCATTTTGATGTTTCTTTTTTAAAAAAATATCTTTATTAAGAAAAGGTTTTTTTCCTAACATTACAATAAAACCTCAAAAGCATATTTTAGAGCATAATATAAAGATAAAGGAATGTTTCAAATAAGCTTGATTTTAGAAATCTGGGAATGAAGGGAAATTTAATTGAGAGCAGAATTCTTATCTGGGGATATATGCCCCCATTTTGCACTCTTCGCCACAGCTACAGCCCTTGAAGTGACTGATAGCAGTTAACCAATTGTTTAGGAATCAGAATCAACTTTGGTTTGTTCATGCAGTTGCCTTAGTTCATATGGTATGTCTGGAATTTATGTTTGCTGCCTTTGCTGATGATGATGATGTTATTTAACTCTGTTTGTGATATTTCATGGGGTACAAATAAAGTTTAATAATAATAATAATAATATCATTGCATCTTGACTAATACTCATAAACATTTTTAATAACATGGTTATTTTGGTAAAGATTTTTTTTTCATGTCAGAAGCAACTTGAGAAATTGCAAGTCGCTTCTGATGTGAAAGAATTGGCCATTTGCAAGTACATTACCCAGGGGACATCTGATTTTTTAATGTTTTATTATCCTTGTGGGAGGCTTCTTTCATGTCCTTGCATAGGGAGCTGGAACTGACAGAGGGAGCTCATCCGTGCTCTCCCCTGATTTGAACCTCCGATTTGTCAGTCTTCAGTCCTGTCGGCACAAGGGTTTAACCCACTGCGCCACCAGGGGCTCCAATCTTGGTAAAGATGAAAGCGGCATTTAAAATATTTCCATCGGTTGAAATCTTGTCGAAATAAAAATCGTAGAAGTGATGGGTGAGATCTGAGTAAGCCAATTATCCCTTTAGTTTTCCATTTTTCTTCCTTTCCTCCCACTGCCAAACATCACACATACCCCCACTCCCTGCCCCAACACAAAAAGTACAGTTACAGAGGTCTGGTTCATTTTACAACTATCCATTCTTGTCGCTCACCACCCAGGGCTTGTCACAAAAGTTGTACACTGAGTGCAGGGAGTTGACGCTAGGCACCCCCGCATACTGCAGCCCAATCACGATGCCACGATGGTCTCCCCCACGCGCCATGCTGAAGGCATGCTGGCGGATCAGCACAAAGTCCGGCTTCAGGCTCCTAGGAGAACCAGCATGAGAACGAAAGGTAAAGAGGGTCACAAAGTCTCTTTCACATTCACCCACAAAGCCTGTCCCACATAACCAGCAGTCTTGGTTTATAGATTTGCAGTCTGTAATGTTTTAGTGTATGTGTTTTTATAAGTGTAGTTTTAAATCACTTAAGGCTTGACAAGGACTTAATCCTATTGTAATGTTCTCTTTTTGTATGTTTTTAGCTGTATGGTTTTTTTTAATTGAAGCTCATTTTGAGTCCCAATCAAAATGATTGGGACTCAAAATCAGAAAGGCACAGCACAAACAAATACAATTTAATCACCATCCCTATTATGTATTAGATCTCAATGACAAAACTGGAATCTCTTTCGCTGTATGTGCTCCCTTTCTCTTACCTCCCTCTTTTGGTTCCTGTAGAAAAACAACAGATCTTCTGCAGGCTAAATCAATATGGATGTTATGTAAGCTTTAAAAAAACCAGACAGAGCAAATTTCACATATCCCTGAGGTTTGCATCATTTGCATTCGGAAGTCAAACCAGACTTTACATGCATTTCACTGATCTTCAGGTATTGAAGAAAATGAAATAAATCCAATTTACCCTGTATGTTTATGTGTATGTGTATACATGTGCCTTCAAGTTGCCTGTTGACTTATGAAAACACCATTAAGTTGTATTAGGTTTTCTTAGGCAAGGAAAACTTAAAGATATTAATCTGAAATAAAGCTTGCATAACATCCTAATGACACCAAATACCTCCTGATTGTGGAAGCTAAGAAGGGTCAGCCAGGTCAATTTGTATTTGAGTGGGAGTCTTCCAAGGAATATCACACACTGCAGGCTACATTTCCAGGCCCTTCCAGACATGCCAAAAATTGGAGGGCGCTTCCAGACAGCACCCACATCCATGCCAAAGCAGGGTTTTAAAACCCACTTTGGCATGAATTGGAGTCCCTATACCTCCCCGTTTAACCCAGGCTTCTCCCGGGGGATGGGGTGTCCAGATGCCATCCCGCTAACTACTGGTATTGCACATAGCCACCCCCAAAAAACCAAAAATAAGCCTTACAATTAAGAAAAACTTACCAGGCTGCTATTAAGCTGCTCAGTGAGCCCTCCTGGTGTGTAGAAATGATGCAACAGGAGATGGGGGGAGTCCAGGAGCAATTTTGCTTCCCCCCCCCCCCCCCCCCGTCTCTTGGTGTATCATTTCTATACACCAGGAGGGCTCATGGAGGTGCTTAATGGTAGCCCAGTAAGTTTTTCTTAATTGTAACGCTTGTTTTGGGGAGCTTGGAGGAAGGAGATGGGTGCCATTTTGTACCTATGGGATCCAAGAAGGCCCAAGTCTAATGGGGTATTTGATTTATTTAGAATACATGTGGTTATTCCAAATTAATTCACTTTTACCTGAGGCATTATTGAGACAATAGGTCCCACATTTTGGGCCTGTCTGCAAGAGCCCTGAGAGGAATTGAGAATTACGATTTTAAATCCCACTTCCCCTTGGGATGGAGGCCACATAGCTAGCTCAAACCCCACGCTTCTGTAAGGGTGTGTGTCTAGATGCTCTCCATGCTGATCCGAGATCAGCATGAGTGGGCAAGGGTACTGCCAGTCTCCTCCTCCCTGCCCTCCATTTCCCCTCCACGATACACCTGCGAAATGTGGACTGTCTACAGGCATCACACTCAACTCCTGGAATTATTCCATTAGCACTAGGCAAAAAATACTGTTATTTTCCAAGGCATTTAACAGACTTGACTATTTAACTAATTATTCAATTATTTTAAAGATTTTAAACACCTATTTTTAGATTTGTGACTTTTATTTCATGTTACATAGTGCTTTTGTCTACCTGATCTGATAAAGAGTGGTATATTTAAAAAAAATAAAAAATGTCTATTTATTTATCTGGGTGCATAGCCCACCTCAAGCACCACACACAACAAAACAGTTGGGTTAAAGACAACAACTCCTACCCACAGGCTTAGAAACTGTGATACCAGTTGCACAACGCACAAGTGAATGACTGGCTTTTTAAAATGTCAACTGCAGGGGACAGAGTGTGATTTTGAGTAGGAGCCTGGTAAGGGAAACAGGCAGACCATAAACCTTTGCTCCCATCAATTCTTGCGCTGTGCTCTTCATACAGATCAGAAAGCAAGCACAGAGAGAAACATTTTTTTATGTTGGAGAAAAGTCTCCACTCAAAAGAATGGCATTCTCTTTGATATGAACCAAAGAGAAGTAAAAAAACTGTTAACCCTTACTCTCCATTGCGCTGATCCAGAGGGAGATGCTTTGGGTGTATTAATACTGTAGAATTAATGCAGTTTGATACCACTTTAACTCCCATGATTCAATGCTAAGTAATCACATGAGTTGTAGTTTTACAAAGTCTTTGGTGGGTACCTCACCAACCTATGAATCTCAAAATTTCATAGTATTGAGCCATGTAGGCTGAAGTGGTTCAAACTGAATTCTACAGTATAGATGCACCCTGACAGTAACACAATTACCAGCTGTTGTCTTGTTAGGATCCAATACATCATCTGACCTCTACTCACTTATGAGTAGCACTTCGCTACACTCACCACTGACATATGGAGAACATACCCGCCAATATCATTAAATGATTACCACGAACTAAAGGTTTATTTGTTTACTCAAGAATTTCATTGATTTTTAAATTTGTCTATTTCCCCTGGTGTTCAGTTTCAGAACTGGGTGTAATTCCATGTCTCCCAAAGCATTCATTCAATGTTGAACACCGAAACACACAGCTGCTAAAAATACAGCAGATAGTACACTGCAGAGAAGCATTTCAGTGTGTTTTCATTGATAGTAGTCCAGCATCCCCTGACAACCAGTGATAAACTTGGGCTCCTGAACAAATTCTACCCAGATTATCATTGTGCTGCCAATCAAATTCTACCCAGACTATCCATGATCTGGCAATCAAACTCCTTATCACTGATGAAGCCT
Organism: Anolis sagrei; assembly: GCF_037176765.1. Lineage (NCBI taxonomy): Eukaryota > Metazoa > Chordata > Lepidosauria > Squamata > Anolidae > Anolis > Anolis sagrei. The sequence continues at coordinate 192,838,178 of NC_090022.1, forward strand.
GAGTTGGTATGCATCTCTCTAGTTTCAGGGTGAAGGTGAAGACTCAAACTACAGAGGTTGTATAAACATAAACAAAGACAATCAAAGTGTACAGGTGTGACTCGTCTCTCTCTTGTATTAGCTATGCACAAGCAGGATAGCAAAAGAGGAAAATTCACTCCCTCGTTCCATTCCTAGCCTTCATATCTTTTCCCAGATTCAATCCACAAAGCAAATGCAAATGTATCCAGCAAGGTCACTAATGTAAATGGACACTTCTCTACACTGGACGGCTGTTAATGTTTGGCTGTGATCGTGTTAAGGTGAGACAGGCCCAGCTCACTCAACATGGTGACTGCAACCAAACATGTTAATGTTTTATCATTGTTCTATTATTTCATTGATTCTTGGTTTAAACAAAAAAAAATCATCACAGCAAACAAGTACTGAACTGAGGTTGCTACTCACCTCACTACCTTGACGCCATTGCGTATAACCTCCATGTCCACCGAAAAGTTGCCATTGGCATGAGCCACCAGGTTGAGGTCAGAAAACTCTGCCTGGGAGACAACAACAAGAAAAAGACACGAGGAGGTGAGCATTCAGACATCACACACAGCTGCTGGTTGCCATTTGGCTGGTCCTCTTGACGCTAAACATGAACATTAACTTCCCGAGGAAGGGTGTGCCATCCCAAGCAGACATATTCCTGTTTGAAAACACAACTTGTGGCTCCCATAACCGAGGGACATTGAAATGCACTCTGGGAGTTGTAGTTTGATGAACTCGTTAGCCGTCCCTTCCTAAGAGTGTTGGTGCCTCACAAAACTACAAATCACAGAATTCTATAGTATTGACCCATGGGAATTAAAGTGGTGCCAAACTACATCAATTCCACAGTGTAGATACAGCCCTGGGTGGTGGTCGGGGAGAACTAGGTCACTCAATAGGAAAATCAGCAGCAAAGGTAAACCCTCTTTTTTCCTGCTACATACAGATGTTGCAAACAACATTTGATGTATAGTGATGTCCACTCTGGGTTTGTATATATCTCAGATCATTCTAACTAGTCATAAATCTGAACAGATCTTGCTAATGATACTACCTATCTTCAAGACCGCATTTTCTTCTATGAACCAGCATGGGCTTTAGGATCTACCAGAGAGGCTCTCCTCTTGGTTCCACCTCCGTCTCAAATGCGGTTGGTGGGGACAAGAGAGAGGGTCTTCTCGGTGATGGCCCCCAGCTTTGGAATGGCCTTCCGCACACAATGAAAGACCTGGCTTTTCTGACAAGCCTTTGACCATGTTTAGATTCTCTAATAATATACATGAGGACCTTTAGATTATTTATTAGCACTTTATACTTCTGAGATAGAATACTGCTGTTTTATCTACAGCAATTACTGTGTTTTATTGTTTTTATCAGAGGGAACTGCGAATTTATGATGTTGTGTTGATTGTTTATGGTCTATTCATATGTTTTGTTTTGCACTTGTTATATTTTGAATGTCACATCTCGAGAGTTTTGTGAGCCTCCCTGGGAGATAGTGGTGGGCTGTAAAACAAAGTTTAGTATTATTGGTAATTGTATGGTAAACATAAAGTGCAACACAAACATAGAATCATGATGGAAGGCCTAGATTCCTAAACAAAACTTTTTGCTAGGAATCTTTATGTCTTCCAGGGCAACTTATGGCAAACCTCAAGTGGAATTTGACCATGGAATCATCCTGGAGAACCTTGAGTAATCAGAACCATGAATAATCAAATAAGTGATTAGTCAATGTTGTAAAAGTTAAACCCACAAATATGGAGGTATTATTGTCATTGTTTTCGACATTCTTTTATGCAATTACTAGCAACCACTGGTGAAACACTAGTGTTTCAGGGAACCCTGATTGGAAATCCTGGAGAGTCGCAACAAACCTTAATCCAACTGTGGTTGGATTTCAGACATTGGAGTAAAGAAGATTGACAGAGTAGGTCAGCAGAGTAGAATCACAGAATCATAGAATAAGAGTTGGAAGAGACCACATGGAACATCTAGTCCAACCCCCTGCCATACAGGAAACGCACAATCAAAGCACCCTGACAGATGGCCATCCAACCTCTGTTTAAAAGCTTCCAAAAAAGAAGCTTCCATCACACTCTGAGGCAAAGAGTTCCACTGTTGAACAGCTCTTACAGTCAGGAAGTTCTTCCTAATGTTCAGGTGGAATCTCCTTTCCTGTAATTTAAACCCATTGCTCCAAGTCCTAGTTTCCAGAGCAAGAGAAAACAAGCCTGCTCCCTCTTCCTTATGACACTCTTTCTCATATTTATACATGGCTATCATGTCTCCTTTCAACCTTCTCTTCTTCAAACTAAACATGCCCAGTTCTTTAAGATGCTCCTCATAGGGCATGATCTCCATACCTTTGATCATTTCAGTTGCCCTCCTCTGGACACCTTCCAGCTTATCAGTATCTCTTTTGAACTATGGTGCCAAGAAGTAGACACCGTATTCCAGCTGGGGTTTAACCAAAGCTGAAAGAGAGGCATCATGACTTCCCTCGATCCCAACACTATACTCCTTTTGATTCAACCCAAAATTGGCTTTTTAGCTGCTGCATCACATTGCTGCCTCATCCTCAACTTGTTGTTCCCTAATACTCCAGGATCTTTTTCACATGGACTGTTGCCAAGCCAGGCATCGTTCCCCATTCTGTATCTTTGCAGTTCATTTTTTTCTGCCGAAGTGTAATAACTTACATTTTTCCTTGTTGAATTCATTTTGTTAGTTTTGGCCCAGCTCTCTAATCTGCTAAGGTCATTAAATATTATTTATACTTAAGCTACCTGGTGATTCAAGGAAAATTTTAGGGAGGTGAGTTGTTCAATCCACCCACTCCATTTACCTGGATAGAAACAGATGTTCTTGTTCAAACATGGGAGACAAGCAAAACAGGGAGATTACTAAAATCTTTCCTAGGAGGGAAATATAAAAAGAAACCAAATGTGGTGAAACTGCTTCTCCCCAATGACATTTCTCTTCCCTGGTTATGGAGTCCTTTCAAAACTTATACCTTCCACCTATCCCAGTTTAGCAAAGACTGTGCCAAGTGATCCTCTGTCATCCCATTTTTTCATAGAATTGTAGAGTTGGAAGAAACCACATAAGCCATTGGGGATGAGATCACATTAGTGTTATACAATGGAGGCTTTCATCTCCCTATTGCCCAATTTGCTACCGGAAGAATTTTGGGAAATGTAGTTTAGGGTGGTGCCTTTGGAATTCTCAGCTAGAGAGGTCTTTCTCTTCCCTAAACTAGAATTCCCAGAATTCTGTAGGAGCAAGCTGGGCAACAGGGAGACGAAAGCTTCCGCTCTATAATGCTAATGTGATCTCATCCAACCTCCTGTCATGCAAGAAAAATGTAATAAAAGGACTCACAATGTATGGCCAATATTCAGCCTCTTTTTGATGGTCTCCAAAGTAGGAGAGCCCACCACACTCCAAGGCAGTGGGTTCCACTGTTGAACAGCTCTCACGGTCAGGAAGTTCTTCCTAATATTTAGGTGGAATCTTTTTTTCCTGCAGCTTGATTAATTGTTCCATGTCCTGGTGCCCAGAGCAGCAGAAAACAAGCATGCCTCCTCCTCAATGGGAAAGCCTTTCAAATATTTAAATATGCCTATCATGTTTCAGCTGCTTTTTAAAAGCTGTGGTTTCTCTCTCCCCTTTATCTTATTTCCATTGCAACAAACTGAGTTCAAAGTGCACAATGAACTTAGCAATGGGGAAAGAAAGGGGCAACATTTTGCTCTTTCCAGAAGGATCAGGCAAGAGCAAACTGCTGTAAGCTTGGGTATTTCACTTCATTAATACATGTTTTGATCTTGACCACACTACAATATTGCTTCACTACACATATCCCAGCTTTCATCTATTAAATGTTGGAGGACATGGATGCTTTCATAAGCAAAGAAATCAGCTATAGTGGTGAAGCAGCTTTCCTGGAACAGGTTTTTCAAATGTTAGTCCAAATGCCATGATACACCCAAATAAATAAATAAATCCAAGCTCTTCCCGAAAGAGAAATTGCCAACCACAAGTGATTGTCTTTGGCAGCATGTCTTCTGAGCCATGCTTTCAATTCACGTACTGTGACAATGATGTCTATTCACTGCAGGAACTGGCTCCCAAAACACAGACATTCTCAGCAAGACACGATCACATCAAGATCCAATCAACCTCCAAAACTTGTTTATCATAGGTTATAAAGAAATACACAAAATGCCTCATACTTATTCAGGACATGATTACTGTTCGGTTTTGTTACACAAGTTTTTCCATGTCTGTTACTAACCAACTACTGTACCTATTTGTTTTCTCAGTGCTTTGTAATCTATATGCATGTATTTTTTTTAATGAAAAACGATTTAAAAAAAACAACAGGTAATTGGGTGTGGAAAAGATTCTCAGGGTACTTCCAAGCAGCCCAAAAATCCACACCAAAAAGGGTTTTAAAATCCCGCTTTGGAGTGGATTCCCATTTCCACCCAAAAACATGGCTTTCGGGGGGGGGGGGGGCTACACTGTTAGAGCATGTAAGAAATCAGTTAGTGAATGCGTTAACTGTAAAATGCAAAGCACGAAGCTGATTGGTTGGGCCATGCCTGGTGAACTAGATGAGCCTGGGAGTTTTGGCAACAGTTTCATATTTAGGGTTGAGCTGTACAGGTGCTTGCAGACAGAGAGATAGTTCTGGCTTCATGAGCTGCTAGAAGGAGATTTTCCACATGGACACTGAAAGACCATTTATATATCTCTCAAAAAGGACATTGTGTGAGTCAATGCAACTGTTCACATGATTGTATATACGTTGTTCTGCATTACAAGAGTAAACTTTATTGATTCTTTATTGATCATCTACATGGCATATTTTCTTTCTCTGGAAAGACAGTTGGTGGACTGATAAAACGTAAACTATGCATGATTTCTATTATGCCAACACACGTTATCCCAATTACAATCGGGATGGCATGCAGCCACCCAGAAGTCCCCCACATGTCCCCCTAAATATAAAATAAAATTTACCTGGCCACCATAACTTTGCTCCTCGTGCCCTCCTGGTACAAAAAAATGTGCCGCCCAATCGCATGGTGCATCATTTCTTCATTCCAGAGGAGCACGAGCAAAGTTATGGCAGCAGGTAAGGGGGTGGCAAATGGTAACTCACACCCAGGTAGTACCAAAACTACTCGGAAGTGAGTCCCCACAGACTCATTTCCTCTTGGGCCTTTCAGGAAGGCCTGGATCTAATGGGGTATCTAATTAATTTGTAAAAACTTAAGATTACTCCAAATTAATTCATTTTTACTGGAGGCGTCGTTTGGATGCCCCTGGTAAAAACCCAGACAGGTCTCACTTTTTGAGGCTGTCCGGATGGGCCCTCAGATGGCAGGTAAGGACGCGGGCAGTTCAGCTAAACCATTTTCTTTGCAAAAGCAATTGATTAAATAGATACCCCATTATACTCAGGCCTTCCTGAAAGGCCCAGGTTTAATGGGGTATTGACACTGTGGGGACAGACTACTGCTTCTGCAATCCCAGTTTCACTTCTGCGTTTTACTGAAATTTCTGCGTCCATTTTCCCCCGTTACCCATAATCCTTCTCCCTAGTTACATAAGGGATTGCATTGCTCCTTAACCACAAAAGCCACATCTTGAGTCTGCCTGTGGCTAAGCCCTCAGTGAAAGGGAAGGAAAAAGGAACAAGTGTCAGCAACTTACGCCATTATCAGAGGGTCAGCCTGAGGCCAGGGTTTTCTTTCTCTCTCAAGAAAAAACCCCTCATCCTATTGTAGACAAAATTTGCATTTTCAGGGCTATGAAGCAGAGTTTATTTATTTATTTATTTATTTATTTATTACTTGCACTTATTGACCGCCACTCTCAGCCCTAGGGCGACTCGTGGCGGTGAACAGCAACATAGAAAAGACAGTGTACAATAAATCACGACAATACATACAAACTACTACTACATAACATATACTTATGCTAAAAATCCGCTTCGTCAAATCCTGGGGTCATAGTCAATTTCATAGTCATAGTCCATTCCAGTATCGTTCCAATGATAAACACTCAGTTGAAGGCCTGCTCGAAGAGCCAAGTTTTCAGGCTCCTACGAAAGGCCATCAAGGAGGGCGCCTGTCTAACTTCAACAGGGAGGGTGTTCCACAGCCGGGGGGCCACCACCGAGAAGGCCCGCTCTCTCGTCCCCGCCAGACGTGCCTGTGAGGCGGGCGGGACCGAGAGAAGGGCCTCCCCGGATGATCTCAAGGTCCTCGTGGGCTCGTAGGCCGAGATGCGGTCTGCAAGGTATTTTGGGCCGGAACCGTTTAGGGCTTTGTAGGATAACACCAGCACCTTAAATTGGGCCCGGTAGCAAATCGGCAGCCAGTGGAGCTGGGACAGCAGGGGCGTTGTATGCTCTCTGCGCCCTGCTCCTGTTAACAACATGGCTGCCGCGCGTTGGAGTAGCTGAAGCTTCCGGGCCGTCTTCAAGGGCAGCCCCACGTAGAGAGCGTTGCAGTAGTCGAGGCGGGATGTGACCAAAGCGTGTACCACCGTGGCCAAGTCAGACTTCCCAAGATACGGGCGCAGCTGGCGCACGAGCCTAAGCTATGCAAATGCTCCCCTGGTCACCGCTGAAACCTGGGGCTCCAGGCTCAGCGATGAGTCCAGGGTCACACCCAAGCTGCGAACCTGCGCCTTCAAGGGGAGTGCGACCCCGTCCAGCACAGGCTGTAACCCTATACCCTGCTCGGCCTTGCGACTGACCAGGAGTACCTCTGTCTTGTCTGGATTTAATTTCAGTTTGTTCGCCCTCATCCAGACCATTACAGCGGCCAGGCACCGGTTCAGGACTTCGACGGCCTCCTTAGTAGCAGGTGGGAAGGAGTGACAGAGTTGGACGTCATCTGCGTACAGGTGACACCGCACCCCGAAACTCCGGATGATCTCACCCAGCGGCTTCATGTAGATGTTGAACAGCATGGGGGACAGGATGGAACCCTGAGGAACGCCACAGGTCAACGGCTGTGGCGTTGAACAGGAGTCCCCCAATAACACCTTCTGGGTACGACCCTCCAGAAATGACCGGAGCCACTGCAAAGCAGTGCCCCCAAGACCCATCTCTGCAAGGCGCCCCAGAAGAATACCGTGGTCGACGGTATCGAAGGCCGCTGAGAGGTCCAGGAGCACCAACAGGGACACACTCCCCCTGTCTAGCTCCCGGCGCAGATCATCCACTAAGGCGACCAAGACCGTCTCGGTACCATGTCCCGGTCTGAAACCAGACTGTGCCGGATCCAGATAATCCGTGTCTCTCAAGAATACCTGGAGTTGTGAGGCCACCACGCTTTCCATGACTTTGCCCAAGAAGGGAAGATTGGAAACAGGCCGAAAGTTGTCAAATTTAGTGGGGTCAAGTGATGGTTTCTTCAACAGCGGCTTTATAACAGCCTGTTTTAGGCTCGCTGGAATCTTGCCTTCCCGAAGGGAGGCATTAACCACCCGTTACCCACTCGGCCAATCCCCCTCTGGCCTCCTTCAGAAGCCAGGATGGGCAGGGGTCTAGGATGGACGTGGTGGGTCTCATTCCTCCAAGTATCTTGTCCACATCCTCGGGTTTCACAAAGTTTCCTCCACAAATGTTGGCTATCTGTATGTAAAAGCTGAGCAGTCAAAGCCAACTAGCACTTTGACACAAACTTACCTGTTCTACTTTGATGTCCATCTCTCCATGAAGCTTCTTGCCCTTGAAATATTTTGCCCTGGGGAGAGAAAAAAATGGAATTGTAATCTCTGGGGTTATGATTCTGATTCAACACTGTGATACAGTTCACTGGCATGCGACACAAATCTGTGCATGGACCTCTTTGATTTTCTCTCCCAGGAAGTGTCTTCTCTAAAACTTGATAATCCTGGTTGCTCTAACTGTCCTCCATATTGTACACAAGGAAGCATGAATAACACAGCCTCCAACTCAGGGTGCTTCCAGACATAAGTGAACCCACTCAGAGCGGGCTTAAGTCCCTACACCCTGGACTCTGCCTATTGGTTGTTCCCATGTCACCCCAACCCCCCCCCCCCCCAATTAGGCCTCTCTGTAGGCCTCCTGGAGCATACCAATGATGCGCTAGGAGGTGGGGGGGGGGGGGCAGTAGCTAAGTTTTCCTTTATTTTTAAGGCTTTGGGGGGGGGGTGCCTTCCTCGGTTCTCCGGGCTCATGGGGCCCAAAGTACCGAGATAGCTTTGGGGACAGGCTCCTGGGACCGCTTCCTCAGCCCAGGAGTCTGTCTCCACAAGACCCATACCCCATCAGAACTGACCAAATGGGGTATTTAAATAATTCTCAAATTATTTTGCTTTTACCTGAGGTGTCATTTGGACACCTCCGATAAAAATCCAACAGGATCTGGAATATTGGCCCTGTCTGGAAGGGCCCTTTTTCTCTTCCAAAGTCAGAAGGGTCTACTAGAAATTTTTTAAAAATGCCTGCTGTAATAAATATGCAAGGGTTTGTGCAAGAGTTACTCATTTGTTTCCAGAGAATCAGGCATCTTTTCTCTCTAGGTTGTAGCATTTCAGTCATTCAAACATCACATTATTATATCCCAACATTATGCTCATGGAAAATGCATCTCCTCCCCAGTCTTTTTTCCCTGATTGTTGGATAAAATGTGGTTGTACAAATTATCTTGAACACCAACTTACTTATGATGAGTAAACCAATTCAATGTCTGTAGCAGAAAATCCATGCTCCCCTCTCATTAACATAAATATGGGAAATATTATTTTTCCCTTTTATGTCAAGAAGGAACCATCAGGGGGCAGATGTTGGCAAAGAATAAGTCTGAATTCAGGGATGAAGGTAGTCTGAGAGTTCTGCCCCTTTATTTTCTTTCCATCCGTACATGTCATTTCCACTACTTTTCCCCCTTTACACTACTGCTTTCTCTTCCTTCCCAGATCAGTGAGAGAGATCTGACTACGGTAGGTACTTGTAAAACAGATTATGGAATCAGGTTGACCACTTCTGCATTAATATGATATGCAGGAAATCACCTTGAGAAATTCAACCACACAAGCCACCCAGAAAGGATGCACAAGTAATATTCAACAGGACTTGTGCAGAAGTCTGTCACAACGAATGCCACATCATATGTCTCCTTATACAAATCTGCCAGAGTCTTCAGATTCTCAAGAGAGACCTTTCTCTTAGTCCTGCAGCCATCATAGGTTTGTTTGGTGAGAAAATGAGAGAAAGCTTCTCAGTGTCTAATTCCATTCTATGGAAATCCATTCCATGGGAACCTGCCTGGGCCCTTCCCTGTTCTCCTTTCACTAAAAAACAAATAACTTTTTGTTCAAGCAGACTTTTAGCTAGAAATTTCTTTTTCTGAAGAGTGCTTTTTTGTTTTGTTTTTTTAACTTATGCTTTGAATAAGTCAGCCCTCCACAAAGATTTCACTTTTCCAGATTGGATTATTTGTGAATTTGATTAATATGGTCTCTCCAAGAATCTCTAGGCCCTCCAATGTGACTCTATGGTCAACTCCAGTTAGATATTGACCATAGATTCACACTGGAGCACCTCAAGATTCCTAGAGAGGTATTATCTCAGAAAATATAATAGTTTTGTTATGCATAGTATTTCCGCTTTTGCAGGGGTCCTGCACCTCTAACCATAGTAAATTTAGAGGGCTGGCGATATAGTGTTAGCTTATGTGTCAGTTTTAAATTTTGCTCTAAAAGTTATTATCAGTGGGGTTTTTTTATTGTCTGTCAGCTGATTCTTTTGACAGGACTGTTAACTTGCAATATGACAAAAATGTTCATCATTCCCTAAACAGACATGCTGCTAACTTTATGATCAAGAAACTACACAAAAAATAAGGTCTCACCAGCTAATTCCTAGTGTGCAATTCTTGACAATTTTTTCCTCCACCCCATCCATCCCTAGGTTTTTGTTCTTAATTTGGATTACGACTTCAACACCGCTAGTTCCCCTCCTCCTCATGGTACACAAAAATAACACAGGGATAACATTATGTCATCAAACATTGTCAGATTTATTATGTTTTTTATGTGATTTAAAAGTTGCTTTAACTTCTCTTTTTAAAATAGAAGCATTTTTAATGCTATTTCAATATTTGTACCAAAAGTTTTTAGTTGTACGGTATAGTAGTTCTTTTAATAGCTGTATGCAGCCTTGGATTCTGTGCAGAAAGAAAGGCAAGATATAAATTAAATGGAAAAGAATGGGAAGAGAAAGAAAGAGGGAAAGAAAACATGGAAGCAGAGTGGTCTTGCTGGACTAAAAATAAATTCTGTTTCATCTAGTACTCCCTTTTCCAACTGTAGAGAGAAAGATGACATTGGAAATCCAAATGCAAAGCATAAAATCAACTATATATCAGGATGGCCTAAACATTAGACAACGTGATACAGTCCTGTCAGACAGCAGATTTGGGATGGATTGGATAATATGCATCTTGGAGAGATGGGAAGCTCTACTACTCAAATGATCAGGCAAAATGGAAGCATCTAGACTCCTTACAGTTGAGCCAACTTGGGAAATGCTAATCAGAAGTATACTCAATTATCATTATTTTGCTAATGTTTTCATTGTACTCAGATTGTTATGGTTTAGCCTTGGTTGATGATGATTACTACTTCAATACTATCTGTTTTGTCTTATTTTGTCAAAATTAGACTGGGTTGCCTAGGTTGACCCTTAGAAAGAGTTTGTGAATCCCTGTAGTAGACTGCTATTTGCCTTTCGTTTCAGGTTGCAAAATGTCTCGGGATGGCCTTATTCCCCTTCATTATTGTTTCTTACATCTGTTATTTACAGGGTACACTTCTGTACACAGAAGATGCATTGGATTATCAAGTACACAATTCTGAATTTGTTTAATTCCTTTTTCAGCCTGAATCGTGGGCTATTGCTATATTTTGAGGTCACGCTTGTGAATTCCACCATAATTATGTATTCCTTTTATCTCTCCTGGATGTCAACAGCTGTAGAAATTGAGAAATAATCAGTCACAGCCATGGCAGATGGTGAGGGACCAAGCTCTGGATACAGAGAAGCTGGCCTAAATAAGTCCTTCTCTTAAAAACTCTAACCCCGGCAAGCGCAGTGCCTCAAGCGAGCCCATTTGTATTCCATTCACACAACATCCTCACCAGCAAATGCCTCCTTTGACGTATCATGGCGCCCTCTGGCGACACGCTCTTGACATTTAGGCTTACTGCAAAACAGGCAAGCCAGGTAAACTGAAGCAGGATGCAGGCAGTTTGGGATATTGTTTCTTGCTCTGAGGGAGTCTAGACACAGTAGCTAAAAATAATGAGCTGTTCCCTCCATTTATCATTCTCTCTGCTCTGCAACCAAATGCCCAGAAGGGACAGTCACCAAACAGCAATTGCGGCAGAGAGAGAGAGAAAGAAATACATCACATGCTGCAAAGGTTGACAGCCTAGAAGATAACTTAAGTCCAGGTGGTTAAAGGAAAAACAGGATTAGATGAAACTGCAAGTATTACTGGAAAACAAGCTTGAGATGTGTCCTTCCAAGATATTTCAACAATGAGTTATGATGCCAACCACTATAGAGCATAAAGATACCCCAACCTCGATTCATAAACTATATACCCTCCATCCATTCAATTTTGCAGAGACAGTTCTGATTAATTCTCTGCCATTTCGGTTTTTGGCTATTTTTAAAATGTCCTAGTTTCTCTCTCCTCTTCTCACTTTCCCCTTTCCCCTTCCATTGCTGCAAACTGAGTTCAAAATGAAAAAAAATAGCCTCACTCAGAAGCAGGGAGAGAACAGGTTGTTGTAGGTTTTTCAGGCTGTATAGCCATGTTCTAGAAGCATTTTCTCCTGACGTTTTGCCTGCATCTATGGCAGGCATCCTCAGAGGTTATGAGGCAGGAAGATGCCTGCCATAGATGCAGGTGAAATGTCAGGAGACAATCTTTCTGGAACATGGCCATACAGCCCAAAAAACCTACAACAATCCAGTGATTCTGGCCATGAAAATCTTCGACAATATAGGAAGAGAACAGCTAGGCATAGGATCTTGCCTTTTCCCATAACTTCAGGCAAAAGCAAACTGCTGTGGCCTCTCCTGTCTGGAGTCTCTTTATCAAGAGAAAGGTGTGATAAAAATAAAGAAAAACTACATAAATCTTCCAAGAAGGGAGCAGTCAGGCTAAATCTACACTGCTATATAATACCATTTCAGAATCAAATTAACTACATTATATGGCAGAGTAGACTCATGAGATGCAGTTCAATGCAATTTATCTGCATTCTGAAATTCCACTATATGACAATGTAGATCCAGCCTTAGGACAATTCCAGACTTACTTTAAATGTGTGCCAAAGCAGATTTCTTAAACCCACTTTGGCACGGGTTTAAGGCCGCACATGTGGGTTTAAACCCGCACACCTACCCGCGCCCCCACAAACCTGGGCTTTCCTGGGAGGTTGTCCCCACAGTAACTACCATGCTGGAATGGGGTAACCCCACCACCACCACCACCCAAATCCTTTAATTAAAGAAAACCTTACTGCATCGCCATTACACCTTTCTGGGGCTTCCTGGACCATGCCAATGATGTGCCAGGAGGCAGGGGCTTAGGAGCGATTCCCCCCTCGCCTCCTGGTACATCACTGGCCACCTCATGGCAGCGCTTAAAAGAAACCTTAAGGCTTTTGGGGGGTTGGGAAGGGGGTGGTACCATCTTGCATCTTTGGCCTCCAGGAGCCCAAAAGGTGAGAAATAGGTGTGGGGACTACCCGTACTCTGTCCTCACAGGGGCCCATAGCCCTGTGAGGACTATGAATCAGGCCTTTAAGGAAGGCCCTTATCTAATGAGCTATCTAATTAATTTGTTTAAATGCCTCCGGTAAAAGCACGAGAGCTTGCGCATTTTGGGACCTGTCTGGATGGGCCCTCATTCACTACTAATTTACCTGCATGTATCCATCTTTCTTAGGGCCCTTCCTCACATCACTAAAACCCACACCAAAACAGGTAAACATAACTCACTTCAGTGCAAGTTCTAGTCCTCACCCACCAACCCAAACCCAGGGTTTTGGGGGGGGGGGGGAGCTACATGCCATCCTGACCGAAATCAGGATGGCATGAAACTACCCCAAAGTCCCCAATTTACTCCCTAAAACTGACTTTAAAAGGTCTCTGGCCGCCATGAAGCCTATCCTCGCATCTTCCTGGTGTGAGAAAATGACACCTGAGGAGATGAGAGGGGTTAGGAGGAAAATCCCTCCTTGAACCCCTCCCCCCCCCCCCCCCCAATCTTCTCACACATCATTTTCTTGCACCAGGAGGATATGAGAAGAGGCTTCATGGTAGCCAGGGACCTTTTAAAGAAAGTTTTAGGGGGAAATTGGGGACTGGGGGGGGGGGGAGGAAGTGGGTCCCCTAAGTCCAAAAGGTGTAGGGTGACTGTGGAGACTCACCCCTGAGATTGTGGAAGCACTCACGGTAGTGAGTCCCCACAGGCCCAGCACCTCATTAGACATGGACCTTTCAGGAAGGCCTGGATCTAATGAGGTATTTAATTAATCTAATGACATATTTAATTAACCAAGGAAACCTTGGTTTATTCCAAATCAATTCGTTTTTACCTGAGGCATTTTTTGAACAACTCCAGTAAGAACCGAGACACATCCCACATTTTGAGACTGTCTGTCCTAGTCTCCAGGACAGCAGAAAACAAGCTTGCTCCTTCCTCCCTATAACTTTCCATCACATATTTATACATGGCCATCATCATGTCTCCTCTCAGCCTACTCTTCTTCAAGCTAAACATGCCCAGCTCTTTAAGCCTCTCCTCATAGGGCTTGTTCTCCACACCCTTGATCATTTTAGTCACCTTCATTTGGACACATTCCAGCTAGTCAAAATCTCTCATCAACTGCGGTGCTCAGATTCGGACACAGTGTGATTCCAGGTGTGGTCTGACCAAGGCAGAGTAGAGGTATAGTATGACTTCCCTGGATCTAGACACTAAACTCCTATTTATGCAAGTAGAAATTCCACTGGCTTTTTTAGCCACTATATGACATTGTTTAGGGAGAGATATTTTGAATTCTCAGCCCAGGGGTTCTTCTGGTGCCTCACATCAAACAAAAAGTCCCAAGAATCCACATGATGCTGCAATGGCAATTAAAATGGAATCATAGCTCTATGGTTGCATGGTGGGAAACAGCCCCAGGTCTTGTGCCAAGCTATGACACATGAAGTGTGAATAAAGAAAACAATGCTGCAGAGCAGGCAGCAGATCTGAATTTACTGTGCTAAATCAGCATTGCTTTCTGATTCTCAACTGTTTTAATAACACTGACAAAAATGACAGCTCCCATCTTGAAGTACTGCCCATATAACTGTAATGAAGGGATGAGGAGAACAAGGAGTGAATTTGTGTGGGAAGCAAGCGTGAGATCTCTTCAATTTTAGTACTCAAGATTATTTTGGTGCTCTGATAATGATGATGATAATGGTGATTGTTATAACTGCTATAATTCTTAAGGGTCAGGCTCAAATTCTGTGTATATCATAATACAGTCAGTCTTCTATAATTGCCGGTTTATGAGTATAAGACCTCCAAGAAGTGGAACACTATTAATAAATAGCTCCATATACATAAAACACACACACACACATACATATACATGTGTGAGACAGATATATATGTGTGTGTATGTATGTAGATAGATAGATAGATAGATAGATAGATAGCCTGAAAGAAAAACCTTTCTAGGGATTTCTAGAACTTTTACCATGATTGTATAATCAAATCCTGTTGGAAACTGACTACAGAATCACACTGAAGAATCTAGAGATTTATAGAATGGTCTTCTCTCTAGAAATCTCCAAGTTCGCTGATATGACTGGAAAACATCAATCATACAGTCACACTGCATAACCTAGACATTGCTAGAGATAATGGTTTTTTTTTAATCAAACCTGCAAAACTCAAAATCGCAAATGTGGTGGCACAACTATACTAACCTCTGTATTGTTGAAGGCTTTCATGGCTGAAATTACTGGGTTGTTGTAGATTTTTCGGGCTATATGGCCATGTTCTAGAAGCATTCCCTCTTGACGTTTCACCAGCATCTATGGCAAGCATCCTCAGAGGTTGTGACCTCACAACCTCTGAGGATGCTTGTTATAGATGCAGGCAAAACGTCAGAAGAGAATGCTTCTAGAACATGGCCATATAGCCCCAAAAACCTACAACAACCCAGTATACTAAGCTCTGTTTGGTAGATTGTAGATACAAGTTCACTAAAACCTCCATTACTGCAGTTTCACTTACTTGAGCTCAGGGGAAATCTTCTCTATGATATGGTGAGACAAGAGGTCACACATAATTTACAATTGTTTGGTCATATTCACAGTTCAGGTAACTGTAGTCCTGCCAGGAATGTATCCCGCATAGATACAGGGATCTTACTTTTTCTCCTACAAGGCAACTCTGCCCCCTCCTGCCCAAAGTATACACTGTATATGGAATTTCAGCAGGAGTAACTCTACTACATGATAAAACTGCAGATATTAGAATTCCCTCATCTATGCAGCTATTTGCATTTATACCTGAAAGACATCAGAACTGTCGGGTCTTGGAAACTAAAAAGGCTCAGCTCGAGTTAGTACTTGGATGGGAGACTGCCAACAAATACTAGGATCTGTAGGCTACATTTCAGAGGAAGGAACTGACAAAACCATGCAATTCAGTCGAGAGACAACTTGAGGACACATAGAGATGAAACTATTAAGGTGCAAGCGTCCCATCCTCTTCTGCATCTCCAAGGCCTCCAGGGTGTTTAAATCTAACCAAACCTTTCCTTATCAAACAAAATTACTCCTGTTTCTTTCTTTTGCAAAACGTTTCTTTTATTGGGCCAAGAGTGGGCTCTTTGAATGGGCAGGGAAATGGACTGTGCCGTTGCCTCCTCTCTGCACGCCCTCCTCCCGGCCACTCTGCAAAGAATCGGATTCCAGAAAGCCTCAAAAGATTATGTTTAAATCCCATGTTTCAGCTATAAGGGGTGGGGGTGGGATTACTATACATTCCACCACTCCTTAGCTTGCTGCAGTGCTCTGGTCTGGAAAATCTACCCACTCCCCATTCCAAAAAGTCTCCCCATAGCAGATCCGGAGCATGATGGAGACACCCCCGCAACCTTCTGATTCACTAGGATTAACTGGGGGAGAGGGTTGCTTTAGCCATGCGGCAAAGAAGCAGGAGGGGAGCCATGGAGCATCCCTCTTTCTTCCTCTGCAGATCACAAGATCCTGGATATTCTCTCCCCCCCCCCCCCCATTTAAACTTGGTGCAAGATTATGTCCCCAATGAGCTATAGCAGAGCCTTAGAGCTCCTAAGCTAAGCGCATAAACCCCCGACAGCAATTGATGGCAAGGAATTCCCTGCAGGGCATTTGCAAAACAAACCATGGATCTCTCTGCAGCGCCCTGTGTTGTGACAACCAGCACCATGGCCCCTCCTTAGAAAACACACACACACACACACAAACCTTCTGCATCATAACCCTTTCTGCCTATGCATCTTCAAACTCAGATTTCAATGTAAAAGCACTAAAAGTGAAGTCCTAGTGGCTGCTAACACACACATGAAGCCATCCCTGGGTATGTGAGTGGACTACAGAGACCCATCATCCGCACCACTTTCTGCCATGAGAGCTGCAGTCTTGAACATTGTTTTCTTTTTCAGAAGGTCATTTGCAGCTGCTCTCTGAGCATTCCTTCATTTTGCTGTTATTCTCCCTGCAGTCACTTCAGAGGCTTGTCTTCTTTTCACCAAGGACCATTTTGTAAACCATTTCAGTCCTTTTTTTCTGGGTTCTGCAGTTTGCCTATAAAATGCTCCTCCACAAAGTTACCGCAGTCTGCTATTCTGAGACGTCCGTTATCTCTCTCTCTCTCTCTCTCTCTCTCTCTCTCTCTGAAGTGCATAGAGAGAACCGCGAAAGCTTACAACAGCTCTCTGCACCATTCTAGATAACATCTTAGTGTATTGCCTAATATTCGCTTTCACCTGGAAGAAAACTGCAAGATCGCATCGCAAAAGACGATCACCTGTCCAGCATCATTGCAGGCTCGGTTTTCTAAAGACAACTAAAATGGATTTACCATGTTGGAGATAAACAATCCATTTCCTTCCCTATGAGATGCTGTTTCTTATGGAATGTATGCAGCATCTTTTGCATGTCACCAATGTTGCTGCATCTCGGACTAACAGTATTGCAAGATATAATGTTGTATAATTGCAACCCAGGCCTGCAGTTTTTGGCTGTCCACAGCCAAAGTAAATTGCAAAAGGACATCGGGTGATCTCTGTGCCACAGCAAGCCAACATCTTTTCCATTCCACACTCTAAATCCTTCAGAGTGTGCCTTACTTCTGAGCTACATAGAGGGAGCCTGGTGTTTATGTACAGTATTAGCAAAGAGCAAAATCCTCTGGCAGCCTGTGTTTGCTAAAGCACAATGACTACTGCATTGCAGCACACTGTCCGGGAGCCCTCTTCTTTCCATGCATGTCTTCTCAGGTTTTTCTAAATAATTAGACACATCATGTTGAGGGGCTCCAAAGTACAGTAGAGTCTCGCTTATCCAATCGTCACTCAGCCAATGTTCGGTATTATCCAACGCAGTCTGCCTCCCACCCGGATCTACAGTTGTTTCAATAGATAGCGATGTTTTGGTGCTAAATTTGTAAATACTGTAATTACTACGTAACGTTGCCGTGTACTGAAGTGTTTTTTCTCTTGATTTGTAGTAAAACATGATGTTTTGGTACTTAATTTGTAAAATCATAACATAATTTGACATTTAATAGGCTTTTCCTTAATCCTTCCTTATTATCCAACATTTTCGCTTATCCAACGTTCTGCCGGCCCGTTTATGTTGGATAAGCGAGACTTTATTGTATGTGCAGAATGCTTTCCTCCCTCCTTTTTCCTCAACACTGAAAGGGCAAAACCTAGTTACTTTAGGTCTGTGAGTGGGCTGTAGTTCACCTTTTAAACAGGCAATATCATCACTCTACATTTTTCTACATTGCACTGAAGTGATTGGGATTTCAGCCAATAGGGATTCTTTTGGGAATACCTGTATTTGGATATATATACATCACAAGATACCTTGGAGATGGAACCCAACTAAATATGAAATCCTTTGATGTTTCATATACACCATACAAACACAGCCTGAAGATAATTTTAAACCACATTTTAAACAATTTAGCACATGAAACAAAGTTTGTGCACACGGAACCATCGGGAACAAAGCTGTCACTATCTCAGCCACCTACATGGATTTGGATTTTAGGGTATTTCGAAATTCCAGGTAAGGGATGCTCAATTTGTAAAAGCTGCACAAAACCAAAAGTGGACTTCCTGCCATTTTGTAATTAGGTGGGGCTGGTATTTATTTTATTTATTTACTTTATTTGTATACCGCAGTTTCTCAGCCCGTAGGCGACTCAACGCGATTAACAACAAGAGCAAAAATTCAATGCTAACAACATACACTATTTAAAAACAATTAACACCGTGGTATTTTGGTGTAACCTTTATGGTCAGCTTGGACCCATTGCAATTGTCCACCCCTATTTTAGGGTGAAGGAAGTCTTTCTTTGGGTTTACTACAGGGAGAATTTGGATCTAGTCATTTATTTCAGGTGAAAACGGGTTAAAGTAACCCATTTTTGCCTGCATTGCTGTCCCCATGGGTGCAAAAAAGAAGCAGGCTTTCCCAGGGGTTGTCTCCATGCCATTGTGGTAACTACTCAACCTGCCCCCCCCCCCAAAAAAAAAGCTTAAAAATAAAGAAAACTTATTGGGTCACCATTAGGCTGTTCTGCAGGCTTCCTGGAATGTACCAGTGATGCTCCAGGAGGCCGGGGGGGGGGGGGGGGGAGATCCTTTCAGGAAGGCCCAGGTCTAATGGAGTATCAGAGTAATTCCGGACAAAGCAGGGTTTCCCTCTTTTGTCTCAAATTATTTTGCTTTTACCTGAGGCATCGTTTGGATGCCTCAGGTAAAGATTCAACAGGGCTCAGGCTATGGGCTATGGGCCCTGCCTGAAAAGGCCCTCAGGAGGTCCTTGTCTTTATCCCACCATCTACAGAGATTTTATTTATCGTGTCATCAGCAACCATTGTATTACAATTCCAACAGAGCAAAACAAACACAGAGATTAAAAAGAAAAATAAAAAAAAAGAAAGAAAGAAAAACCACATCGATTTTGTAAATTTGGTATTTGGTTAAATGTCCTTTGGCCACTTGGAGTGCCTCTGGGGTTGCGGCAAGAAGGTCCTCCATCGTGCATGTGGCAGGGCTCAGGGTGCATTGCAGCAGGTGGTCAGTGGTTTGTTCTTCTCCGCACTCGCATGCCGAGGATTCCACCCTGTAGCCCCATTTCTTAAGATTGGCTCTGCATCTCGTGGTGCCAGAGCGCAATCTGTTCAGCGCCTTCCAAGTCGCCCAGTCTTCTGAGTGCCCAGGGGGGAGTCTCTCATCTGGTATCACCCATGAATTGAGGTGCTGGGTTTGGGCCTGCCACTTTTGGACTCTCGCTTGCTGGGGTGTTCCAGCGAGTGTCTCTGTAGTTCTAAGAAAACTATGTCTTGATTTAAGTCGTTGACGTGCTGGCTGGTACCCAAACAGGGGATGAGCTGGAGATGTCTCTGCCTTGGTCCTTTCACTATTGGCTGCTACTTCCCGGCGGATGTCAGGTGGTGCAATACCGGCTAAGCAGTGTAATTTCTCCAGTGGTGTGGGTCGCAGACACCCCGTGATAATGCGGCATGTCTCATTAAGAGCCACATCCACTGTTTTAGTGTGATGAGATGTGTTCCACACTGGGCATGCATACTCAGCAGCAGAGTAGCATAGCGCAAGGGCAGATGTCTTCACTGTGTCTGGTTGTGATCCCCAGGTTGTGCCAGTCAGCTTTCGTATGATGTTGTTTCTAGCGCCCACTTTTTGTTTGATGTTCAGGCAGTGCTTCTTGTAGGTCAGAGCACGGTCCAAAGTGACTCCCAGGTATTTGGGTGCGCTGCAATGCTCCAGTGGGATTCCTTCCCAGGTAATCCTCAGAGCTCGGGATGCTTGTCTGTTCTTAAGGTGAAAGGCGCATGTCTGTGTTTTAGATGGATTAGGGATCAGATGGTTTCCCCTGTAATAGGCAGTAAGAGCACCTAGAGCTTCGGAGAGCTTCTGTTCAACCATCTCAAAGCTCCCTGCTTGAGCAGTAATGGCACGATCGTCAGCATAGATGAAACTCTCTGTCCCTTCTGGTAGTGGCTGGTCATTTGTGTAGATGTTGAACATGGATGGAGCAAGCACGCTCCCCTGAGGCAGGCCGTTCTTCTGTTTCCGCCATCTGCTTCTCTGGCCCTGGAACTCCACAAAAAAGCTCCTGTTTTGTAGCAGGTTTCCTATGAGGCGGGTGAGGTGGTAGTCCTTTGTGATATTATACATTTTTCTCAGGAGGAGGCGGTGGTTCACAGTATCATAGGCTGCTGACAAGTCTATGAAGACAGCTCCTGTGATCTGCTGCCTTTCAAAGCCATCTTCTATGTGCTGGGTCAGGTTCAGCACTTGTGATGTGCAGCTTTTGCCTTTTCTGAAGCCAGCTTGCTGTGGGATCAGACAGGGGTCTATATTTTCCATAATTCTATGCAAAATAAGTCTCTCCAGAACTTTGTAGAGGTGGCACAACAGGGAGATTGGTCTGTAGCTTTTTGGGTCATTACGGTCTTTGCCTGGCTTCAAGATGGCGATGACTCTTGCTTTCCTCCAGATTTTGGGGATCTGACAGGATGCAGTGCAGTTGTTCATCAGCTCCAGCAGCCAGCGCCTTGCTTTTGGACCAAAGTTCTTGATTTGTTCCATCCGTAGATCATCCAAGCCAGCTGCTTTGCCATTCTTACATTTGTTGAGAGCCATGTCCAATTCAGTAGATGTAAAGGGTTCATGGAGGTTGTTGTTCTCAATCTCTGGTTGTCTGGCTATTGGTTTCTTTCCTACTTTGGTGGCAAGGTTGGGTTTCCCATTCTTCAAGAGTTGGTGTGCTATCTGATCTGCCTTTATGTTGGCATGGGTATTAGTTTGTGAGGGATCGTTGCTCAGCCGTCTCAGCAGCCTCCACGCCTTCTGGCTGCTCCTGCCCATGTCGACCTCTGTGATCAACTTGATCCACTGTTCTTTCTTGGCTTCAGAGATGGAGGACACAATGCTCTGCGCTGCCTGAAGAGTCTGCTCACTGAATGGGTCTTCGTTGTGGAGCCTGTAATAGTTTTCCAACAAGGCAGCTGTTTCAGAAGTAATGCCCTGGAAGTAGTGGGTTCTGCAGCCTCTCGGTATAGAGGCCCGTGAGCAGGTTTTCACTATTTCAATAAAATGTTCGTATTCCTCAGGGACTGGCGCGACCGATGTGATCATGTCGTCTAACATGTCTGAGAATTTAGTCCAATCTGCCTTTCTGAAGTTGTATCTTCGTTTAAATCGAACTTCCTGAGGCCTTATTGTTGGGAACAGTTGGCATATTATTGGTCGGTGCTGTGTGTTTGGGATTGGTGGTCCCACTGATTTGGTGCATTGCTGTACGATGCTGTCGCTCACAAATAAGAGGTCTGGGTTATAACCTCGGTGCCATCTCCCGCTGTTGTAGGATGGTGGGAGCTTGCTATCATGGATGAGTGATAGTTTGTGCAGTTCAGACCAGGACAGAACAGCCTCTCCATTTCTGTCCTCTTGGGCATAGCCCCATACATGGCTATGGCTGTTGAAGTCACCAATTACTACCGCCCTTTGGTGCCTGTCAAAGTTCTCGGGGGAGGAGAAGCAGAAATCTTCATTTGGGGGCTTGTACACAGAGGTGATGGTGATGTTATTAAGCTCTACTGTTATAACCTCGATATTGTTTTCTTCAGTGTTGTGGGCACTGCTGACTTGGAGGCCTGGTTTGACAAAGACAGCACTTCCATACTGCGCATGTGATCTTTCCGCTACTAGGATCATTCCTGGAACTTTGGGTCGTTTCTGTCATTCATCCCTGTGTGTTTCTTGGACACACAGCACGTCACATTTCTTATCTCGGCACAGTTCATAGAGCAGTTGTTCTTTTGCAGCTGACATTCCTTCGATGTTGATTGCGATTATTGTCATGGTTGGTCCTGAAAAGGACCGTTGGTTGTTTTGCTTCCTTGTTTGCATGCTTCAAGTCGTCTCCGGGGGACATGAGAGAAGGGGGGACATGAGAGAAGGGGGGACATGAGAGAAGCCTCCTCGCAGGATTGCAAGACATCCGGGCGTCCCCTGGGCAACGTCTTCGTAGACGGCCGATTCTCTCAACCCAGAAGCAACCGGAGATCTACAGAGATGGCAGGTGGGAAATATGTGAGAAGGCATTTTTGGTGGCTGGTTCCAAGTTCTGGGACATTCTTCCAAAAGATGTTGAACCCTCCTACCCTTTTATTGGTGGCTTAAGTCCCTTTGTTTTAACTGGTCTTTGATGGCTGATTGCTCAGGCAGAAGGGGAGCTAGCAGAAAGAAATTAACAATAAAGTGCAGTACTGTTTATTGCTTTCTTTTTAATGGTTTTGTCTTTAACTGCTTTTAATTCAATTACCTTGAGCCCTTGGAAACTATTAAAGTTTGATCTGGGAACGTCTATGTATACTATGAATTGGTTATAATGTGAAATTGTTGGTCTGTGTTCAATTGTCCAATTGTCTTTGTTGTTTGTGTAAATGTACATTGGGTTTTACCTTTTGGTTTATGTTATTTTGTATTTTTATATGGCATTGAATGTTTGCCTCTCTATATGTTGTAAGCCACCCTGACTCCCCAATGGAGAGATAGGACAGGAAAGAATACAGTCTCATTCATTCATACTAAAACCAAATATTTGTTTTTGGATCTTCCAATGGTTTCTTATCACTAAAAGGGTGTAGAAAACTGAGGGCAGTTCCAGAAAGCAGAAAAGTCCACAACAACCCGCATTTAAAATACCCGTGTTGTCTGAACAACCCCAAAAGTAGCCTGCACTTTTCATGGGGGGTGTTGATATGTCCTCCCAGTACCTTCCGGGAGAACAGGGAGACACCTGAGACACCCCCCAAAAAAGCCTTTAAAAATAAAAAAAAACTTACAGGGCTGGCAGTTCCTTGCTGCCGGCCCTCTCCTGGTGTGAAGCAATGACACACCAGGAGAAGGGGGTGGGCAGGAGCGATTTTCCTCCTGCTCCCTTCTCCTGGCACATCATTGCTACACACCAGGAGAGGGTCGGCATCAGGGAAGTGCCATTCCTGTAAGTTATTTTAATTTTGTTAAGGTTTTGCGGGGTTGCGGAGAGGGTTGGTGCCCTCATGGTTTTCCTGGCTGAATCAACCTGGAAAACATAATAGGTCTGTCTGGACTGCCCCCTCAGAAGTCCAGGGCTTCTTAGGGGGCAGTCCAGACAGCTGCCATAGTGAGTTCAACTTGCGGCTTTCAAGAAGGTGCGGCTCAAACCCACTATCAAATTACCTCGACACAAAGCAGGGTTTTACTGCTTTGTGTCAAGATAATTTGATAGTGGGTTTTCCTGCTTTGTGCTAAAAGCATTTGTTTTTTTGTTTTTTTGTGGGGCATCATTTGGACATCCCCTGCAAATATCTGGGAGTGCACGCATTTAATGCCCTGTCTGGATAGGCCCTGAGAGAATATAACCACCAAACTGAAAATGTAAAGACCCTAGATTAGATAACGCAAGGCACTTCTACACTACCATATCATTCAGAATCCTGATTATCTGCTTTGAACTGGATTATCTGAGTCTACAGTGCCATATAATCCAGTTCAAAGCAGATAATCGAGATTTTATACAGCTTTATATGTGTAGAATGGGCTATAGACTGCATGTAGTTATTCTTTACGTTTAGGAGGTTGAGATAGGATGGGATATAAATGTCCCAAATAAATATATATATAAATAAATATAATAGTATTATTCTAGAAAAAGAATGTTTGGGGGGAGTTATAAATTTGTAGGTAGATTTTATTTTAATCTGTCTAAATTAAAAACCTACAACAACCCAAATTAAAAATGGCTTTTGGGAGTTTTTTAAAAAATATTTTCTAGCTGTGATTAGTTAAATCTGAAGGTGCAGAATCTTTGGGTGCAGCCAATTGTACAATTTAATTACCCTTTTAACTTTCATATGATTTATTTTTTAAATGCATCAGTTAAAAATTGGTAAGTTACCTCAAGTCCCAGACTGGGAAAAAGACAAGATATAAATAGATATGATTGATAAGAAGAAGAACAATAATGTGTTCTTATTCCAGCAGGAGGATGCTTTTAAAGTTTTGTTTTAAAATCAAATAAGGCTGGAGTGTTTTGACCATGACACTGAAGAATGCATTGCTTCTTTGAAGAGAAAGAAGAAGAAAAAAGAAAAATTAAAGGCATAGACCACTTCTTTCCCCAGCCCCCTTTTCTCTATTTTCTCCTGTGTTGGCTCAGAAGAAGGCAATCCTGGCTGGGCCAGTAAAATTCCTATTGGCCAGCAACCAAACCTCTTTGGCAGCCTGGCCATTTCCAGTAAGATATGATTTCTTAACGCAAAGCACTGCCTTGTAAACTGCAAATGAATACTCTTTGCTCTGTGTTCCTTGCCACCGCAATTCTGCACCAAAACTGAAGCTGTTGTTTAATAAGCCTGTATTACGAAGAAGACAATGAGGTAAACTCCCTAGCACTCACCCTTGTTTCATGCTTACTGTTTCCTACCTGCTGTTCTACTGTTACCATGATAACAGTTGTTTTTTTTATGCTTACTAAAAGTTCAAGTGTCCTCTGCATTGCACCACACCATCCCTGCAGTCCTGTCTTGGTATTGAAATCCACTGTACGCTACCACACTGCTTTTGTACAGACCAGGCTTGGTCTCTGCATTGCTACAAACCTGATTTCCCCCCAGTTCCTCCAGCCTTACATGGTACTCCCTGCCGCCCACACAATGGAAAGGGTACATTTCTATGCTGCTCTAATTCCACAACATACACACAAACACACATCCTGGCTGGCAATTCATCCAGCCAAGGAAGAAGTCCCCATCTCAGCAAGAACGATCCATAGCAAAGCACATTTTTGTGTCAGGAGTGACTTGAGAATCTGCAAGTCACTTCTGGTGTGAGAGAATTGGCAGTCCGTAAGGATGTTGCCCAGGGGGTGCCTGGATGTTTGATGTTTTACCATCCTGTGCGAGGCTTCTCTCAGTTCCCCACATGGGAAGCTGGAGCTGACAGACTGGAACTCTCCCAGCTCTCTGGATTCAAACTGCCGACCTTTCAGTCAGCAGCCCTGCATGCACAAGGGTTTGACCCATTGCACCACCGAGGGCTCAGCAAAGCACTGACAGAAGTTCTATCATAGCGAAGCCTCCAAACCATTTGCTGCCTATCCTGAGACTACAGGAGGACTGGGCACAGCCTGACTCTCCAGACATCGTTGGACTCTAGCTCCAGGCCACTCCTGCTATGTAGTGAAGCAAATAGACACAAGAATGCAGCCTTTTTTCAATGGGTCTTTTACACTTTGTTTCCTCCCCACCCCCAATAGGTTCCACACCTGAAAGACCAGACAGTCCTACCAGGTACCATTCTGTGGCCCTATCCTTTGCCACCCTTAATTGTGCCAGATATCACTCATTTTTTGCCCAGGCTCTGCTGCCTACAACAGTGCTTCCTCGAGCCTACTTTTTTTCATGTCAGGAGTGACTTGAGAAACCACAAGTTGCTTTTGGTGTGAGAGAATTGGCCATCTGCAAGAACTTTGCCCAGGGGACACCCGTATGGTTGGTGTTTTACCATCCTTGTGGAACGCTGCTCTCATGTCCCTGCATGGGGAGCTGGAGCTGACAGAGGAAGCTCAACTCCATTCTCCCTGGATTTGAACTGCTGACAAATTGGTCAGCAGTCCTGCTGGCACAAGGATTTAACCCACTGTGCCACTGGGGACTACTTGCGTCACATACTGATGAATGATGATACTTCATTTCTCAATATGCCAGGGTCCAGGGATGAGTATTTTGCATATTGGATACAATTTCTTCTTCCTTCCTTCCTTCCTTCCTTCCTTCCTTCCTTCCTTCCTTCCTTCCTTCAGGGTCTGGCAGTCAGTGGTTCGGGGACTAGTACTGACCCAGGGACCACAGTTTTGAGAAGCACTGTCCTAGACTTAAGTGCAGTGTATTAGCTTGTCAAAACAATTCACTTTCTGATTTTATAGGGTTTTTCTAATCATAAAATGTTTTTCTCCATAACTCATGGCCTGGCACTGATCCTGGAACTACCACCTAGATTTCAGAACCTGGACCTTAGATAGAAATTCAAAGTAGAACATTGATCAAACACAACACGTTTCTCTGTGAATTTGCATTACATAATCTCACCAACATGTGATTCTTCAGATATTGTTGGACCTCAACTCCCATCCAACCTAATCAATGCATAGAGTCCAACCACTTTGGGGGAGAGAGACATTTCCCATCACAGCACTGTAATGTGTTTTCAGTCTAAACAATCTGTAACACAGGGGTAAAGAACATTTAACCTTGTATTCAAACAGGAGGTTTCCAGTCTAAAATATGAAGTTCAGGAAAAGTGTTACCATATAATTCTGCTGGAAGTATTAGTTTTGAAGAGAAAGCCTTCCAAAACTCAGATCACCAGCTTTCTGGTCCTGTGAACAACCATGTTTTTAAACCAGGATATGGCTCCTAGAGTTCACTGAACTCCAGTTCTCATCAGTCCTCTCAATTTTTGCTAGACTGGCTAGGGCTGGTGAAAACTGCAGGGCCCCATGTCATCCACTTCTGATCCAAATATTCCAGTCTTCTGTATTTCTTCTGTTTGACAAGAAGAGCAGAACAGGGTGACAGGATTGTGACCTCTCCTTCCTTATGCCCTTTCCTTGCAAGTCAGGACTTTATGCCTGTCACATAATGATATTTGACAATATATTAGTTCAACTAGAGCTGCCAGCTTTCAAACCTACCCCTGTAGCTATGCCGTGGTTTTGTGCAGATATGAGTCAGTCATAATGTTTATCCCCATGCTGCCTAATTCTCCACTGCAATGCCAGATTTATGCACAAACGACAGTGGAGAGCATTATGACAGATGTGTGTGCAAACCTAAATACATTTTGGTTTTTTGGTTTTTTAAAAAAATCATTTCACATTATTGGTTAAAGCAAACAAACTGGGAAAACATTTAAAATGGGTTTTCTGCAGATTGCACATTAATTTATTTTTAGCTACATCTTTGCCTATTCTCCTAACAGTACAGTGGGCCTTTGGTATCTGTTGGGGTTTTGTTCCAAGAACCCTTGTGTACAGCAAAACCTGTGAATGTTCAAGTCTCATTATATACAATGGCATAGTAAAATGGGTTCCCTTATACAAAATAGCAAAAATAATATTTGCCTTTGAATTAAAAAAATATTTTCAAGCCATGGCAAGAACCTGCAATCCAATGATTACATTATCTTGTTGTAGGCCCCTCTTGATTAGAATCCATGAATCTATGGATGTAGAATCTTTGGTTATAGAGTTTCAACTATACAAATATTCCACTTCATTTTTATTTTAATTGTTCTTCCAGCTAGAATGAAATACATTTTAGTAATAGTATGAGACCTTTTAAACTTGCCATATGCCAGGGCTTCAGTGTGTCTTAATCCCCCCCCCCCCCACTCTACTAGGGGTGCACCTATATTGTAGAACCAGTTCTGCTTCACACCACTTTCACTGTCATTGCACAATGCCATGGAATTGTGGGAGATGTTGTTTTACAATGCCTTTAGACTTCTTGAGAAGTCTTTACACTTCTCTACCAAAGAAGCCTTCCTTATGAAACTACAACTTCCAGGGGCATTGAGTCATAGCAGTTAAAGTGGTGTCAAACTGCATACAGTGTAGACACATCATAGGTGATTTCTGCAAATTGTTAAAGGCAGGAGATACAGCTAAGCCTATCAGTTGTCTTTTGCTGGTTAGTCATCTTCAGCAACTCTACACTTTCACCTTGCCCACACTCCATGTTCAAGGACTCTTCTAACCATTTGTCTGCTTTTCAGTTCTATATCGTTTGCTGCAGTAGTTCTTCTGATTTCCCCTCTGACACACTGTGGAAGCATCATGCACATGAAGCATCAAGCACTAGAGAGAAGATGCTACATCAATACTTCCTCAATTGAAACATGCCTCTCACAATGCAATTAATCACATGGCAAGTGTTGTTCCCTGTAGTCTGTATCTATGTCAATCATGTATTGCTGCCTTTTGCTGGTTCCAGCCTATGTTCATGAAAAATCAGTCCATGATGAGAAGGGACACTAGAGATTTGAGTTAGATCTGATCACCCATGGCACTGGATTGGATGTCCTGGCTCAGCCCTGACATACCACAAAAGCAGCTTCCAGGCATGTGCAAAATGCATTCTCAGTGCTTTTACCAACAGTCAGGCTCTAGATCTAGAACAAGAGGAAAGGTCATCTCCCTTCTACTGATTTAACGGAGTTGAAACTACTATTGAACTCTGAACTCAGTTTTCAGAAATGGAAGCAACTGAGAATAAAGGGAGGAAGTGGGAAGAGAAAAGAGAAACCGGGATATTTTAAGAGCAACTAAAAACAGAGGACTGTCCCTACAAAACTGAAACAGAGCAGTAGTTCACTACCTGTGGTCCATGTACCACCAGTGGTCCTCAAGAACAAAAATATGGTCTGCAGCCTCACCATTGCTATGCCATTGCCTTGAAACCATGTGGTAACGAGAGCGACTGTTTTCATGAAACCATCTTATAGTGCCAAGGCAACAGGGATGTTGGGAGGGGAGAGGCTGTCTACCCATGAAAGATTACTACTACCACATCAGCTCTAGATTATTAAATATGCTTTTCTGTGGATGAGCAGATGGTGACTACTGGATGGCATATGTTCTGTATCAGAAACTAGAGCTGATGTGGTCTGTCCAATGCAATTTTCTGAATCAGCACCCCACATAACCAAACCGAATCTAAAGTTGACCAAAAACGGATTCGTAACCCTTTTGATAGTAATGTTGGAGAGTGGTCCCTGGTCAAAGTGGTCCCTGGTCAAAAAAAAGGTTTGAAACCACTGAGTTAGAGGATATATGTTTCTGCACTCCGGCAACAAACAACAGTATCTCCCTCTACTTGCAGCCTGACTAGGTATAGTTTTCATTTGGATAGGTAAGGTTTTTAATGTTTTCAGTAAAAAAAATCGGCTGAGAACAGCGGTATATAAGCAAAGTAAATAAATAAAAATAAATAAATAAATATTTATTCCAAATCTGCCTTTCTTTTTTTTCTGACAACCTCTTTTGAAAAAATCAGAGTGAAGAAGATTCACGGGCCATGAAGTCCGACTCACTGCTTGATGCAACATCTCTAACCAAAACATCCCAGCAGGTATCTGTCCAGACTCTTTTTGGAAATTGTACTGAGAATGAATACTATACCACCTCTTTAAGAAATTAATGCTCTTACTGTCAAGAAGTTTGTTCTAAGGTTCAATTGAAATCTACCCTCATACCTCTGTGTGATAGCCCCTTTGGTACTGAAAGAATACAGTTACCCATCAGTCTTCTTTTCACCATGCTGAACATTCCCAGTTTTTTCAAACTTTCCTCATATGTCTTGTTCTCCAGATCATTTCATCCTTGCTTCCCTTCTTTGAACCCTCTCCAATTTGTCCATATTCTTCTTAAAACAAAGCACTCAGAACTGAGGAGAGTACTCCAGCAGATGAGGCCTGACCAGTGCAGAATCTACTGGGACTATTTCTTTCCTCCACTTGGAAACTAAGCTTCTTTTAATACTATTCACCTTCTTTGCTGCAGCATCATACCCCTGGTTTTGTTCAATTTATGAGAAACAATAATTCACAGTTCTTTTCACATGTGGTAGTGCTGAGCCATTCTATCAGTGTGCATTTGGCTTTTGAGACTTAACTATAGAATTCAGTATTTGTCTCTATTGAATTCCATTTTATTAATCTCTGCCCCATTTTGAACTTATATGAATCTTTCTAAATTCTGTTCTTTCCTTCCACCCTGTTGGCCATCCCTAACAGCCTAAACACTTGTGAAACAAAAAAAAACCAGCAACAACATACAACTGGGTTCCTTCGTTTTCTGTCATTACACCCCAAGTGGAATCCAGTTTAAAGTCCCACACATCCAGAGTTGTTATCAACCCTGCTTAGAAACAGGGTTGATAACATGGTGTCTGGGTGCCTCCTCACCAAAGGGGCTAATAGCATCTCTGTGGGGAGCATTAACTCAGGGAAACAGTGAGGGAAGGCTAATTTCATCCGTTCCCACAACTATTACTATGACTGAACTCTGGGAATGCCTGGAGGGTGGGGAGATGTTAAAAACTGGGACCTGGGTCTATGTCCCCTGACACATGTCTTTTGAGCCTCTGTTTTAATTTGCCCAATTTTATTTTCCCCAGGCAACTTGCTGAAGAATTTGAAATTGGCTAATCATGTGATTTTCAAATTATTAATCAATTAATTGCTCAATTACATTTAAATAGATTGCACAGCAATAAGCCCTCAATTTAAGTGCCTTTTTGAGACTCAGGAAAGTGCAAGGTAATTCAATAAACCAAAGCTGTTAATGTTGCTGTTTCTTTTCAAAACAGCGACTGCAACTCTATGGCCCCCCACCTGCATAGTTACTGCTAAGGAATACTGGGAAATGCAACTCAGTAGTATTTAAGGAGGGAGGGGGCACATGACACTCATTCCTGTTTTAGAAGGGTTTTACAGATTGCAATTAGAGAAACTTCTTGAAACCAAAATAGTCTCTGAAAAATAAATGGAGGCTTTTAGCCTTCGGCATAGCCAATTAAAATTGCCACTTGAGATAGGAACAGGGTGAAATCCAATGTGACCGCCTGTGTGAAAGTCTGCTTACACTATAAGGTTTTCTCTTCTTTCCCTTACCCAACTCCTTAATTGTCTCCAGAGGTTCTCTCCACTTTCCAGAGCAGATTTTGAGGGTTCATTGGGCAGAAGGAAAGAGCAACAATGTCTCCCTCCCTCGCCTTTCCACTGACAGAAGCAATTCTACCAGTGGAAGGATTTAATAAGATATACCACCCACACCAATTAATTGCTTTAGCTCATGTACTGCATAAACTGATTACATTTTAGTTGATTCATCTGCTGTTTCGTGGTTACAGACTTTTTCTTTTCCCTTTCATATTCTCTCTTTCTCAAAGATAGTTGTTATGACAGGGTTGGAGTCATGGACGGGTAAGTTGGATGCCAAGAGGCTCCCTTGATGTCATCACAAACGAGACATCAAAATGAACTAGTTAGCTCTGTGTTTACTGATAAAGGAAAGAAGAACTCCAGGACAGCCACCTGGATCAAACCAAAGGCCCATTAATCCAGCTTTCTGTTCACACCACAGGCCCAACCAATGATTTAAGGGAAACCTGCCAGTAGGAAGAAATATACACAGATACACCAGATCCCATCTGGTTTTGAAGCTAAGCAGGGTCAATCCTGGTTTATTACTTGGATGGGAGACCACCAAGGCATCCCAGATGTTGTAGGCTATGTTTCACAGAAAGGAAGTGGGGAAACATCTCATAATGTTGCACACTATAATTGTGAAGAAGGAAAGGGCCCCATGTCTGTTAAAGTGGACTCATGGGCCAGGAGCTTATACTGGGAGATATAGCTATGGGGACATCTCCCTGTGCTAAGTTCAAAGCCTCCACTTTCATCAGGATAAGACCCACTCGCCCTCATACTGCTGAAAAGCTGGATGAAAACCAGAGATGCATCCAGCACAACCATCATAAAACAGATTTACCCAGAGGTGTGCACTGTTTTGGCATTAGAATAACATGGATATTTTAAATACAAGTCTCTTCTGAGGCCCAAAGCTGCATTTTCTGGCTCTATTCCCCCTGATGTTCAACTGTTTTGACTTTTTTCTTAAATGATGAGTTTCCTAAAATAGCTTTTAAGGGCAAATAGGCCTCCTAAGTTTATATTTTCAGCTGGAAAAAAGGTGTTTTGCAGCTGATGGTTTTAATTTTCTTTTTCTAGCTTCAGGCAGGTTTCAGGGGATCAAGGGTCACAAGGGAACTTCCAAAGGGGCAGCAAAAGCCCACAAGCCACATGCCATGAGAGTTGTGATTGTGTGTTTGCATATATATTTACTGCAGCTGTCAAATTTCTTTTTCACCAAAAGGCAGGAAACATATCCAAACGCAATACACACAAAATAAGTTGTGCAAAGGCTATGATCCTCCCTTTTGGAGAGGGCACTTCTCACATATAATTTTGAGGTAAGTATCCAAGGCACAAACTTGCTACCAATTAAATGGTTCAGTCCTATTGTGACGGAAGGGATTGTCTACAGGTCTATCCAGGTAGAAGATACTATTGTAATGAGAAAGAAGCTTCCTTCACCTTTGCTGCATCTTTTCACTGAATCTTTCTACAAATGTGCATCACTTCTTTCTGTGGCAAATGACAGGTTATCATGACAAACTGGGGACTGCAAAAGCTCCATGCACACTCCTCTTGAAACAGGGATGGGAAATCTCTACCCCAATAGGCTCTGTGGAGAAGGTCCCTATCCTATTATCTCTGATCCTTACTACAGATAAGAGGGTATTTAGAGGTATTTAAATTTTAAGTACCCTGCATAGAGCTCAGGCGTGAAAGCTTCTGTAAGGACTTGAGCTGTGCTTTGCAGTCAGGAAAGCTACTGTCCTGGGCCTACTCCTGAGTAGACCATACTTAGAATTGTACTGTGATTAGTATTTTAGGTAGGAAAATTGTCAAAAAGGAAAAAAATACATCTGCCAGTCTTTGTTATGCTTTGGCTCACTCTTTGGCTTTAACCTACACACTGTAGCCACTCTTTTGTGTATTCATGGATTCCGTTATTTACTCCTCAAAATATTCAAAACAATCCAAAATCAAACCTTGATTTTGCTATTTTATATAAGAGACAATATATTGCTACACCAATGTATATAACAAGACTTGAGTATCCAGAAATGTTGGTATTTACGGAGGTCCTGGACTAAACTCAGTGGGTATTAGCGCCCCCGGACTTAATTTGAACCTCAAGAACCTTCCAGAATCAGAATTTGTTCCTAGCAGTGTAAAAGGTTTGCCTTCTAAGCCTCAAACAAAACACAGAGATAAGTGTCCATTAAGAATTATGCGACAAGTTGTAATTTCCACTAAAATTCCCCAGTGTTTTATTTCACAATCATTTTCCAGTGCAATGCTCGGCCACAAAACACATCATAATCATAACTAAATTGGGGACTCTGAACATGTCTAGAGTGAAGGTAAAGGGGCTACTCCAGTTGGTGTTGGGTTTCTAACTGCCTGGTTTAGTTACCTGAATTACGGAGCCCTCAGTGGCACAATGGGTTAAACCCTTGAGCTAGCTGAATTGTTGACCGAAAGGTCAGCGGTTTGAATCTAGGGAGAAGGGTGAGCTCCCATCTGTCAGCTCCAGCTTCCCATGGGGACATGTGAGAAGCCTCCCACAGGATAGTAAAACATCTGTGTGTCCCCTGGGCAACATCTTTGCAGATGCCAATTCTCTCACACCAGAAGTGACTTGCGGTTTCTCAAGTCGCTCCTGGAATGAAAAAAAAAACCCTGAATTATACGTGAAACAGAATTTTGCATTTCATGTCTAGAATTTTTTTTGAATACACATCAGCAATGTCATTTTTACTTCTTCTGCATGCTTGAACTATTTACAACCCATGTATTCTGAGTGAATCATATCCTTATGTAACTTTGTCCCTAGGTGGGGTTTTACTTAATTGTATACAGCTGTAGTCAGCCATTTCCTGCTCAAAAGTTACCTTAAGAGAAAAATACAATTCTTATCTGGCTAGTACATCCTCTAAAGATGCTTCCAAATGAACAGCTTGTGCTGCTGTACAAGAACTAAGGTTGCCAGTTGTCCTTTATTATCAGGTCTCTTATCTAACTGGCAAGTGTCCTATATTATAAAGTCTATCTCCCATTTGAGGACTGGAAAGCTTTTCTTTTTCTGAAAACTGGTCAAGATGTAAAAAGAAATTCTGCATTTGGGAATGTGGGACCTTCATAAATGCAAAATATGTATGTAATGTATTTTATTAATGTGGACAATATATTGGTTTCAAAGAGAAATACGTTGCTAAGGACCCATACACAGTGTTCCTTTCACACAGCTCCCGGTTCAAAATGGAGGGTGGCTAGACGACACCAGCTGAAACCACTGGAGAAATTGCTACAAAGCCAAAAAACCACGAAACAAAAAAGTGCAGAAATATTTCGATTCTGGCCAAAAGATTCGGATCTTCGAATCTCTGTATGTCCCTGAACTCAGAAAATGGTCTTTTTTATGTTGATTTGCTCCCGGGTTATAAATGTCAGTTCCTCATTGCTTCTATTATTAAAACACGGGGAAAGCTGATTACACAGCAAAAACTTTGTCATGGCAAGAGGGACATCACCATCCACCCGTATATCAAACTTTATGGCAGACAAACAAAGTTTGTGGAGTATGACAAGTACTTTCAAAGTAGGGTCTACACTATTAAACAGGAACTCACACTTTCAAAGAAGGAACATAATTTCATCACTATTATCCTTATTCAGAGGCTGCATGGCCATCTGTGAGGACAGTTTTTGTGGTGTATTTGTGGCTGGAAGAATGGGATAATGTTCGTGGGTTATAAATGTTGGTTCCTCATTGTGTCTATTGTAGAAACATGGGAAAAATTGATCACATGGCAAAAACTTTTGTTCGTGTGTCACAAACTTTGATTATTATTAATAATCATAATCATCATCTTTATTTTTATCCCACCCTATCTCCCCGAGGGAACTCAGGGTGGGTGGATTGCGAAGGGTGGATGCCTACGTCGCTCTTGCCCTGTAATCAACTTTTGCCAGGTTTTTAAATGATAGAACCAATTAGGAACTGGCATTTATAACCCTGGAACAAAATCCATTCAAACAATGAGCATATTCACAAAATTAAGCTGCTGGGGTTTCCAGTGGGCATCCCACAGTGGCCTTCTTGCTGCGGAATGTCTACCGGCACAAATCATTGGAAAAACAAGTCTGTGTGCAGACTTGCTCTCAGGTCCATCTAAACCCGCAATTTGGTGCTGTCTGGAAGCACCCTGATTTACCTGAAATTAATTCTTTCCTTTGGTATTTATTTTGAAAACTCAGCAACACTAACGGGAAAATGTAACAGGCAAATATCCTTTGCCTTCAGGTGGCCAAGTATATTAGGCCAACTAATATAACATACACTACTAAAATTATTAGCACCAATTACAAAGCTCTCTTGCAATTAGTTCTATTTCTGCTTCTGTCTACCAACAGTTTTGTATCTACCAATTGTGTCTGACAGGACACACATATACATATAGTGTGAAAGGGACTCCAGATTTTGGGGTGGGGGGAGAGATTTAGCAACCCTACTGGATCACAGAGCTGAGAATTAAAATACTTTCAGAGATCCTTCCCCTGTCAAAGCAAATTACAGTCCTAACTGATTTCTTCATCTCCATGAGCTTATTTTTGCCTTTCCCTCTCTAAGCATCCTGGGAAATGTAGTACTCAAGAGTCAAGGTCAAGCCCCACAATCACTTCAGCAGTCTATCCCTGGGCTCCCTGTGGAAGCTATTCCTTTCGTTTGGGAAAGCCCAACCCTGCATCCATCCACTATCATATACAGGATTGGGTTTTTAGGGAAGGCATCATTTCTCACATTTTCCCAACATGTAATGTAAATAAAACCCATGGCATGTATCAGCCAGGATACTGGCTGGTGGAGTCTGTGTAACAAAAGTACATGTGGTGGAGTCTCTTTCTCTGCAGATTTTTGAACAGAGGCCGAATGGCCATCTGTTGGGAATGCTTTGATTGTGTATTCCTACACGGCAGAATGGAGTCAGTCTGGATGGTCCTTGAAGTCAACCAACTCTAGGATTTTATCATTCCAGATTCCAGTTCAGACTTCTTCACATAGCTGTTGTACACTTACTGGCGATGATGTGATTAGGCCCTTAGACCAAAAAGAAACCCTAAACTTCAGAGAGCAAATTTGCAAATTAATAAATGGAGGAATTGAAATAGGCTATGGGGATATCTTAGCAATGGTAGCAAGCATTTCCATTTCCATTCCAGCAGAGACTTCACTTCAGAATCACACACTGTCCAAAGTGCTGAACTCCACTTGCCAACATACGTCCAGGACCTTGGATAGCTCCTTGTGACTGCCCCAGAAAAACTAAGTTCACCATTGCCCACAACCATCCTCTGAGCCCAGTGTTTTTCAAGGGTTTATGTTTTTGTTTTTGTTTTATTTATTTTTTGTTTGTTTGGGTTTTTTTGGAGCCACAGGATTATCCAGTTTCCCACAGGATTTGGATTTCTGAAGTATGTTATAGGTGAGATAGCTTCTGGAAACCGCTCAGAAATGTTTGTTAATCAGAATTACTGTGGCTGGATCAAGGATGGGCACAAATGGATTTACAGATGCTTCCCCACAAGTCACATTCTTTGCCCCCAAATTATATAAAATTACCTCAAGGCTATATGTATAATTGAATTTCATGTTTAACTTAGGTCCAATATCCAAAATATGTAATTATGTATCTGAAAGGATTCCAACTAAATAAATAAATCAGAAATCCAAACCACTTTGAGTCCCAAGCATTTTTGATAAGTCTGTAGAGCTAGTAGTGAGAGATGGTGAATAAAACAGCCATTCAGCAGGACATGGAGAGCCACATTTTGTCCATCCTCTGGTTTACACTGTTAAGTAACAGAATTTTGTTATGCCACTAGTTCATTTCCTGCACTGCTGCCAGCCCTTTCTAAGCTCAATACAACATTTTAACTTTTAATGCCCTGAATAGCATGTAACCACCTGAAGGACTGCCTCTTTCCCTATTTATCTACCCAAAACTGCAATTCATCATCACCACCACAGTCTCCTCCGAAGTCTCCTGTCAAGTTATGTAAGGTGGATTGCTACAAGACAAAGAAGGTTGTTTCAATGGGAGCACTCCAGATAGGGAGAGCCAGAGTGGAATAGTGGTTTGAGCATTGAACTGACTCTAGAGACTAGCATTCGCATCTGCATGAAATCCACTATTTGACCTTAGGCAGGGCACACTTTCCCAGCCTCAAAGGAAGGTAATGGAAAACCTTTCCTGAATAATCTTGTCAAGAAAACCATGCAAAATGTTCTCCTTGGGCCTGAAAAAGGTTGGAAATGACTTGAAGATATGCAGCAAACCCCAGAGAGGCTAAGTTGGCACCTAGGGTATGTTCTTTGAGACACAAGGTGAAGACTTTTGGTTTTACTGGAATGTTAGAATCTTAGATGCTGCTTTCAGACCTTGGCATTTATTTCATTTCATCTTTATTGTGTTAAGTCTTTCCTTTTTTCTTTTATGCACTTCATCTATTTGTATAGCATCTGTTTGTTTTATTAGGATTTTTTCCTGGTCTTCTTATTTATTTATTATTTATTTGCTTTATTTTTATACCGCATTTTTCAGCCTAAATCGGCGACTCAATGCGGTTTACAATGCAATTTATATAACAATGACAGTTAGATTAAAACACAACACACACGACAGACAATACAAGACAAACAACGTGGTCATCAACGCCTCAGTAAAATCAGATTCCGTTCTCATAATCCTTCTACCATTCCTTCCTCCTGGAACAGCACACTCAAGATGGCTATAGTCATTGGTAGTTTAAAAATGTAAATAATTAAATAAATTACCCAAAAGGTAAGATCTGCTTAAAGGATACATCAATTCCCACAACCAGAGTGGTTACATCATGCTTAAGAAACCTTCCTGCTGAACTCCCCCAAATCATATAATTTGCAGCTTTGCTAACACATCCTGCAAAATGGCACCAATGTAACCACCACCACCCTACACAAGAGTTCACAGAAGAATGCATGTTTCCAATAATCCTGTTCCTATAATGTGGTGCTGCTCACCTCTACTAATGCAGTACTTTCCTAAAGTCTCTACTTTAAGTTATATTTGTTTAATCCCATCTGGAAAAGTCTCCCCAGTCTTAAAAGCATGCCTTAAAAGCCAAGATGTTTGTTCTTTTTGATTCCAGATATAGTCCCCCACAAACATAATTGTCCTAAACAATA
Source organism: Anolis sagrei (assembly GCF_037176765.1). Taxonomy (NCBI): domain Eukaryota; kingdom Metazoa; phylum Chordata; class Lepidosauria; order Squamata; family Anolidae; genus Anolis; species Anolis sagrei. The sequence continues at coordinate 192,876,555 of NC_090022.1, forward strand.
TGCTACTCAACGTTCAAAATAGACCTCGGCAGGTGCAGTGTGTAAAACAGCAGATTGTGTGCTTAATGGCATTGTCACGGTGTACTCAAATGTGTTGTATGCATGAGAGATGTTACGTGATAGAGAAGGCACCCCTCTATTCTTGAACTAAAAAAATTATGAGCAATTCTTAACATGCCTTCTACGCAGGTGCGACTGACGGGGATGAGAGACAGGGCCTTCTCAGTGGTGGCCCCTTGGTTGTGGATTGCCCTCCCCTGGGATATTAGATCAGCCCCCTCCTTCTTGACCTTCTGGAAAAAAGTGAAAGCATGGCTATTTGAACAAGCCTTTGGAATCTAATGCAACAGTCAAACACAGTATTAGACAAAAGTGAATATTGGAAAGGCTCAGATGATGATTTATAGACAATGAGACTAATAATGAAGGCATTGGTTTTATATGTTTTTAAAGGTTTTATTGAATGTATTTTTAATTCTGTTAATTTATATTGTTAGGCATCAAATTGCTATCTGGTTGTAAGCCACCTTGAGTCACCTTCGGGTTTGAGAAAGGCTGGATAGAAATATCATAAATAAATAAATAATGTCTATGTAAAAGTCAGTTCCATTGTGAGTTTTATTCCCAAATCAGTTACCACCCCAGTCTCACTCTGTCTTACATGACGTTGGGTATGTTGGATTTAGTGTGTCTCACTTTTAAGTTAAATTCTTTCCAGTAAGGTAGTGGTTCTCAACCTGGGGTCCCCAGATGCTTTTGGCCTTTAACTCCCAGAAATTCTAACAGCTGGTAAACTGGCTGGGATATCTGGGAGTTGTAGGCCAAAAACATCTGGGGACCCCAGGTTGCGAACCACTGCAGTAAGTGATAGAAGCTTCGGCCATTCAGATGTTTGGACTTATAATATTCACAATTCCTGCCCATGGGCCATAAAGGTAAAGCTGATGGGACTTATAGGCCATCATATCTGCAAGGCCAAAATTACCCAAGCCCTAAGTAGGCTCTTCCATACTAGGGCTAAAATTCCCATCTGTCCTGATGGATGTATTGACGGAGGAAAAAGTAGTCCAAAGCATCAGGATGGAGGCAAAAAGGCTTGATTGTCCTAAACAACCTGGGAAGGGAATTAAATGCAATACAGCTATCTCCCCCAACCAAGATCCCACTACAGCATGTGGACTCTAATTCCCATCAGCCCAGCTGAAATGAATGAAATGATGCTGAATTCTGGATTCAAGGAGGGCTCATAGAGAAAGACAGGCATGACATTCTGACTATCTGAAAACCCTTATCTCACCACACGAGTCTGTCTGAATCTTATGATTTTTTGATGAGAACTTTCTCTCCTTCTACCATCACCCCAGGTCTCTCTACTCTCTTTTCACCAAAAGCCAGAGACTTTCATACTTAAACAATATTTCTGTTTTAGCTGGTTGAGGCAGAGGCATATGCAATGGATGTTTTCAAATATGGAGTGTGTGTTTTTAATTGCTTTTAAATCAATGTCTTAGAAAACAGAGTTTTAATTGGATTGAGTGTTTAAGGCTTTTTAAATGTTTCTACCTCATATTGTTTTAATAGTTTTGTTTTATCTTATAATATAAACCACTATGATTCCAGTTAGGGGGAGCAAGGGATGTAGATCAAGGCTGGCATTTTGTGCAGAAATTACAAGATCTTAAACTAGATTTACAATCTTGTAAGTGTTGGGAATTCATATTTATAGTTGCCAACAACTGTAAAAATGTATCTTTTCAGCCAAGAATCAACCCAGCCAATGGGTTTCTGAAGTGCTGCAGATTAGAAATGACGTCTGCAATGCTCCCCTGGTCCTTAAGCATGTCAAGAGAAGGCAACAGTTGAGATCCCACAGCATCCCACGGCTAAATGGGTGCTGCAGTCATCATTTCCCAGCACCCCAATCTGCAATGTCTTGAAAATCCTTCATCTGGTGTGCTGCCTGACTGAAAAGTTAAATTGGGGGAAAGCGGGTGGGGGGAGAAGCCATTGTCAAATGCAACGCTCTATTTTCACAGCTACGTTTGATGACGCAGGATCTGTGTCTATATAAATAGTTAGATGCACGAAGGGGTCTTATAGCACCTTTAAGATTAACCAAAAGAAAAGCATAAGCTTTTCATAGACATAAGTCTACTTCATCAAATGTATGAAGAGAACATAGAGCGAGAGAGAGAGGCTGGGACTCAAAATAGCTCTTGCATAGAGTACTAACAAATAAATGAAAAAAATAGACAAATAGAGGACAATGATATGTATAGGACAAGCAACAGAAGAAAGAGCAAAGTCTCTAGTAAACATAGGGCCTTCCAGACAGGCCCTATATCCCAGGATCTGATCCCAGATTTTCTGATTTAAACTGGATTATATGAGTCCACACTGCCAGATAATCTGGGATAAACAGAAAACCTGGGACCAAATCTTGGGATATAGGACCTGTTTGAAAGGGCCCATGAACAGCTTTGTGTCTCCTTGTGAGAGAAAAACAGGGTATAGGTGATGATGATGATGATGATGATGATGATGATGAAGATGATGATGATGATGACTTTATTTATATACTGCTCTATCTCCCTGAGGGGGACTCAGGTCAGTTTCCAAGCAACATCACCAAAACATGCAGAGTAAACAGCATAACATAAAATTAACAAAACAACATAAGCATAAAATTTTCACAATAACACATATGTTAGGCTAGTGCAAACTCAAAATATGAGGGGACCAGGAATTAAGTACAGTTCTATAACAGGCTAACAGCAATAGTAGGTACGGATCTGTGGCTGCTCATTTCCAGGGCCTATTAGAGGGATGACCAGGGTAATATTTAGGAAGTATAAGGCCATATTCAACAATAAAACATAAGAACAACAACAACAACAATGTATTTATATTTATAACATCCTGTCATCACAGTTTACACATGCATGCTAACATAGCCAACCACACTTCAAATGGACAGTCATTATGCCCATTGAGGCCAAAAATGGCATAGCTAGTCAGTCATCAGTTCACAGTTTTAGCAAAGATGTCCAACAAATAAACATTCTGATGGACTAGCAGAATACAACTGAGGGGCAGTTTTATCCAGGAACCTCACAGAAAGTCAGGAAACAGATCCTGGAATCCCCAGATGTGTCTCGTTCTAGGAAGAATATTATAAATATTTGAATAAGTGCTGAGAAAGGATTTCCTAAGTGTGGAGGAAATTCTATCACAGATAATAATTTTCTTTTACAGCATGGGACTTCTTGAAAAATGCACAAGTTGTTATGTTTGTTTGTTTGTTTGTTATTTGTTCATTTTTGCACAGGAAACATCATATTCTGCACAGAAAGCAAGTTTCTTGTACAGAGAACAATGGACAAGATTATTCAACAGAGGCTACAATCTATAAGTTTATGCTAATACAATTGGCAATCATGGTAGTGAATTGCAATAAAACACTGTGCAATTGGGATTCCCATTGGGCAGCAGTATAAGTTATGTATCAGGATTACTGCTCAAGCAGGGAGCTTTGAGATGGTTGAACAGAAGCTCTCCGAAGCTCTAGGTGCTCTTACTGCCTATTACAGGGGAAACCATCTGATCCCTAATCCATCTAAAACACAGACATGCGCCTTTCACCTTAAGAACAGACAAGCATCCCGAGCTCTGAGGATTACCTGGGAAGGAATCCCACTGGAGCATTGCAGCGCACCCAAATACCTGGGAGTCACTTTGGACCGTGCTCTGACCTACAAGAAGCACTGCCTGAACATCAAACAAAAAGTGGGCGCTAGAAACAACATCATACGAAAGCTGACTGGCACAACCTGGGGATCACAACCAGACACAGTGAAGACATCTGCCCTTGCGCTATGCTACTCTGCTGCTGAGTATGCATGCCCAGTGTGGAACACATCTCATCACACTAAAACAGTGGATGTGGCTCTTAATGAGACATGCCGCATTATCACGGGGTGTTTGCGACCCACACCACTGGAGAAATTACACTGCTTAGCCGGTATTGCACCACCTGACATCCGCCGGGAAGTAGCAGCCAATAGTGAAAGGACCAAGGCAGAGACATCTCCAGCTCATCCCCTGTTTGGGTATCAGCCAGCACGTCAACGACTTAAATCAAGACATAGTTTTCTTAGAACTACAGAGACACTCGCTGGAACACCCCAGCAAGCGAGAGTCCAAAAGTGGCAGGCCCAAACCCAGCACCTCAATTCATGGGTGATACCAGATGAGAGACTCCCCCCTGGGCACTCAGAAGACTGGGCGACTTGGAAGGCGCTGAACAGATTGCGCTCTGGCACCACGAGATGCAGAGCCAATCTTAAGAAATGGGGCTACAGGGTGGAATCCTCGGCATGCGAGTGCGGAGAAGAACAAACCACTGACCACCTGCTGCAATGCACCCTGAGCCCTGCCATATGCACGATGGAGGACCTTCTTGCGGCAACCCCAGAGGCACTCCAAGTGGCCAGATACTGGTCAAAGGACATTTAACCAAATACCAAATTTACAAAATCTGTGTGGTTTTTTTTCTTTCTTTTTTTTTTCTTTTTCTTTTTCTTTTTAATCTTGGTGTTTGTTTTTGCTCTGTTAGAATTGTAATACAATGGTTGCTGATGACACGATAAATAAATATTGTACAACTGCAACATTACCGGCAGTGCTTGTACAGTCGTCCCAAGGGCATAACAACATATCTCCTTCCATGAATATGAGCACTGTACAACAAGACATTTCTACTTTATGGAGTTCTAATTCATGCAACTTCCTGACAGGATGCCAGTCACTGTTTTCTGAAGGAATAGGTACAGTTCTGCACAAAAATGTGTTTTCTGTGCAGAAAAAGCAGTTTTCTACACACACACAAAACCATATGTTCCTTTTGAAAAAATCAAATACCATCTAATTTGTAAATAGACCTGCAAAACTACACCAGAAGACAATAGGGAGAAAAATGGATAAGAAATTTGTTCTTCCCTACAAGAATGACACCAATTAATAATTACATCACTAGTACTAGCAGGCAAGAAACAACGGGGCAAAGGGATCCAAAATAAAAAAGGGTTGGAACAAAATGAGGCTCGGGACAAAGAGCCAAGGAAGTAAGAAAATATTGCTTTTTTTGTGCAAGGCAGCCTTTTGATTGTCTGATCAGGCACACCCGATGGGAGTCAGCAGGAGAGCGAGATCTCATGGCATATACTTATGGCTGCCCATGGTTCTGCCAGCGCCCCAGAGATACTGACACCCTGCACCTCACCCTGCTGTGAAACAACAGCCTCCGCATCCTGACACATTGTGCCCAGCAGGGATCCAGGGCCGCCTATGACTAACGCTGGCAGGTCTTGCTCCTTGTGGCACAGGTCTCTGGAAGCTGTAACCTCTGTGCCAGTCAGATTCTCTTTCCTAAGGCAAATATTACCGATGATGGTTTTTTAATGACAGGGAAGTGCAGTAATCTGGTCCAATTGTCAAGGTAGATGGCCTAAATAGAAAAATTTGTACATCAAATTGGTACTATTTTCTTTTGCTGTCATTATGTGACTGTTAGGAATGGGAAGAAATGCTTGTGGGATATGAAACCTTTAGTGCTGAAATAACTTGTCAGTTTAAGATGTGAGTCTCACTTTAAACAAGATTATGGGAAGTAGGTAATTTGCTACTCCACCAGGCCATTTGAGGGTACAAGACGTTACCATGCAATGTTGTATTTTTCAATCTAAGCTAGGACTGTGCTCACACTGTATAGTTAGAGCTGTTTGATCCTACTTTTAACTGCTATGGCTCTGGTCCAGTAGAATCCTGGTATTTGCAGTGTGGAAATGCATTTACAATTCACGAAAACATTTCTCTGGAATACAATACTATAGATCTGTGGCAGAAAATTCTACGCATGCTTTGAAACTAGAAATCCCAGGATTCCAAAGGCTGGAACTATGGCAGTTAAAGAGGGTTCAAACTACTACGATGGTGGATAAACTGCAGGTATATTCTAAATCCTAGTCCTCTCTCTTGCTTGAAGCAAAATGTCACCTGAAAGGGGAACTGTCTTGGCATCTTATTTCAAGAGCACCCATCACCACTGCACCAGTTAGTTTTAGTTTAACTGGGAGCTGAATGCAACAAGCTGATGTACTTAATAACTGTGTTATGATGATTATACCCCTCAGCAATGCCAGTGGGGTTACTCTGAGTCACCCTTCACAAGTCAGACAAAAGAGCTCCAGGAATTGTTGATAGGAATAAGCCATTTCTTAAGGCATAACTTTAAAAATGTTCAGCATCATCCACCCAATTCAGCTGCAGCAAAGTGAGAAACAGAGTATATACAGATATATATGACCTCTGAAGCAAAGCCTCCCCATTTTTAAAATATTCATTAAATATGTTAGAATTGATGCTGACTCAAGACACAAATTTCATCGAATGCAACATGTTCTTTTCCTTCAATAGCAGCCAGCCATATGGTTCTGCAAACTTCAGAGGAAGAATTTCAATCCAAGGTGGGCATTATGTGGCCCACAGACCAGCTGCCAAGGCTGTTTTTTGCAGCTCCCCAAGCTCCCTCTTTCTGAAATCTTATGTGTGGTTGTGAAGTTTGGCAATGAAAATTAACTCATTTCAACTGTGGTGTTGGAGTAGAATTCTATGGAAGCCATGGACTGCCATAGAAGAGAGGTAAATGTGTCCTGGAGCAAAACATTCTTGAACTTTCCCTGAAAGCCAAGAAGACTAAACTGAGGCGGCTACGCTTTGGACATATCGGGGATAACGTGACTCATTGGAAGACACGTTATCCCTTGGTGGGGGGGGGGGGGCATTAGGAAAAGAGGGAGACCGTCCTACAGCTGGACTGACTCGGACAAAATAACCACAAGCCTGGGTTTTCAAGACCTGCTAGGCAGTTGGCTCTTGGAGGTCTACTTGATAAAAATAACGCTAATACAGAGTTATTACAAAAGAATGCCCCAATTTCAAAAATTCATGGTAAAAATTTTAGTGAACATACACATATAAAACCTACATCAATGTGAAGGGGAAGTCTTTAAGTTTTTATCCACACTCAAATGAACCGCCCTGATAGAGTAATTGCACGAGCAGCCACTAGGCAGCATTTGTGCATCCAGCAGTGAAAAATGGCTGCAACCCAGCAGGAGAAGGTGTTATGTGTCCTACAGTTTGAATTCCATAATTACCATGCAATGGGCATTTAGAATGCACTAACAGAAAGTGGCAGCACAAGAAAAGACAATTAGATGCTGGTTCACACACTTTCTTGTACAAGAAGATGTCACCTGGCCACCTGAGCTGTGAGTGTCATTGACCACAACATGTTGAAACGTGTGTGAAAGGAGCTGAACTACCATTTAGATGTGTGCTGCATGACTGGCGACAGCCATATTGAACATCTTTGAGTGTGGAAAAAAACATGATTTCCCCTTCGCATTGCTGTAGGTTTCATATGTGTGCATTTACTAAAATGTTTACCATGAATTTTTGAAATCAGGGCATTATTTTGTAATAACTCTGTAACAACTAAGTTCTTCTCTCCTGGCTGATAAAAAAATGACCCAGTTTTTACTCCAGCCCAATTCTAGGTCAATTCGAGGAGTGGGGTCCACATTGTTTTTAAGTGTTCAAACCAAATGTCAAGAAACTGAAGTGAACATCTAGTCACTTTCAATTTTGCTTGAAATGGATAGGACAGCCTCAGGCTGATTCAGTCAGTGAGACTAGAAAAATGGTCCCTGTCTCATCATCAAAGCTGTCCTCCTTTGATGTAAAAATCATGCTCTTTGCTCTATTTTACTATTACTGTCAACACATGCTGATTCCATTTAGCAAGGGATGGGCATTATTTGGTCCTCAAGATGTTGATGAATCACAGCTCCCAGCACTCTTATCAGCCATGTGAGGGATATTGGAAGTCACCAACATCCAGAAGGCCACATAATTCTCTACATTTTTCTTGTGTTTGTTAGCAACCATGGCTAACATTTCTTCATGGATTATTCCTCTGTGACTTCCCTTTCACTTTCATTGCAGGCTATTTGAGCGAAACATGTCAATTATTCCCAGACTTTAAGGGTTTGGGGCTAAAATTCCTAGAGTTGAGAACTTTTTGGACTGAACTGGGATTACAATTTCTAGATTCCCCTAGTTAAGTATGAGAACTGGGAGCTGTGTTAGAAAGAAATAATGCTGTGATACATCCATAAATTCTGTAGATTAAGATAGCTTTTTGATATCAAGAAATCTGGAGTGAATAGCCAACTATGGTATACTAGTTAGACGAGCATGGTACTAGGTCTATGGGAAACTGGGGTCAATCCCTTACACGGTGTCTGTACCTCAGAACATTGTTGTAAATAAAAAGGGTACTTTTTGTTCTAAGCTCATTCGATGAAAGGCAGCATGATAATGATGGTGATCATGATAGATAGATAAGAGTTAGTTGCAAATGAACAACAGATGGCCAATTGGCCTGCTGTGACAATCTCAGCCTTGGCAGCACTTTCCGGGATTTGAGATACGCATCCTGGTGAAATCACATCTTGCTAATTCACAGTACAAACATGGCTCATGTGTATGTTTCTGTTCTTCCGCATCCAGCGTCTTGGTCCCCATACACAGATGCCTTTCTTTCAATGGCTACTGGTGGTTGCCACAGTTTAGTGGGCTCTCCTATCTCTAGCATCATTACCCTCCAACTACCAAGGAGTTGGCATCCCCTGCCAAGAAGGTCTGAGTGGAAGCTGGCATATGTTCTATGCAGCATGTGATAGAATGACAGGACTTTGGGGGCTGTGCCAATTAGGAACAGAAGGAGCAGGGGTGGAACTAGAGGGCAAGTGAGAAGGATTGTACCACTATAAGAGGAAAAGAGAGATATTTGTACATATCCTACTTTCCTCAATATATCACAAATACTTGTTGTTATGTACCTTCGAATAAACTATAATAGGCTTTTCTTGGCAAGATGGATTAAAGAGAGGATTGGTATTGCATTCCTTTGATGTTGAGAGTGTGTGTCTCACTCAAGGACACCCAGTGGATTTTCATAGCTGAGCAGGAATTCAAACCGTCATCTCTTGATGAGCTAGCCCAACATCAAAACACTACACCACGCTGCATCTCTTCACAAGTATTTGCTTTTGCTATGTACCTTCCAGCTTGCATTCAGTTTATGACTATGGCAAACCCATCATGGGGTTTTCATGGTAACGTTTATTCAGAGGGAGTTTTCCCTTGCCTCCTTCAAAGGCTGAGATTGTGCAACTTGCTCAAGGTCACCCTGTGAGTTTCCATGGTTGAGCAGAGATTCAAGCTCTGGTCTCCCAAATTTCAAACTACTACACCACACAAATTCTCATTAGAAACCAAAAGACACACAGATAATTAAACCTATGTGGAGGCCAGTTCTCAGTGGAATAGGAGATCAACACATTCGCCCTGAAAACACTGGGCTCCTGATTTAGTAGAGCAAGATCTGGTTTAGTGCAGTGGTTTAACTAATGGAATTGGCAGGAAAGCTTCTGTTCAATCTCTACATAGCCATGAAGTTCACTGAGCAGCTATGGCCAAATCATGATCTTCCAACCTATCCTGCCTCACAGGGCAATTGGGAGGATTAAAATGGGGGTGAGGAGGACTGCTTACACTGTTTGAGCTCCCGGAATAAAAGAAAGATATATCTGTAAAGAGCATACTTTAAGTTGACTTGAAGGAGACAACTAAACTCTTTTCCTAGATATAATCATCACTCCACATTCACTGAGGTTAAGCAGTGGTTCTTAACCTGTGGATCCCAAGGTGTTTTGGCCTACAACTCCCAGAAATCCCAGCCAGTTTACCAGCTGTTAGGATTTCTGGGAGTTGAAGGCCAAAACACCTGGGGACCCACAGGTTGAGAACCACAGGGTTAGAGGCACAAGAAAGTGGAAAACTTAGACATTAAAAATCCTGCTATTTTGTTAGCTGAGAAAACACTTCTCTAGGAGTCTTTAGGTGCTCTAGTTGAACTCTAAGGTTTGCTTCCCACAGAAGTCAACCAAAGAGTTGGGTAGAAGGACCTGGAAATTCCTAAATAGAACATATTAAGCAAGTTCATAAATACACAAATCTGCTCAAATTAAACTTTTAAATGTGTGGGGCTGACCACATGGATTTTGTGTTCAAAATCACTCACATTGAACCTTGGAGGGACTGTGCACCTCTCTCTTCTTCAATGGTTCCCAACCTTTTTTTGACCAGGGACCACTTGACATGGGATCACTTTGACCAGGGATCACTCTCCAACATTAGTACCAAGAGGTTTAAGAATCAGATTTTGATCAACTTTAGATTTGGTCTGGTTATTTTGGGTGCTGATTCAGATAACTGCATTGGACAGACCACATCAGCTCTAGTTTCTGATACAGAACATATACCATCCAGTCGTCGCCATCTGCTTGCCCACAGAAAACCATATTTAATAAGCCTCGACACTATAAGAGGGTTTTGCGAGACGTTGCAATGTGTAGTAACGGTGAGGCCGCAAACCATATTTTCGTTCTTGTGGGCCACTGGTGGTCCATGGACCACAGGTTGGGAACCACTGCTCTAGTTCTACCAGGGCCTTAAAGGGTTGAAAACCTGTGGTCTCTCTGATGTTCTTGGGCTGAAAATTTGTGTCATTAACTGGTTTGTTAAATGTTTAATTAAAGTCCATAGGTTTCCTATTGTTTTTTGCTGCTGGAGACCAAAACGGCAAAGCTTTTGCTACCAAATTACAGTAAAATTTAATAGCTGGTGGGAGGAACCCCAAACAGAATGTAGTTATTTCATTAATATCCAACTTTGCTCCTAGTACTGGGATCTAGGGCACACTCACAACATATATTTAAACAAAATAAAGCTTTAAAATACAACAATCCAAACTTCATTTTAAAAAAACATTTAAACATACTATCGTGGTAAAGAGTGCTACTTAAAAAAAGCTTATAAGTATTTCAGAGGTAACACTGAAAATAAGAATACACCGCATCTAGCCCCATTGACCAACCCTCCTGTAGAAAACATTCAATAACTAAAAATCTTTCCAAATAGCAAATATATTTGTCCACTCGTAGAAGGAAAATAGAGAAGGAGTGAATCCAGCCTCCTACAGGAGGGAATTCCACAGGTTATACAGGAACATTTTGTGGATGTTACTACTCATATATAGATAATGCAACTGGCTAGCCAGCCTGTAGTTTCCGGATTGGCCAGCCCAGCCAACCCCAGCCAAATCCAGACCTTCCATCCTTACATCATCAACAAAAATGAATTCTTCTTTGTTTACTGATTCCAGCAAAGCCAAATTGGAAAGGGGATCTATTTCCAGAGGTGGCTACCCTTCATTCATCACAGGCATGATGTCAGCAGATGAAGCTTTTTCACTTCCATCATCTCATTCCTACTATTGCTTTCCCAACCAAATTTCTGCCTTCCATAAATAAATAAAAGGGCTGCCAAACAAAAACGTGGGAGGACTGACAGCTGGCAAACCTGGTTTCATCCCAAGGAATGCTGGGATCTGTATAGCTGTCCCCGAGTTACAAACATCCAACTTACAAACAACTCATAATTAAGAACTGGGGTGAGACAAGAGGAAGGCCCCTTCTACACTGCCATATAATCCAGATCATCAAAGCAGATAATCCACATTAGCTGCTTTGAATTGGATTATATGAGTCTACACTGCTTTATAATCAAATTCAAAGCAGATAATCTAGATTTTATATGGCAGTGTAGAAAGGGCTGAAGTGAGCAAAATGTACCCCTCAGAAGGGAAATTCATTCCTGAAAAAGCTTCCATGGAACAAAGGTGCCATCACTGAAGCTTAATCACCAATCCTTGTTTCCACCATAAGCCTTTTTTTTCAAAATCAAATGTCACAGGGACAGAAAGTGAGGTGAAATCATCTGAACAGGAACACAGATGGCAAAACAAACACTTCAAGTGTGTTAATCCTTCCCTTTGGTATCCTATGCGCTCTCTCTCTCTCTCTCTCTCTCTCTCTATATATATATATGGAGTTACACTTAAAAAATCTACCTGTTCCAACTTACAAACAAATTCAACTTAAGAACAAACCTACATGACGTATCTTGTTAGTAACTTGAGGACTTTCTGTAGTTTGAAGAGGCACGAGCACTCTGTCTACCCTTCTCGAAATTGCAGATACCCAGGATAAAATAAGCTGGAGTCATGGTGGCTAAAGAAGAATAACAGTAGTTTGGAAGGACTCCTATGGTGCATCTACACTATACAATAAATGTAGTTGGGTGCCACTTCAGCTACTGTGGCTCAATGCTATGGAAATATGAAAGTTGTACTTTTACAAGATTTTTAATCTTCTCTGCCCAAGAGTGCTGATGTGTCACCAAACTACAACTCCCATGATTCCAAAGCACAGAAACACAACAGTTAAAGTGGAATCAAACTGATTTAATGCTACAGTGTGGGTGCACCCTTCATTTCTCTCTCACACACCGTGTATGGCCAAATGTATATTTTGATGCAATATGTCCTCAAGTACATCACTTAACATTCATAACAGAGGGCAGCTTTGCCGAATTTGAAATGGTAATATCCTAGAATGTTATTAGTTAGTCAAAGGCCATCAAATTAGAATGCCACAGTTAACATTGCTAGTGAACGCTAGTTCCAAAAAAGTAACTTGCCTAGATTCTGCTTATATGAGACAAATGAAGAGCGTCATTTGTCAAGCAAAAGTCACTGGAGCCTCGCTAGAGCTCACAAGAAAAAAGCCATTTAAGTTTTAGAGATTCATAAAATATTAAACAGCTTTACTTATATTTTTCTTTAGCCTGCCACATTACTCAGATGCTAGGAGTGGCTTTTTGCTGCTTTTAGGTAGTACAGCTTCCTTTAGGAGCCCCAAGTGTTAAAAAATGAAATAACTTTTTTAAAAAATGCTGCTGAGGGTCTAATTTGTCCTTTTAGCGCACCAAGGCACAAAATATGGGCAGTGGCTCAGTCCATAATTGGCTGCCTGTTTATTGACAATGCAGTTCTTGAAATAAGAACAGTCTATAAAAATTATGAACAGGCAGCAATGTTAGTTTTAATAAGGTTATTTTTGCTCTGGCCAGTGACCTCAGGGATCATTGAAGACTGCTGAGGTGGCAAACCAGAGTGACTCTACCGTGGTTGGAAAGATCTGGGTATTGTTGGTTTTTTAAAAAAGCAAAGGTTCTTCCCTTGCCTGGGGAATCTAGCTCTATGTATAATTCAAAGGCTTTAAGTGCCTGGGAAGCTTTGACTGATATTGCAAGATGTAGCTACCGGTGGGCAACAGAGATATGAAGATGCTTGGATGGTGCCAGCTTTCAGCACAAACTAAGAAAGCAGAAACTTTGGGCGGTGGCAGGTTAGAAATTGGATAGATTTTGAGATATCTTCAGATAGCAATTCCCAGCTTTCCTAACCCGTGATTATGTTAAGACTCCAGGAGTCATTTTCAGTGTGAGCTGAAGGCCTCAGATTAAGACCACAGATGATGAGAATGCTCAAGGATGAGAAATTATTTAGGGAACTGATATGAAGACAGAGATGACATGATAGCCATTTTCTTTTACTGTAAGAGCTTTTTCAACAGTGGGATAGTTTGCCAAGGAAGGTGGTGGACTTTGGAGGACTTTAAATTGAGCTTGGGAGGGCATCTTCCTACACAACAGGGAACTGGAGTAGATGCCCCTTGCCTCCACCTTGAGCTCTAAGATTGTATGAGTCCATGATTATTTTTAAAGAAATGAAGTTCTAATTTTACCTACTTGTTAGAATAATACATTTAAGGGAATAGTCCCCTCAATGTAAGTTTAGTCCCTTCAATGTAAGTTTATGGCCTCAGCAAATCTTAATCCAGTTCTGGTGGTGAATAAGAATGCTATAAATTTGTTTTTTGGATATAATAAATAAATAAACAAACAAACAAATGTTATTTGTATACTGCCCTATCTCCCCAAAGGGACTCAGGGCAGTTTCCAACATGTAAGACAAATATTCAATTGCTAGAAAGAAACCATACAATTACATTAAAATAACACATTCGACAATATAACACAACCTTATAAACTTAATAGACAAAATAACAACTAAAAAACATCACAAAATACAAAAAATATGCTAAAACACATTAAAGATAAAAAGATTTATAGTTTTAAATGCGTTGTGGTGTTATTGTCTAATGTTTACTGCTAGTCTTTTAATGTTTATTGTTTTGTTTTATGAGTTCATGAGTTTATTTATTGATGTATTTGTTATGCTGTTGTTTTATTGATGTGCTGGGCCTCTGCCTCTTGTAAGCTGCACCGAGTCCTGTTAGCGGGGTATAAATAAAGGATTATTATTATTATTATTATTATTATTATTATTATTAAAAACCCATTTCTTTGTACCGTCAGTGGAGGTTCAACAAAACCAATGGGCAGGGTTACTAAATGGACATGGGCCACCTATAAAAGGGGGAATATCTTTGTGTGCTAAACTAATAATCTGTCCTACCCAATATTACATTTTATAATTTCAGAGGAAGTATAGAACAGAGCATATGCTCATCCATTTCCACTTGCCCCTTTCCAGTCATTAGGATATACAGTACAACCTCCATAGTCACAGGACTGGTACCAACAGTTTCATTTACCCATGAAAAAGTATGTTCTCTCTAGGCATATTATTATATTTATTTATACTCCACTTTGTCTCCCCAAAGGGGACTAAAAGCAGCTTGACATAAAAGCATTAAAATATGCAACCATTAAAACAGAATTAAACAAAAACAGCACTTTAAAAATTCATTGTTGAAACCCATCAAAATATATTCAAAGTTAAAAACTACAGCATCACCTGACTAGATCTTAAACACCTCCATCTTTAAATGCCTGTCAGAATAGAAAGGTTTTAGCCTGCTTCTGGAAGGATAGCAGGGCGGGGGCCATACTGGCTTCCCTGGGAAGGAAGTTCGAGGGGCAGCCACTGAGAAGGAAGGCCCGCTCTCTCATTCCCACTGACGATGCTTGAGATGGAGGTGGGACTGAGAGAAGGGCCTCTCCTGAAGATCTCAGGGCCCACGCATGTTTGTACAAGGGGATGTGGTCAGCCAAATAGTCTGGTCCTGAACCGTCCAGGCTATTTTCCAGTTCCCCCAGCATGATTCTACAATACACTTCCACCAGAAGTTGTTCATTTCCACTGGCTTGCTATTTAGCATTTCCATGACAAATCCAGGAAGATGAGTGTTGTACTTCATATCCTAATTCACACAGTCATTGTTTCACTCATCATAAAATCACAAAGCACCATTTTAATTGTCAGAGTTTTTGATGCAGTGGGAAGACTTCTGGATTCTCTGATAGATCAACCGACTCAGGTTGATTTCTCCATATAAAACACAAACAGACACACATAGTTGAATGTGCTGGCACTGTGTTAATAGCTGCCTTCCTCCACAAATTTGCCTAGTTCATTTTGTAATCCAGTTATACAGAGGGCCATGAAAACATATCCTAAAGCATTCAGTTGCAATGATCAGTAAGAGTGCTGCATTTTTGTATAATCCCTATTTATTTTAAACTCTGTGTGTGTGTGTGTGTGTGTGTGTGTGTGTGTGTGTGTGTGTGTTGTTCATTTCATATGAAGGACAGGATCAAACACCACACACAAGGGCTGACTCCAAATGCAGTGGATGAACTAAAGTTCTCATCTTTTGTTACTTTTCTGTCCGGGCTGACCTTGCCATTAGGCAGAATGAGGCAGCTGCCTCAGGAGGACAGATGTTTGGGTGTTACTTCTGCTCTGTCCTGAACCCTTAGCTAGCCTACTGCCCTGAAGTGTGGTAGAGAATAATATATCATTTCCATAACTGCCAGTCTAGTTAGCTTCTCTGTGTGGCATGCAGGAGGATGCCATCCTGTCTTCCTTCAGACATCAAAATGTATTGGGCAGGCTGTTCATTTAGCTACACTTTTCTCATCCAAAGTGGTTAAAAAGATATCTCTAAATTCCTCACAAGTCATCATTTCTCACTTCCTGTCACTACCATGACAAGGACAGAGGAGACAGAAAATAGACACCATCTGCAGGAGAGACAAAACTGATTGGCTTGATCCAGTTGTTTTAGTTACACCTCTATTCCCAACGGTGTCCAAGTCTAGGAAAAGTCTTAAAACTTCAAGGGACTGTGTCTTCTAAATAATAACTCTCAGGGCCCTTCCACACAGCTATATAACCCGGAATATTGAGGCAGATAATCTACAATATCTGCATTAAACTGGATTATGAGTCTAACCTGCCATATAATCCAGTTTAATGTGGATTTTATACAGGCTTTAATGCTCCTGTAGAGAAACCATATTTGCTTATTGAATTCTGGGGATCTAAAGGACAAACCATCAATGAATCTGCAGGCCTGAGTTGGTCTCAAAACTACATGAAGGGGAAATGACACAACAAAGAAAGGAATGACAGTGGGAAGTTAGGGTTCAGAGCCAAACACAAAGATAGCCTAAACCTATTAAGACAGTGGAGGAGATTCTCACTGAAGGTATATTAGAGCAAAAAAAAAAAAAAAGATTGCTAACCAATATGCAGTCAGGTGGATCTGGCTGATGAGCATTCAGTGTTTAATTAGGGAGTCACAGATTACTGATATGTTTGGACTAAAATTAAAGTATGCAGTAGCTACAATCCCGCTTTTTGTTCTGATGAACATTGTAAGGGGACTCTCTGTCCGCATATTTGAATGAAAGAACTGAACTATTATATCAAGACTTTGTGAAAGTAATAAAGATATTGACTCTTGCCTTTATTTTTCATTAAGGAAGGAGGAGGAGGAGGAGGAGGAAGGGCATCAATGATTTTACCCACACCCCATCCAATTCCTCTGTGTCCTCTTTAATAACTCAAAAGTCTGGAAATGGCAAAGCCACCTCTAAGTAATTCATAGGTTTGTCATAAGTCGACAGGTGACCTGAAGATGAATACATGTACACGCATCTCATTGCTGAACTGGGAAGAAGAGAGGAAGACCAGCCAACCTAAGTTAGCAATAAAAGGCTAGGTTGCATTTATACTTATCAACCTACCACTGGTTTGAGCTACAGTGCAAGAGCTAGTATCTCTGGAAGCCCTTGCAGACATTTTTTTTTCAAAGAGAAGCATTCGAAAAGTCCTAGAATCAGCTCTTCAACAGTGACAGCATATATTGCTGTTTCACCTGATAATATCTCAATTTATCTTCCCATCCTACAGAAGGCATTTTGCCTCTTTGTGGTGAACTGGTAGTCAATGGCCTCCATCCTATTGCATCATTCCAACTAGAATGAGTCCCTGGTGGCACAATGGGTTAAGCCTTTGTGCTGACAGGACTGCTGACTGAAAGGTCAGAGGTTTGAATCTGGGGTGAGCTCCCATGTGTCAGCTCCAGCTTCCCATGTGGGGACATGAGAGAAGCCTCCCACAAGATGGTAACACATCTGGGCGCCCCCTGGGCAATGTTCTTGCAGATGACCAGTTCTCTCACACCAGAAGCAATTTGCAGTTTCTCAAGTCACTCCTGACATAGAAAAAAAAATCCCCACTAGAAGAGACATATAGAATCAATTCCTGAATGGTAAATCTGGTAACTCCCATCGATTCAGTGGGTCTGCTCAAACTGTGGACAAACAACAGTACTGAGATCAATGTCCCTGAGCTGAACTTGAGGCTTTCATTTACAGTGTGAGTTGCAGGTGTATAGTCTATATATAATTATACAGTCAGTACTCCTTGTTTGTGTATAGGTTTCCATGACCCAATGGGCATTCACACTCTGATCTCCAGAATCACAGCCCAGTGCTTACGCTACTACATTTCTCTCCTTCCCTCCCTCCCTCCCTCCCTCCCTCCCTCCATCCATCCATCTATCTATGTATCCTATAGTGTCTGCAAATGAAAAGTAGTCCAAAAATACTTCTAACATGCAAGTAAATAAATACCCTTTGCACAAATTCATGGAACAGGAAAACCACCTGATGTACATCACTGTCAATCTAGGACCTGTCACACACACACTGTATCCACACGCAACCTTTTTTTGCATCTTCCTCAGTCCTGCCAAACTGAAGACAGATTCTTAGCACAGACACCTAAAGAGCATGAAATAAAAATCCCAAAATGAGACATGGCGAAAAAGATTATGCCGATGAGCTGTCAGTCTGAGTATTAGCTCAGACAGAGAAATTAATTTAAGGAGAGGAACACAGCTGGACACAGGTGGAAGGAAGAGATGGTGAAGTCCTTCATCCTGGGGAAAGCAGGAGGAAGGAAGATCAGGAGGAAGGAATGCAATTAATCATAGGGTTAATAACAAGAGCGGGGGAGAGGTGGGGTAGAATAGGACAGAATTCAACACTGCCTACAATGGAGAGATGGCTAATGCAAATAACAGATTTAGCCAAAATGGACAATTGTCTATTTTGATGTTGGAAAGGTCAGTAGAGACATTGCTCAAAGACTAGTAGCCTCTTCTACACTTTTTACTAAAACAAAGAAAGCAAAAAACTTGATTATTAGAAAAAATAGGGTGTTGAAAGAAAATGATTGTGTGGATAATTTGGTGAGAGGCATGAATGCATATATAACCAATGAAAGGAGGATGGGAAGTCACTTGTTTTTCTGGGGGTGTTTTCCCTCTCTTTATTTCTACACTCTACTCATGAACTTTTATTTCATTTCAGTTTCTTCTTTTTCTTTGTTTCTCATCTTTGTAAATTTTAATGAATTTTTAAACTTCAGTATTTAAAAAAAGGACTGAAAGGAATGGGAAGAGGGAAGGAGATGGAAAAGGACAGCTATCTGACTTATTCATTACGACAAAAGGATAACATCGAGCATAGATGGATGGATCTGTTAGCAGCTCAAAATCATTTTATCACAGAAATTTGGAGAAAGCTGTCCAACAATATGCAAGTAGTTTGGGAAAACTGGCCATCATCATCATCATCATCATCTGTTTGAATTTGGGAGCAAAAACTGGCAAGAGGGGAGGTGAAGGGGGTCAAAAGAAGATATTAATGTTATTGACTCACTTGAGGTGGGGAAAGACATAGAAGGGGGGAAGATTAAGTGATGAATGGGTCAGCACAAATGGAGGGATGCATAGGTGGAGGAATGGATGGAAGGGAGGGGGATGGAAGGAAGGGTTGAGGGATGAATGGATTATTTATTAGCACAAATGGATGGCAGGAAGGGTGGATTAATGTACAGGGGAGAAAGGAAAGAAGAAAAGGAGAGAGGGAAGATTGAAGGATAGGAGGAAAGACAGGAAGGAGGTTTGGAGGGTGAGTGGATTAGCACAAATGGATGGAGAAAGGAAAGAAAGAAAGAAAGAAAGAAAGAAAGCAGAGAGAGAAGGAGTTGAGGAGAAACTAGATTAACACAAATGGATGGATAGATGGAGAAAGGAAATAAGGAAGGAGATCAGAGAGAGAAGAAGCTGAGGGGAAACAAGATTAGCACAAATTGATGGATAAATGGATGGAAGGGAGAGACAGACGTAGAATAGAAAGTGAGGGAGGCAGGGAAAGAGGGAGCAGAGAGAAAACTAGATTAGCACAAATGGATGGATGGAAGGAACAGAGGGAGGGGGAATAGTTGAAGGATTAATGGATGTATGGGAGAGTGAAAGGAAAGGTGGGAAGGAGGGTTGAAGAATGAATGGATTAACAGAAAGGAATGGATGGATTGATGGATGGAAGGAAAGAAGGGAAAAAAGGAAGAATGGCTAGAGGATTAATGGATTAGCAGAAACAGAGGGAGAGAAGAGTGGAAGAAAGATGGGAAGAAGGGTTGAAGGGTGAATGGATTAGCAAAAAGGGATGGGTAGAAAGAAGGAAAAACAAAGGGTAAAAGATGAATTGATTGTTATTATGTTTATTTATAGCAAAAAGGGAAGGAGGAAGGGAGGTAGAAAATAAGGGAAGAAGGACTGAGGATGAACGGATTAGCAAAAAATGACAGATAAATCGATAAAAAGGATGGAAGAGTGGAAAGAAAGGAAAGAAGGGTTGAAAGGTGAATGGATTAGTAGAAAGGGAGGGAGGTAAAAAAATAAGGGGAAAAAGATTGAAGATGAATAGATTAGTAGAAAGGGGTGGATAGAAAGAAGGAAGAGAGAGATGTAGAATAGAAGGGAAAGAGGGAAGATGATGGATGGATTAGCAGAAAGGGATGGATAGAAGGAAGGGAGAGAGATCCATCCATTTGTGCTAATCTAGTTTCCCCTCAACTTCTTTTCTCTGTATAAAAGGAAGGAAGGAAGAGATGTAGAAAAGAGGGGAAGGAGCGCAGAGAATGGATGTGTTGTTGAAGACTTTCATAGCCAGAATCACTGGGTTTTTCAGGCTATATGGCCATGTTCCTGACATTTCTCCCACATCTATGGCAGACATCCTCAGAGGTTGTGAGATTTGTTTGAAACTAGGAAAATTGGGTTTATATATCTGTGAAATGTTTAGGGTGGGAGAAAGAACTCTTGTCTGCTTGAGGCAGGTGTGAATGTTGCAACAGCTCACCTTGATTAACATTGAATAGCCTTGCAGCTCCAAAGCTTGGCCACTTCCTGCTTAAGGAATCCATCCACCTTTGAGGGTGGATGGATTAGCAGAAAGGGATGGAAAGAAGGGAGAGATATAGAAAACAAGAGAAGAAGGTCAGAATATGGATGGATTAGCAGAAAAGGATGGATAGAAGGAAGGAAGGAAGGAAGGAAGGAAGGAAGGAAGGAAGGAAGGGAGATCTATCCATTTGTGTTCATATAGTTTCCCCTCAACTTCTCTTTCTGTATAAAAGGAAGGAAGAGAGAGATGTAGAAATGAAGGGAAGGAGGGCAGGGGATGGATGGATGAATTAGCAGAAAGGGATGGCTAGAAGGAAGGAAGAGAGATCCATCAATTGGTGCTAATCTAATTTCCAATCAACTTCTCTCTGTTCAGAAAAGAAGGGAAGGAGGGCAGGGGATGAATGGGTTAGCAGAAAGGGATGGACAGAAGGAAGGAAGAGAGACATGTAGAGAAGAAGGGATGGAGGGCAGAGGATGAATGGATTAGCAGAAAGGGATGGATAGAAAGGATGAGAGAGATGTAGAAAAAGAAGGGAAGGAGGGCAGAAGATGGATTGATTGGCAGAAGGCGATGGTTAGAAGGAAGGGAGATCCATCCATTTGTGCTAATCTAGTTTCCCCTCAAATCTCTCAGTGTAGAAAAGAAGGGATGGAGGGCAGAAGATGGATTGATTGGCAGAAGGGGGTGGCTAGGAGGAAGAAAAAGAGATCCATCCATTTGTGGTCATCTAATTTCCCCTCAACTTCTCTTGGTGTAGAAAAGAAGGGAAGGAGGGCAGAGGATGGATTGATTGGCAGAAGGGGATGGCTAGAAGGGAGATACATCCATTTGTACTCATCTAATTTTCTCTGTGTAGAAAAGAAGGGAAGGGGGACAGAGGATGGATTGATTGGCAGAAGGCAATGGCTAGAAGAAAGAAAAAGAGATCCATCCATTTGTGGTCATCTAATTTCCCCTCAACTTCTCTCTGTGTTGAAAAGAAGGGAAGGAGGGCAGAGAATTGATTGACTGGCAGAAGGCGATGGCTAGAAGGGAGATCCATCCATTTGTGCTCATCTAATTTCCCCTCAACTTCTCTCTGTGTAGAAAAGAAGGGAAGGATGGCAGAGGATGGATTGATTGGCAGAAGGCAATAGCTAGATGGGAGGAAGGGAGATCCATCCATTTGTGCTCATCTAATTTCCCCCCAACTTCTCTCTGTGTAGAAAAGAAGGGAAGGAGGGCAGAGGATGGACTGATTGGAGGAAGGCAATGGCTAGATGGAAGGAAGAGAGATCCATCCATTTGTGCTCATCTAATTTCCCCTCAACTTCTCTCTGTGTAGAAAAGATGGGAAGAAGGGCAGGGGATAGATGGATGAGCAGAAAGGGATGGGTAAATAGATTGAGGGAGAGAAGAGAGGAACGAGAGGCGGAAAGAAGGGTTGAAGGGCGAATGGATCAGCAGAAAGGGACGGATGGAAAAGGAGGGCTTGAGGGATGGACAGGGGGGGCGCCCACTCTTTCCCTTCCTCCTCCTCCTCCTCCTCCTCCTCCCCCCCCCTCCTCCTGCGCAGGGCTCACCAGTCTGTCCCGGGCTCGTCGACCACGAGCAGGACCTTGCTCTTCCCGGAGGCGCTGCCCCCGACCCCGACCTGCTCGCTGAAGGTGGCGGCAGCGGCGGCGGTGGTCTGCTTGACGGCGTTGGAGAGCGAGGAGAAGAAGCCCCCTCCTCCTCCTCCTCCGCCTGATGTGGGTCCGGGGCTGGGGGCGGTAGGGGCCACGGGGGCGGCGGCGGCGGGGGGCCTGTCGGCGGGGGAGAGGCTTCCGGGCGGCGGGGAGGTGGCGCTGGGCGGTGGGGGCGGCGGGGGCTGCGGGCGCTGCAGGTCCGTCATGTACCCGTTGGGCAGGTTGGCCATGAAGTTGCTGTCGGAGAGCCGGCGGCGCAGGTAGTTCATTTTGGCGGGAAAGAGGAGGAGGAGGAGGAGGAAGAGGAAGAGGAGAAGCCCCTGCCTTCTTCTTGCTCAGGGAACGTCTGCCTGAGAGGAATGCCCTCTCGTCGAAAGGACAGAGAAAAAGCCTCTCTCTTTAGCTCTCTCTCTCTCTCTTTCTGCCTCCCTTTCTCTTCCTTAAGGAAAACACTATTTAGGAAAGCTCTGCCCAGAAGGAAAAGCCAACCCGAGGCGGCTCCTCCCGAGTCCTGGCGCCTTCTGCGCTCGTCGGCAGCCAGCCCTGCCCTGATAATCCCTCCCCGCCGGTTGGGCTCGCCCGCGTCCTTTCCCTCGCCCCCCTCTGCGGCTAAAGTGGTAGCGCCCCTTCCCACACTCAATGCATTCAGGGCGCGGCCACGAGCGGAGAGGAATAGGGGAGCGGCTCAGCCGCGGTCTTCTCAGCTCCCCCCTCCTTTTCGAATGGTACGGCCCGGTACCCAACAGCAGGGATGCAGCAGGGACAGCGAAGGAAGGAGGAAGGATGCTGATGCTGATGCTGATGCCGCTCCTGATGCTGGACTCGAATGCTGGCGTTGCCACGGCCTAGGATGCTGGTGTTGACGTCATGGCGCCGCTGTCATTGATCTCATCAAGTTCTAATGGCGCTTCCATGGGAAATATGGGCTGAAAGGCACAGCAGCTTGTGTCATTTGAGCCCCAAAGGAGAAGCAATTCCCGAAAGGACAAAGGCAGGGACTGCACCCAGAAGGATCACACGCACCCAAGGAGCCAAGAAATAGAATAACACAAGAATAGAACAGAATAACTTTATTGTCGTTGTACAAGTGTTGAATGAAAAGTAATGCCTCCACCCCAAAAGTGTCACCCCAAAGGAGATTAATCAGAGAATGCGAGCTTTTTATGGTGATTGTGTTGATGTGAGTACGGTGCGTCATTGGGCGACCAAGTTTAAAGATGTTAAGGTGACACCTTCTGCTGTCAATGACTGCATGTTGCTTAAGTCGCATGCTAAGGCTTCCCACCAAAATGGAACTGTAGAAGAGAACTGTAGAGGATAGTGTACTGAACAAGCCAGTACCTGCGGCATACCAGTACTGCCATCCGTTGAGGAGTTACGAAGGTGGAGGCATTACTTTTCATTCAACCCTTGTACATTGTTCAATGAAATTAGAATCCTAGAGTTGGAAGAGACCTCTTGGACCATCTAGTCCAACCCCATTCTGCCAAGAAGCAGGAAAATCGCCTTCAAAGCACCACCGACAGATGGCCACCCAGCCTCCATTTAAAAGTCTCCAAAGAAAGAGCCTCCACCACACTCCGGGGCAGAGAGTTCCACTGCTGAACAGCTCTCACAGTCAGGAAATTCTTCCTTATGTTCAGGTGGAATCTCCTTTTCTGTCGTTTGAAGCCATTGTTCCACGTCCTAGTCTCCAAGGCAGCAGAAAACAAGCTTGCTCCCTCCTCCCAGTATACACCACAAAAACAACACACATCCCTCCACATTCAACCACCACCACACAGCCCACAATGCCACATCAATGCGAAGCCATGGAGTCAATATAGTTATGACTCTAGGTTAAAACTATCTCTCGGTCTGTTTATGCTTGTCTTTGTCACCCTGTACCATCTGCCAGACGGTAATAACAATAAAAAAAGAATATGCCAGGTGAGATGGCTCCCCAAGAATGCTCTGAGCCAGGCATCCTCAAACTGCGGCCCTCCAGCTTGTTCAATTGTCAGGAATTCTGGGAGTTGGAGGCTCAAACAGCTGGAGGGCCACAGTTTGAGGGTGCCTGCTCTGAGTTTTTTTAAGGCTGCTGACCTACACATAAAACTCTTCCAAAGAGAGGAGAGGGCAAACAATGATTCTCTGTGCAGAAGTGGTGACCCTTTGGAGAGCCTTCCTATCTGCTTCTATGTAGTTATCAAGCCACATGCAGATGCAGTAGGTTAGGATACAAAATGTGTGATAATTATGAGACAAGAAGGTCTGTGTGGATAATGACATTTTACCTAGAGAATGATAAACGCAGCAGGAAGAAATGTATCATCATCATGATGATAATAATAAAAAAAACTATTTATGTACCACCCTATCTACCCAAAGGGACTCAGGGCGGTTTACAACACATAAGACAAACATTCTATTGGCAGCCAGAAACAATAGAGACAATTACATCAAGATACATTCAACAATATGATGTGCAGCAGGCCCTTGGTATCAGCTGTGGTTTGGTTCCAGGGCCATTGTCATGTGGAATTGCTAGCCTCCATGAATCCCCATGGGGAGCAAGGCGGGGTATAAATAATAATAACAACAACAACAACAATAATAATAATAAATATCTGGGCATATTAGAGTTGGACAATATCAAGCATGGGCATGTGAAAAATGTGGTCAGCAAAGAATATAGCCAAAGAGTCAGAAAGGTTTTGAAGAGCAAATTAAATGGTGGAAATACAATCAAGGCTATCAACACCTGGGCCATACCTGTCATTAGATATACTGATAGATTTGTGAACTGGACACAAGCAGAGCTGGCTGATCTGGACAGAAAATCAGAAAACTGATGACAATCCACTACTCATTACACCCGCTTAGTAATGTCGACAGACTTTACCTGCCCAGAAAATCAGGAGGCAGAGGGCTTCTGCAAGTGAAACAAATGGCAGAAGATGAGAAACATGCAATGGTAGATTATGTGAAAGGCAGTCAAGAACCAACATTGAGGGAAGTCAATAGTAGTAAACTGCTTAAAGTGCAAAAGACAAAGAGGGAATACCGTAAAAACACAATGGCCATGTTCCAGAAGCATTCTCTCCTGACATTTCACCCTCATCTATGGCAGGCCTCCTCAGAGGTTAAGGGGTCTGTTGGAAACTAGGCAAGTGAGGTTTATACATCTGTGGAATATCAATAAACTGTATCTAAGTACTGCCTGTGAACACGGGACACTGTGTTTATTTAACCAATAGTGCAGAATTTAATTTAAGGCAGATGTCTTAAATTGTCATTTTTATGGCATAAATCTTCAAATTCATCTATCCCAACTCATTAGAACAGTAAATTAAGACATCTATCTTCACCTCTGCACCTTGGATTCAATAAGCACAACCTCTCATGCTTGTAAATATATCAATTCATCTATTCTTTTATACTGATTTTTAAATAAAGCTTGGCTTTACTCACTTTCTTTTGATAGTCACATTACATAAGCAGTGACACAAAGAGAAGTCCTACAACATTTGGCATTTATACTCTGTTTTAAGAAAAAGCTGTAAGAAGGTAAATTAGTAACTACTGTATGATGCACGAAGAGATAGGCTCTGATTTAGTTTTTGTCTCCCATTTATTTCACAATAGCAACGATTAAAAGACATTAGTGATTACTTTCTAAAAGGTAGTACTCATTGTGAGAGTCCCATTGTTACAATCAACTTATTGTCCAAACAACATAAGCAATTATGTTGACTCGTGTGTCTGTATGTGTTCAAGCATACATGTTGTGTATGTCTTTTGTAAAAATAATTATCTGTTCAAGATAATGCCCCCTAAAAATAAAGAGGACTGTGGGAAGGGATAGCTTACAACATTATATTAATTCACCTCAAAGGGATGCTGTGAAGATAATAATGAAAGGAAGACTTGTTCTTCTTGGAGAACAAAATACGATGTAAATAGATCATTGGTTTGTTGATACAGGCACAGTCCTCATTGCTGAAGAGAGTGGCATCTTTGTCCATGGTACTGGACAAACCAGATGTCTCTAGCTAGTTCATAGAATTGTAGTATTTATTTGTCGTGTCAGAGCAACCAGTCCATTATATTACATTTCTAACAGAACAAAGCAAACAAACAGACAAATACAAAACTTGTGAGTTTGGTAGTTGGTTAAATGTCCTTTGACCAGTATCTGGCCACTTCGAGTGCTTCCGGTGTTGCTACAAGGAGGTCCTCCATTGTGCATGTAGCAGGGCTCAGGTTGCATTGCAGCAGGTGGTCAGTGGTTTGCTCTTCTCCACACTTGCATGTCGTGGATTCCACTTTGTAGCCCCATTTCTGAAGGTTGGCTCTGCATCTCGTGGTGCCAGAGCGCAGTCTGTTCAGCGCCTTCCAAGTCGCCCAGTCTTCTGTGTGCCCAGGAGGGAGTCTCTCATTTGGTATCAGCCATTGGTTGAGGTGCTGGGTTTGAGCCTGCCACTTTTGGACTCTCACTTGCTGAAGTGTTCCAGCGAGTGTCTCTGTAGATCTTAGAGAGCTATTTCTAGATTTAAGTCGTTGACGTGCTGGCTGATAGAATTGTAGTTGGAAGCAGCCACAAGGACCATCCAGGCCAACCCTTGCAGGAAAACATAATCAAAACACTACCAACAGATGGCCATCCAGCCTCTAGAGAAGGAGACACCACCACAATGAGGCAGTACTCAACCCATTAACTGGAAAAAGGTACATTTTAACCTGTTGTGATCTTGTGGTTTGAGTGCTTGGACTGGGAGATCAAGATCTGAATTGCTGCAATGGAAACCTGCTGGGAAAGCTAGGGCAAGTTAAACCCCCCTGGACTGTGAGGAAAGCACAGGGAAACTCTCCATGAAGAAATTCTGACCAGAAAACCCTGTGCTAAGTTCTCCTTAGAGTCACTACAAATTAGAAATTGTTTGAAGACGCACAACAATAACCAAGACATGTGTTCTAGTACATTCATTCCTCCTGTCGCATATTACTTCTGCAACTCTGTGATTTCTAAATCTTTACATCTGTGATAAGAAAGAAAAGGGGAAGATTCAATATTTTTCCCCAGCTTGGAAATTGTTAGAAGATTTTTATTTTTTTTTTACCTACTGGAAAAAGACCAGGATTCATATCTAAATGTTATGAGGCTGTTCAAAATACATATTTCCCCTGCCCTGAAAAATATTGTATAATAAAAGTGATCATTTTGATATACACTAAAGATTAAGATAAGATCATGTGCGCATATGTATCCTGTCAGGATGACTCATCTTTCAGTTTCAACATTTGCTGAAATTCACTTAAGCTCAGAGGTGTCAGATATATACTAAGCCGCTAGGTGCTGAATATTCTGTGAAAAAATAATCCAGGGCAAGAATTATATCTTATTCTTTCCGAACCCTCCCCCAATAAATGAATCAGCAGGCTGTTCACCAAGGTTGAGCAATTTGCTTCCCTCTGTTTTATCTCATGCAGCCCATGGCCTTATTTCAACAGTCTCCTTCTAGGGATCAATTCAGAATACTAGCGAGAGCAGCATGTCCCTTTCAGCCAACCACTAAGAAGACAAGGGGAGGGGTGGCAGAAAAGGAGAAGGGGAGGTTGAAGAAAGAGAATGAAAGGATATAAAAGAGAGAGAGAGAAAAGAAAGAGAAAGAGAAAGAGAGAAGCAGAGGATGATGGCAGAAACACAGGAAGTTATAAGAAGTCGTGGATTTGAAATGTGCTGTTGAGTTCTGTGCATATCCCTGACTGCTGAAAAGATAAATAAATGGATCCTTGATCAAAACAAACCTAACTCTCCCTAGAAGTTAATAGAATTAAACTGAGACTGTTGTGCTTTGGATATGTCATGTTGTTGTTGTTGTTGTTGTTGTTGTTGTTGTTGTTGTTGTGTACATCCACATCATTTCTGACTTATGGTGGCCCTAAAGCAGTGGTTCCTAACCTGTGGTTCATGGACCACCAGTGATCTGCAAGAATGAAAATATGGTCCCTGGCCTCACCATTATTACACCGTTGCCTGGAAACCATGCGGCAACGTGAGTGACTGGTCTCGTGACACCCTTTTCTAGTACCGAGGTAAAGGGGAATCAGGAGTGGAGAGGCTGGCTACCCACGAATGATTACTATGATCACATCAGCTCTAGATTATTAAATATGGTTTTCTGCGGATGAGCAGATGGTGACTACTGGGTGGCATATGTTCTGTATCAGAAACTAGAGCTAATGTGGTCTATCCAAAGCAATTTTCTGAATCAGCATGTCAAATAACCAAACTGAATCTAAAGTTGATCAGTCTAAAGGGTTGATTCGTAACCCTTTTGGTACTACTATTGGAGAGTGGTCCCTGGTCAAAGTGTTCCCTGGTCAAGTGGTCCCTGGTCAAAAAAAGGTTGTGAACCACTGCCCTAAGGCAACTCCGCCATGGGATCTTCTGAGGTTAAGAATATGTGACTTTTCCTGGGTCACCCAGTGGATTTTCATGGCTGAACAAGGATTCAAATCTTGTTCTCCAGAGTTATAGTCCAGCACGCAAACCACTACAGCACACTGGCTCCATTGGAAAACATGACTCACTATAAAAGACAGTGGTGCTCGGTAAGGTAGAAGGCAGCAGTAAAAAGACTGCATTACAGATGTTTAGACTCAATTAGGGAAGCTACAGCCTTGAGTCTGCTAACTGAGCCAGGCTATTGATGAAAGAGTGAGTTGTAGATTTCTCATTCATAGCTTTGTAAGTCAAGGTTGCTTTAGTAGCACTTAATAAAAACAAGAATCAGGGGCAGTGGGGGTTATGGTGAAAAGACACAGACTGAAAGGGATGTGATGTAGGCAGAGAGGAGGAAGAAACTCTTAGAAAGAGAAAACAAAAAGAGGTGGCAGAAACAGTCAATGGATCATTGAAAGAAGGTGATGGAGAGAGACTGGATAGAATGGAGAAAAGGTTGCAAAAAAAGGGAGCACAAAATGCAACGGAAGGGTGTGAAAGAGAGAAAGAGAAGAGTAGAAGGTGTGAAAAGAAGGTGGCAAGGAAAAGAGGAGAGAGGGGGTGGCAGAAAGAGGAAGAGAAAAACGGTGGCAGAAAATAAGAGAGATGTTGTGGCAGAAAGATAGAATGATTGAAAAGGGAGATCCGAGAAGGGGATGGCAGAAAGAGAGAAAAGAGAGACAGAAAAAGAGGGTGACAGAAAGAATGAAAAAGAAGCAACAGAAAAAAAAACCAGTTTGCAGAACCCTTTTTGCTCTGATCCTGACCACCACTCCAATGCATCCACAATTGAATATGGCCCTCTGCTGAACAAAAGACTCCCTGTCCCAGTTGTAGACCCAACTCTGACTATTACAGAAGTTGGGGTTCCATCCTTGAACCTAAGGCTGTATCACAGATTGTGCTATTCACAAACAGATCAGTGTTTCTCTCCTGGATTTGGTTCCAGAGAGGGATGGCAGCAGCAGCAGTGTTGGTATTGAGCACCTTCCTGTTTGCAAAGAAATAAACATTCCCCATCCTGTTTCTTGCAATGAGTATCCCATAAAATAGTACATGGGGAGCTTTTTTTTTCTCCCCCCCCCCCCCCCCCCCGGCCCAATCTTTTTTAAAACATCAATACCCCAGGTCATGAAATGTTTGAACTTGCTGCGGTTTTGCCTCTAAAAGAAAGTAGATGTTGACAGTAAATTTCACTGCATCGCCCACAGACCCCTGTGGGAATAGTCCGTTGTTCTCTCATTGTCTCCTCCTTCCTAGCTAAGTGCTGTAATTGCACGTCTCCATTCCAAACCTGCCAGGGCTTCTGTAGGTGTTAATAACACACTTGGCTGGTTGTGTGTCTGCTGGGCCTGGCTGTAATTTAAATTACATATCACTGTGCTGTTACAGTCTTACCAAATAATCCTGTTGCTTTGAGGAACGCTGTGAGTTGGGGAATCAGTATATTTACAGAGTCTGGGTCTTTGTGTGGATACTATCCAATTCCTGTTTCTCCACAAGCAAAAAAAAAAAAAAAGGTACCTCTTGAGGTGCAAGGTGAAAGTCCCAGATGATGTTAGATATTCAGAAAAATAAACCAGCAGAACAGTCAGGAAATAAACAAGTAACACTGCATGTTTTGCTGCATTGCTAGTTCATATCAATTGTTATTAGTCTTCCTCCAGTAAAAAAATCCTTACTCAGTGAGTAGACCTTTCCATTACTGTGCCTTCCATGCTACCAAACTGTTGTTGTTAACTGCTGTTGGTGTATGAGAGGTCTCCAAGTCACCCAACGGCCCTACACAGGTCTTGCAGATAAAGGACAACTGTAGCTTCCTCCACTGAGTTCCTCAACCAGCAATGTGGTCTTCCCCTTTTCCTAGTGTCTACCTTACTAAGCATTATTGTCTTTTTAAATTAGTCATGTCTTCTCATAATATAGCCAAAATACAACAACCTCAGTTTAGTCATTTTGACTAATTGAGAAATCAGGCCTGAACTGTGCTAGAACCCACCTTTTAAGCATCCCACAGATCCTGTGGATATACAAAACCGTATGATCTCTGCATTTATTATACTCCATATGGATTATTGCCTGTTTAGTGGAAATTGAGTTTGAAAATCTATCTGTGTATACACAAACAAGTTTACTCATTCATTTCCAGAGTCTGGAATTGTTATCCATCAGTCTTGTGAGTGGGGTCCTGTATACCCTTGTGTCTTCTCTTTGCATTGAAATACATATACAAGGACTACAATGAATACATATAAATATGCATACTTTCCTGCATGGCAGGGGGTTGGACTAGATGGCTCATGTGATCTCTTCCAACTCTATTATTATAGGATTCTATATGGTTTGACTGTATTAAATCCATATGGCATAACTTAATTTCGGCAGGCAGGTCTGGGTCAGTTGGTATGAGGAATAGTAGGTATCTGTACTCCTTGGCATAATGGCATCTGAATGGTTTCTTCCATCTTCCATTGAATTTGATTGTTAGCTGCCTTGGAAAAGTATGGTATAGATTTAACAAACTGGAAAGGAACTGGGTTGATGTGAGTTTTCCAGGCTCATTTTTGCTAATTCCTTTCCCTAGGATTTTTTTTCCTATTGAGGGACATGAACAACTGGGCTGCTTCAGACTATTGTGAGGGATGCCGCAGTGAGGATGGCAAGGAGCAGAGAGGATTTTCTGCTCGGGCGTCACCATGACAACCGCACTGAAAGAACCCTAGAAATCCCATTCTCTGGGTTAGGCCGGTCCTCGCCTTTCCTGGAGGAAGGAGGGAGAGCGGGTGTTTACGAAGGCAAGAGAGAGAAAGAGAAAGAGGGCAGCAGTGACTAAGACTCCCTCAGCTACTCTAGTCCCCAAAAGATGAAACTGGGAGGTGAAAGGGCAGATTCCCTCCATATCCCATTATCCACAGGGCCTAATTTGGCTACTCTGGGCCACTAGATGTCAGTGCTGCCCTAATTTTGTTTTGCTGGCAAGCAATAAGGGGGGAATAAGCTCATGACTATCTCCTTTCATCTTTCCTCATGTTCCTCAGAAGGGCTAACATGGATACTTCAAATAAGTAGTGCTGTTCAGACATCCTTCTTGGCATTGATCTTCCCAACCTGTATCTCAAGTGTGATTGTAGTGGTTTGAGTGTTGGACTATGGCTCTGGAGACCAGGGCTTGATTCCCCACTTGGTCATGGAAACCCATTGGGTGACCTTGTGCACGTCACAATTCTTAAACCCCCCAAACAACATGAAAACGCACTACAATCACACTTGAGATACAGGTTGGAAAGATCAATGCCAAGGTAGATGTCTGAACAACACTACTGAAGGCACACAATGGCAACGAGTCTACTGAAAAAGCTACATGACAATCTGAAATCAAGTGCATTTAGTTCTCTAAACTCAGAGATACTGCAAGATAGAAATGATTTCCTGTGGAATTGCAGAAGTGATGATTGAAAGGTGACATAACAGCCTTTAATACCATCTATATAAATAAAAATGTAATGTTCGTTTGTGGGATTAACAGAACTCAAAAACCACTGGACAAATTGACACCAAATTTGGACACAAGACACCTAATAACCCAATGTATGACCTTCACTAAAAAAATGATTTTGTCATTCGGGAGTTGTAGTTTCTGGGATTTATAGTTCACCTACAATCAAAGAGCATTCTGAACCCCACCAACGATGGAATTGAACCAAACTTGGCACGCAGTTCTCCCATGACCAACAGAAAATACTGGAAGGGTTTGGTGGGCAATGTCCTTTGGTTTTGGAGTTGTAGTTAACCTACATCCAGAGATCACTGTGGACACAAACAATGATGGATCTGGACTAAACTCTACACGAATACTCAATATGCCCAAATGTGAACACTGGTGGAGTTGGGGGGAAATAGAATCTTGACTTTCAGGAGTTGTAGTTGCTGGGATTTATAGTTCACCTACAATCAAAGAGCATTCTGAACCCCACCAACGATGGAATTGAACCAAACTTGGCACGCAGTTCTCCCATGACCAACAGAAAATACTGGAAGGGTTTGGTGGGCAATGTCCTTTGGTTTTGGAGTTGTAGTTAACCTACATCCAGAGATCACTGTGGACACAAACAATGATGGATCTGGACTAAACTCTACACGAATACACAATATGCCCAAATGTGAACACTGGTGGAGTTGGGGGGAAATAGAATCTTGACTTTCAGGAGTTGTAGTTGCTGGGATTTATAGTTCACCTACAATCAAAGAGCATTCTGAACCCCACCAACGATGGAATTGAACCAAACTTGGCACGCAGTTCTCCCATGACCAACAGAAAATACTGGAAGGGTTTGGTGGGCAATGTCCTTTGGTTTTGGAGTTGTAGTTAACCTACATCCAGAGATCACTGTGGACACAAACAATGATGGATCTGGACTAAACTCTACACGAATACTCAATATGCCCAAATGTGAACACTGGTGGCATTGGGGAAAAATAGAATCTTGACTTTCAGGAGTTGTAGTTGCTGGGATTTATATGTCACCTACAATCAAAGAGCATTCTGAACCCCACCAACGATAGAATCGGGCCAAACCTCCCACACAGAACCCCCATGTGCGCCACAGCAATGTGTGGCAGGGGACGGCTAGTATAGAATATGGGGCAAACTTGTTTTTTTTCTATTCCAGAGAGTATGACACAAACCAAGTGACTCAAATTGCAAGGAATTCTATTTAAGCATTAGAAAGAATTTCCTGATAGTAAGAGCTGTTCAGCGGTGGAATGGACTACTTTGAAGTGTGCTAGGCACTCCTCCATTGCAGTCTTTAGATCAAGATTTGATGGACATCTTTCCTTAGGGCTTTAATAATAATAAAATAATAATAAACTTTATTTATAACCCACCACCTTCTCCCCGAAGGGAATCGAGGCAGCTTAAAAGGCACTCTAGGGTGCACATATAACATACAGCAGGTAAAAACAGTACAAAAGTATAAAACAGGTCACATAGATTATAACAATGACACCCATCAACACTTGTAACAAAATCAAAATATTACAATTTTAAAACAGCAGTAGATAGAACAATCTGCTGTCAATTCACAATAGCACATTGTCCTCTAAGCAATGACAGCTGGGGATACAATTCCAGTTGGGCAGTGAATCTGTTCTGGGTTTTAATTTGGACTTTTAAAAAATGCACTTACAATGTTAAATGGGTTCAACAGCCTCTCTGAGCCTTCCATTCAAATTTAGATTAATAACCATAAAAGATTCACAACCCAAATGAAAAGGGAGCGACAAGCCACAACTACCTTTAAGTTTTAACTGATGGTTGTGCTGACATTCTTGGGGACTTGTAACTCTCCCAGACTAAATCCGAAGTTCACCCCCCCCCCCCAAAAAACCCCTCCCTCGTTACAATTGTGGAAGACACTTTCCAGCAGGTGGGATATTTTTGTGCAGTGATTTAATATTTCAGACTGCTTGTTTTGATTGTTTTCCCTTCCAGAAAGCATTTTAAGGTTGACAAGCCAAGTGTGAAAAGATGTCAGGGATGGGGAAAATGTACTCCTTCAAATGTTGTCTGACTATATCTCCAGCAATGATAGACAGCTTAAATTTTGGTGAAGAATGATGTGAACTGCGTTCCATCTATATTTAGAGGACTTAGGATGAATTCAGAGACCAACCTTCTGGTCTCAGGTTGCTTAAGGGACTGCATGGGCTCTTTAAAATGCCCTCCCAATGAAACAAACATCAGAAACTACTTCCAGGATTGTTTTGGGGTTTTTTTTGGGGGGGGGGGGTGAAGTGTGTTTATATTAAATAGTGGAAAGAGCTATTTAAAAATTGAGTCTGTGATGATTTGCCAAGCAGATATAACCAAATGGAGGTGCAGCCTGGAACATATGGAGTTCTGTAGAGGGATATGTGAGATTTACCGTCGCCTTTATTTCTGGAATTGCAGCTTATGTGCCTTCAAGAGCTGTGTGACAGGTAGACATGACGGACAAGGGAAAGTTACCAGCATGCTACTTGCTATGGTGATGAAAACCAGCCCTGTTGAACCTCCATCACATCTTTTTAAGATTAAATGAAGAATCATTTTTAAGTCCTGCCAAACATTGCAATCCTAGTGGGATATGGGAGAGGGTGTGTGCCAAAAAATGGGTGGGGATGCTACTTTTCTCTTTTCCACTGACGGCCTGGAGAATGGGTGGATATCTCACACCAGAAAGCCAGAACGGAAAATGATCCTCTTTACCAAATCAAGGTGCCCAGTACTCAAAGTCTGCCAAATTATTTTGGCGCAGGAGGCAGAAAACAAAATGGATGACTAATCTTTGGCTTTCCTTTCACGA
The DNA here is from genome assembly GCF_037176765.1 of Anolis sagrei. Taxonomy (NCBI): domain Eukaryota; kingdom Metazoa; phylum Chordata; class Lepidosauria; order Squamata; family Anolidae; genus Anolis; species Anolis sagrei. The sequence continues at coordinate 192,911,723 of NC_090022.1, forward strand.
CACCCGAAACCTGCTGCTTTAGGCAACTGCCTCACTCTTCTTAAAGACAAGGCAGCCCTGCACATAACAATTTACTGAATTAAGCATTTGAAAAGCAGTTTTTTTATGCTAACATGTTTTTAAAATTAATTTGTTATATATTTGCAACAACTAATGTATATAAAATCTAATACTTAATGGCTAATGCTTACATTAAGGTTTAAGTGTTCTTACTGTTTCTGAAACTTTAGTATTCTGAAACTGGAAAGACAAAAAAATAATAATAATCAGTTGTTCAACTATCAGAAAATCTCATTGTTTCAGCTATGCACAAACCTATATTTTATAGATATTGTTGGGGGTAATTTCCCAAAAGGGAAGCATTCAAATTGTAAAGCAACAATGTAGTGATTTTCAGCAGAAACCACAGATAGCGGCTCCGTGTTTTGTTAGCCTCTGCAAACAAGATAGCCCAGAACAGCAGATGAAGCACTCCAGGTGTGAAGGCAAAAGATAGATGTTTATTAAAGTTTGGCCAAAAGGGATGCAAGTACAGAGTCTGCACGCAAAAGGGCACAAGCATAAACAACACAGAGCTCTAAGTCACATGGCTTTAAATACACCTTTGACAGCCATTCAGACTTTGCACACCTCCCCCTGATTTTCTGATAAATGAGCCAACTACAATGCACACCACGATTGCCCAGGGGTTCTCTCTACATCATAGGCAAGAGGAGGGGTTCCCCCTGGTGGGAAGAACAGATGACCATTGGTGGGTTTAAAGGTTCAGTCCGTTGTGGGGACACGAAGGGCGCAAAACTGAGAAGTATGATGACATGGGTATGCAGATGTATTCTTCATTGACTTAATGTCCAGTTCTAATGAAGACAATGGTGAAAGCACAGAAAACAAAAAAAAAATGAGAATGCCTGATATCTAGAAGCCCGGTTCCCCATTCAAAAGGCCACATCCCGAATAAACTACTGCAACACAAGGAAGTTCCAGTTAGTCCAACGGCGGCAGCCAGGTTGTTAACCAGAGCGGTGTAGAGGGAGTGTACCCCTCCTTTGTTGTACCAGCTCCACTGGCCACCAATCAGCTTCTGGGCACAATTCAAAGTGCTGGTTTTAACCTTTAAGGCCCTGAATGGTTCTGGCCCAGATTACCTGTCCAAATGTATCTCCTGCTATGAACCATCACGAAGTTTAAGAAGTGTATGTGGCATTACATAATGAGTCCTTGATGAGCTTAATGGGCTTACTTTGGTGGAAACAGTAGGGTTACCTCAAAGTACTGAATAGGTACTTGAAGATGATGACCATTTAAATAGATGAGACAGGACAGTATATAAAGAGCAACACTCAAAAAATGAGGAGAATTCCAAACAGGAAACAATCAGGGCCAGCTAACACATCCCAACAAAGGATTTCCCCAGGCAGGAAGCAGCCAGGCTTTGAAGCAGCAAGGCCATTCAATGCTAATCAATGTGGCCAATTGCAACATTCACAATTGCCTCAAGCAGACAAGAGTTCTTTCTCCCACTCTGGATATTCCAGAGATATATAAACCTCACTTACCTAGTTTTCAACAGACCTCACAGCCTCCAAGGATGCCTGCCATAGATGTGGGCAAAGCATCAGGAGAGAATGCTTCTGGAAGATGGCCATCACAGCAACCCACTGTTCTCACTAATATCTCAAGTAATATCAAAAAAATCAAGATATGAACCCAGAAATTCTGGCACAAATACATTACGTGTTCCCCTCACATCTCCAGTTCATTATGAGGGGATTATGGAGATTAGAGGAATGGGGTCTGGGTGTGAGCAGGCAGCATTCCAGAGAGAATTCATACAAAGGGTTACTGTGAGAGACAAAGGTCATGCGTGCTCATTATGTCTTAGCGGAGCCACTGTTTCTATTTTATAAATGTATAATTTATACATTTCATACTTTGAAAGTCCAATTTCTCGACACCACTCTGAGGCCACAAGAGTGTGACTTTCCCATGGCTTTCCATGGCTGAGCAGGTATTTGAACTCTAGCCGCCATTGCTTATACCACTGTGCCACACTGGCTCTCCTGAATCCGGATAGCAGGGGAGCATTGGCAGGGAGAAGAGTCACCCAAAGCAATCCCAGTTCATGCCTGTTGAATGTCAACTTATGTCATAACTTATGGCATCTTGTTTCAGTTGCAGTGAAGCAACACTTCTGTAGCTTTTCATGCTCCCACCTGTAGTTCCACCTGGGCAGAGCCAAGGCAGGCCTGAACATTGAACACTGAGGTACACGCTCCTGGCAAGTTGCGGCAAGCCCAGCATGAACCCCTGGCCCAGACGCACCGAGGCCTCTTCGCCAGATGCTTGAGAGGCACATCCCAGTACTCCAGCTGGGGTACGCAAAACGTCAGCTGCCTCCAGGCAGTGCTTGTCAAGAGGCAAAGAAATGTCCCTGTGGCATAGAGACACTTCAGAAGGCAGCAGGCCGGAGAATCCGTTTTTCATTAAAATAGGGAAAATACAAGACATGACTAAAATAAGCAGCCGCCTGCTTTTGCCTTTCAAGACAGAGCTTGAGGAAACATTAGCATTTTTGGAACATTTTTTATGCAAATGCAATGGTGCTTCTGTTAAATTTTAATTTGTTGCATTATGGCTTAGGTGACAAATTAAGCATATAATGTTCTTGAGATAAACATTAATTAGGAGATAGTAAAATGTTAATTTTACTTAAATCGCTCAAAATGATTACAAACAGTCAAAAATGAAGGCTTCCCTGTTCACAAGTAACAGTGAAAACAATACGGAAGATTAATGGTAACTCAGTCCCCTAATTGAGTCATCTATGAAGTGTTTAAATAACAGCTTTTAAAACCATTAGCTCAGATAATACCTATGCTATATTTCACCAATAGCATAATGAGAACTGAGGGACTGCCTTGTTTTTCTGACCCATCTCTGGTGCCTTCAAATAACCATGTTGAGCATAATGTTTAAGTTCATGACAATCTGGCACAATAAACCCACATTCATGCTGTGGAAGGAGGAAGCGTGGTAGATGGTAAAAGAAGATAGAATCTAGAAGGGATATTGTTCTAGGATAGTAGTTCTTAACTTGTCGTAACCCTTTTGGTACTAATATTGGAGAGTGGTCCCTGGTCAAAGTGGTCCCTGGTCAAGTAGTCCCTGGTCAGGTGGTCCCTGGTCAAGTGGTCCCTGGTCAAGTAGTCCCTGGTCAGTGGCCCCTGGTCAAGTGGTCCCTGGTTAAGTGGTCCCTGGTCAGTGGCCCCTGGTCAAGTGGTCCCTGGTCAAGTGGTCCCTGGTTAAGTGGTCCCTGCTCAAAAAAGAAGGTTACCTACAAAGCCCTGAACGGTTTGGGACCCACCTATCTACGTGACCGCATTTCTGTGTACGAATTATTATTATTATTATTAACTTTATTTGTACCCCGCTAGCATCTCCCGAAGGACTCGATGCGGCTTACACGGGCCGAAGCCACAAAACACAATACAATAGAAAACATAACACAGCAATAAACAAAGCAAATCAAAACAATTAAGCAAAATAACCACAATGACAATACATCAAGACACTATTAAAACTGGTTCGGCCAGCGCAATGGGGTACAGAGTTAAAAGTGCTGAGATGGCAGGAGGAATGTAGGATTAAGTGCGGTGTGCAGCAACATTAGTAGTGCTAAAGTGCATCTAGGACTTGGGATGGGGATTCCTAATCTGCGAAGGCACATCGGAACAGCCAAGTTTTTAGGATCACGAACCCACATGATCTCTTCGATCATCCGGAGAGGTCCTGTTCGTGCTCCTGCCTCCCCCGCAGGCGCGATTAGTGGGGACGAGGGAGAGGGCCTTCTTGGTGGTGGCCCCACAACTCTGGAACTCACTTCCAAAGGATAGCAGGCATGCCCCAACATTGGCAGTCTTTAAGAGGAGCCTGTAAATGTGGCTATTCCAGTGTGCCTTCCCGGAATAAATGAATAACTCCCAGCCAATAGCCTTACAAATGCACTTTAACTATTGAATTTCGTTGGACTGTTCCCCTCACTTTTTAAAACCCTCACTTTTTAAAAACCCTTCTACCAGATATATCCTACCTTGTCATACCCAGCATTATTTTTTAAATTTTAAATCATTACATCTGGCCTGGCCTTAAGTTTTTAAATCTTGTGTGTTATTGTTATATGTGATTTATATTATTTTGTATTGCTTTGTATTGTTTCTTATTGCTTTTCTGTTTTGATTTGTTATTGGGCTTGGCCTCATGTAAGCCTCTCCGAGTCCCTTGGGGAGATGGTGGCGGGGTATAAATTATTATTATTATTATTATTATTATTATTATTATTATTATTATTTGGAGCCACTGTTCTAGGAGACGCTCTTCATGACCTGCGAACACCTTCAGGCAATGCTTCTAAAACACAGGAGCAGCAACAGTAGAAAGAAAAGTGGCAATTCTGCCTTGGATGGTCATCATCCAAGGTCAGGTTTTGGCTGTCATGACTGGCTCTAGCGTTAGGTAGGTTGGGAGGCAGCAGTGGCAGCCTACTAGAGTGCATCTGCACAGTAGAATTAATGCAGTTTGACACGCTTTAACTGCTATGGCTCAATGCTGTGGAATCATGGGATTTGTAGTTTAATGAGGCACCAGCACCCTTAGGCAGAGAATGCTAAAGACCATGTAAAACTGCAACTCCCATGATCCTATAGGACTGAGCTACGACAAGTTAAAGTGAATATCAACCTGCATTAATTCTACAGTGTAGATCAGGCATGGGTAAACATGGGTCCTCCAGGTGTTTTGGACTTCAACTCCCACAATTCCTAACAGCTGGTAGTCTGCTAAGAATTGAGGGAGTTGAAGTCCAAAACAACTGGAGGGCCCAAGTTTCCCCATCCCTGGTGTAGATGCACCCCTAGTTACTCCTCTTGAGTCCCTGAGGCCACATCCTTCCCTTGGAGGAAACCCTATCCTGTCTCCATGAAACCAGCCTGCTTTCTTGAGATGTAGTGGAGATGATGTCAATGCTGAGTTAAAATTTAATTGGGAATTTGTTCAGCAAAAACCAGTAGATAGCTTAATAATACATTGTTGGCTTCTGTATGTCAAATATATTAGAGATGAGGCCCCGCCATCTTGTTCTTTCAAGAAGCAAAATGACTCGGAGCAGTCCTCGCATGTGTCCTACTTGTATTGATATGTTTTCACCATTTTTGCCCTTTTGGTTGAGACAGGACATGGTTGTGCATATGGAAGGAAGCTACATAGAGAGGAAATCCATCCGTTATACCTCTGGGGCAAAACTGGACAAGTCTGGGGACAAGCCACAGCCCATTTAACTCGCGGAGTCTGTTTTTCCTGCTGCTCCTAGTCCACTCAGAAGCCTAGACTTCCAGACTCCTGGCTACCTTCTTTGCCACTAGACTCTTACTTCTTTCTTGCAAACCTGCTGCCTCTGAGGCAGGATGAGGTGTGCCTGGCACTGGGCGAGACAGACTCCGCTCTTCTAAGCCGGGCTTGCCTGCTTGCCTTCTGCCTTCCTGCCATCATTCAGGGATCTTCCTTCCCCGAGGCAGTCAGGGTGGGGAAGGCCTCTGGAATGCAGCTCTACTACTTCTTAGGGTGTGGGGCAGCCAGCCCTGACACGCGCCCCCAGTCGCTTGGCTCGTGGCTTCCCTCACGCCAGCACTGGGTGGGGGCCCAATATTTGTAACCTCACGGGTGCCAAAACCATTTTTCTGGCACAGTTGCCTGGGTTTCTTCACTGCTCCCCTCCATGCAAAGCCCCCACAGCCTCCATTGGCAAGGTAAGGGTAAATGTTTTCCCCTGACATTGAGTCCAGTCTTGTCCGACTCTGGGGGTTAGTGCTCATATCCATTTCTATGCTGAAGAGCCAGCATTGTCCGTAATACCTCCAAGGTCATATGGCCAGCATGACTGCATGGCACGCCACTACCTTCCCACCGGAGTGGTATTGATCTACTCACATTTGCATGTTTTTGAACTGCTAGGTTGACAGAAGCTGGGGCTAACAGTAGGAGCTCACCCCACTCCCTGGATTTGAACCTGCAACCTTTTGATCAGCAAGTTCAGCAGCTCAGTGGTTTAACCCACTGCACCATCAAGGGCTCCATTGGCAAAGATCATTGGAATCAGTAATTGTGGTGGTCTAAACAATGGAACTATGGCTTTGTGTCAACCCCCACCTACCAAATCCAAAATTATTTCATTAAAACTCAGCATCAAAACAGCATGCCAGGAAACAGGAGGTCCCCAAATAAAGCCTATCCCGTGCCATTAACTCACTGAGTCAGAGGTGAAGAACCCTGGGCCTTCCGGTTGTTTTAGAATTACAGCTAACACAACCCATGATCATTGGCCCATATTTTGGCAGAAGGGCATTTTTCTCTACTCTGGCAGAAAGTACTTTAATCCAACTGTTTTCTCTTAGCACCAGCCTTCTGGCCACAACAGGAGGTGATAATATTATTTTACCTTACAGGGGAGATGGACGTAATACAGCACTCTGCAAATTACTTTGGACATTTGGACTGAAGTGTGATAACGATATCATATTTGGGAGACGATGCAAAATTCTAGTAAATGACTGAAGATTCACATTCTAGTCCTCATTATTCAGGGAAACTCAATGAATGGTCACTGTCTCTCTTAGCCTGATCAAATTTATAGGGTTAGTATGAGAAGGAGGGGGGGGGGACTCTGATCTCCTTTCTAGGTGAGGCAAGACATAAATATAAATATAAATATAAATATAATAATAATAATAATAATAATTTCTTTTAAATTTATTTATTTTATCTTCCCAAGGGGACTCAGGGCAGTTTCCAACATATAAGGCAAAACATTCAATTGCCAGAAAGTCAAACCATACAGACAAATTAAAATAAACATCATAAAACATAAAATCCTACTAAATCATACAAAAGAAAATTAAAAACCAATTCTGTTATAGTTCCATCAGACAGGTTCAAAATATCAATGGCCAGGATTACAAAATAGACATGGTAACTATAAAAGAGCTGGGCAAGGGATAGTGCAACGGTGTATCATAGTTAAAATAAACTCAAAAACAGAAAAATACACAATAAACAATAAACTATAACAATAACATACCGCATTTAAAACCTATGGCCTGGCCAAATGTAATAATTAAAATTTAAAATGCTGGGCATGAACAAGGTAGAATAAACTAGGATAGGGTTTTAAGAGAAAGATACTTTTAACAGTATGAATAGCAAGTATGTAACCCTCTTGAGTCAGAGCAACCAATGCGAAGAAGAAGAAGAAGAAGAAGAAGAAGAAGAAGAAGAAGAAGAAGAAGAAGAAGAAGAAGAAGAAGTGGTGATCGGCACACTGGGTGCAGTGCCTAAAGACTTTGGTCTGCACTTAAACACAATCGGCACTGACAAAATTACCATCTGCCAGCTGCAGAAAGCCACCCTACTGGGATCTGTATGCATCATTCACCGATACATCACACAGCCCTAGACACTTGGAAAGTGTCTGACGTGTGATCCAATTCAACAGCCAGCAGAGTGTTTGCTGTGAACTCATCTTGTGTTAATAATAATAATAATAATAATAATAATAATAATAATAATATACTTTATTTGTATTCCGCCCTATCTCCCCAAGGGAACTCATGGCAGATTCCAGTATATTCAGAGACACAAGGCAAACATGGCTGGTATGACCTCATGGAGTGCCGTTTAACTTCCCACCAGGGTACTACCTATTGATCTACTCACATTTGCATGTTTTCGAACTGCTAGATTGGCAAAAGCTGGGGCTAACAGTGGGAGCTCACCCTGTCCTGCAGATTCAAACCGCCTACCTTCCAGTCAGCAAGTTCAACAGCTTAACCCATTGTGCCAGTGCAGCCCAGTTGCACCACCACATACAGAACTGCAGACCACCAATCTTGGAGGGCCCCAAATTTCTCATGCTTATGTTAACAGTTTCACCTCTCAATGCAGCATAACTGTATGCAAACAAAATGATGAAATCTCATGAACATTTCTACCTTTTTTCTACCTCTTAAAACTCAATTATTTTTCACTTCTCAACAAGGTAGCATGGGGACTGAACCCTATCTTTTCTTTCCTCACTTCCAATCTATTGAAACAGTTGAGACAAATGCATTTTAAATACAGGGTCAAGAATTGCTCTGTGTACTGCAATATTCTGTCTGAGCAAAGTGAATATAAGATACAAAGTTTCTAAAAGAACATCCTTAAGATTAGTAAACCAGGGCCTCCTGAGATTTAATTTCAATTGTTTGATGTTTCCATCGGCTCTTTTGCTCTGCAAACATTCCAGTCAAAGGAACCACTCCATCAAGGGTTTTACTTTCCTGGAATTACTCACACTATTCTTTGTCCCCCTCCTCGTCTCTCCCTTTGCCATCTGCTCCACACCTGTCTCTTTTGGGGGGCAGGGCACCTTCCCTCTCCCCCACCACCTACGGCTCAGGGTGTGACCCAAGGTACGTGTGCACACACAAATCCTTGCCCTCAGGGGCCTTGTAGGAGCGTGGAGCGGAGGGTGTCAGGCTTGTCGGGACTGGCCCTGTCCAGCTCCACCCCTTCATAGCACAATCCAAAAATCCAAGAACGGATGCTGTGGTTGTGGGTGGTGCAAGAAAATTAAACATTTTCAGAAGAACAATCCATCCAGGGTCCCTTTCACTCTCCAAGGGGTACTTTTAGAGCTCAGCTCGCATCTAGGAACTGGAAGAGATTCCCAGCTTTCCACAGCTTGAGCCCATGAGCTGCAGCTCTTAAAATCTTGGTGTCACCTTAGTTGATCCTTTCCCAGCAATTCTCCTGGTGGCCCCCTGCGCCTCCCCACCTACTCTGACAATGATGGCTTTGGCTGATTTTCACTACACAACAGGCATCAGCAGTGGATTCAAGGTCTACATCTTGGAAGGTAAGTTTCCACAATCAATATGTCCCCACCCTGTCACTGCTTTGGTGGGGAATCTGATCAGATTCAGAGCTTAAGTCAGGGGTTCAAGCTCAGAAATGGTGATCAGTCCAGGAGATGTGAATTTCTGTGTGCATCCAGATGAGTCAAAATGCAAGGGCTACCAACACATTGGCAGTTCTTCCATCTTCTAGCCCTTGTCTTTGTAAGCTTTAGCAATAGGACATAATGATCAAAGTGCTGGCTTTTCTTGAATCCAAGTGACTTGGAGTTTCTTCACATTATAGAGCTATAATTCCACCTTAACTACCAGGGTTTCATCCTGTGGATCTCAAAGATGTTAGATTTCTTGCTGTTGCTACATGCCTTCGGGTCAGTTATGGTGACCCTATCCTAGGGTTTGCTTGGCATGATTTATTCAGAGAGAGATAGCTACTGATTTCCTCTGAGACTGAGTGTGACTTCCCTAAAGTCTTTCAAAATTCTGGTCCATCACTCAAAGCAAACTGTCTCACTTCTAGTCTCTGCTGCCCTGGAGACTAGGATGCAGAACAATGGCTTCAAACTACAAGAAAGGAGATTCCATCTGAACATTAGGAAGAACTTTCTGACTGTGAGAGCTGTTCAACAGTGGAACTCTCTGCCCTGGAGTGTGGTGGAGGCTCCTTCTTTGGAAGCTTTTAAACAGAGGCTGGATGGCCATCTGTCGGGGGTGCTTTGAATGCAATTTTCCTGCTTCTTGGCAGGGGGTTGGACTGGATGGCCCATGACATCTTTTCCAACTCTATGATTCCATGATTCTATGAATGCTTCTGGAGCATAACCCTACAGCCCGGAAAACTCACAACAACCCAAACAAAGCACTGCTTCCTGGAGTCTGCTACACTTTGGCACAATTGGGATTTGATGGCCCATGAGGTCTCTTCCAACTCTATGTTTCTATGATTATGGAGAAACATGTAGAATCCTCAGCCGGAAAGCTCCTATAACCAAACTAGAAATCCCCAGATTGGAGCATTGTGTGGCTTCTGGGCTGTATGGCCGTGTTCTAGCAGCATTTGTTCCTGATGTTTTGCCTGCATCTGTGGCTGGCATCTCCACTGTCATCAACTTTCTGTGTTCAAATATTGTGATTTTATATTGTTCTGATGTGTTTATAATGGTTCTTGTATTTTATCTTATTTTTCTTATATGTTGTATATTTGCATTGTTGTATTGCTGGTCTTGGCCTCACGTAAGCCACCCCGAGTCCCCTTGGGGAGATGGTGGTGGGGTATAAAATAAGTATTCTTCTTCTTCTTATTATTATTATTATTATTATTATTCAGCCATGGATGCAGGAAAAATGTCAGCAGAAAATGCTGCTAGAACATGGCTATACAGCCCGGAAGCCACACAACACTCCAATGATTCCAGTCTTGAAATCCTTCGACAATAAATCCGCAGATTACTTAGAATACAATCATGGCAATTAAAGTGAAATCATAGCACTATGAATGTGTAATGTGAAGGGGGTTCTTATTACAGTATCCTAACCAGTTTGAGTTGGAAAGAGAAAAGCATGCACAATCCCCGTCTTTCTGGCAGCAGCTGCTGTTGTTGCTGCTTCAGTTACAACACACCTACAGGAACCTATTAACCATATCCCCAGGGTATGTAAAGCAATTCCAGGCTCCAGCTGTGTACAGGTCTTAAGCGTGGCACCACCCTGCCCTTCCCACCATTCCTGCTGCTCTCCCAGTTCAGTGACCCAATTCATACCGCCTTACCACTCTATGCAATGCCCATTTCCAATTCCACCACCTGTCCATTTATTTTTCTCCGCACTCTTTGAGTACTAATTTTAGATTACTTTTGGTGGGTTAAATAGACAACGGAGGGTTCCAGGAGTTATAATCTCCAAAGAGTAACTTTTCCCTTTTCTTAGTTTTAGTGCAAAAACATATTGAGGGAGGAAATAGATTCAAACATATTGCTCACATTTATAACATATTCATAGGACATTTTCCTAATGTTCAAGATGGTTGTTTTTCTCTTAGTGTTCACAATTATGGCAGTGATCAGAGGTGAAGATCTTACTCTCTGCTATTTCTCTCTTATATTCTGCTGCAGTGTTGAAATTTCTATTGTAAATGCTTAGGGGCTGAGACTAAAGGCGTCATGAATCCCATTGTGATGATTATGATTACGATTAATATTATTGTTAATCTAGTTGAACACCATGTACTCTGGTAAACCCAGTCTGAAAAATAATAGCTGTCTGAATGCCTCTTTATGGCATAAAACTCCTCTTTGTTTTCTGCCTGGAGCAGACAGCTAGAATTGATTGAGGACCTTCAGGGTGCAAGTTATGCACAAGTTCAGAAAAAACAGCAGTATATTGTGCCCCTTTATGAACATAAACTGAAGGACTGTGCTGTCGAAGGCTTTCATGGCCAGAATCATTGTGTTGCTGTGAGTTTCTCCAGGCTGTATGGCGATGCTTCAGAAGCATTCTCTCCTGATGTTTCTCCCACATCTATGGCAGGCATCTTCAGAGGTTGTGAGGTCTGTTGGAAACTAGGCAAGTGGGGTTTATATATCTGTGGAATGCCCAGGGTGGGAAAAGGAACTCTTGTCTATTTGAGGCAAGTGGGAATGTTGCAATTGGCCACATTGATTAGCATTGAATGACCTTGCTGCTTTAAAGCCTGGCTGCTTCCTGCCTGGGGGAATCCTTTGTTGGGATGTGTTAGCTGGCCCTGAAATATTGAAATATTCACACTTGCCTCAGACAAGAGTTCCTTTTCCCACCCTGGACATTCCACAGATATATAAACCTCACTTGCCTAGTTTCCAACAGACCCTTCAACCTCTGAGGATGCCTGCCATAGATGTGAGTTAAATGTCAGAAGAGAAACAAGAAAGGAGATTCCATTTGAACATTAGGAAGAACTTCCTGACTGTGAGAGCTGTTCAGCAGTGGAACTCTCTGCCCCCAAGTGTGGTGGAGGCTCCTTCTTTGGAGACTTTTAAACAGAGGCTGGATGGCCATCTGTCGGGGGTGCTTTTAATGTGATTTTCCTGCTTCTTGGCAGGGAGGTGGACTGGATGGCCCACGAGGTCTCTTCCAACTCTGTGATTCCATGATTCTATGAATGCTTCTGGAACATAACCCTACAGCCCGGAAAACTCTCAGCAACCCAAACAAAGCACTGCTTCCTGGAGTCTGCTACACTTTGGCATAATTGGGATTTGATGAAGTCCGTAGAAGCATTTGCCAAAATTCAACTTGCTTGTTTATGGGGTGCAACCAGATCACATGGTCAAACAGCGCACTGAAACAAGCCTGAAAATGGAATATAGTTTACCATATCCAAAAACGACTTGCTACTTAAGAAAAAGGATGAAATGATGCCCTTCCTCCTCTATCCCATGTACTGAAACTGCTTGAGTTGGCAGCCAAAGCTTTATTGTAGCAATGCTTATAGGTGCCCCACAGCACTGGCCGCCTGGGGCGATAGCTTCAGTCTGCTTAGTGGTAGAGCCAGTCCTGCCTCTAATTAGCTAATCCTGCAGCATACGTTGGCAGGCCCAGATATGCATCTCATCCACAAGTAGTGCTGAATGCCACACCGTCAGACCTGTTGGGACAGGAACCATTAGTCAATGCTATTTTTGCCTCCCACCTCAGTGAAGGCAGGAGAGTTCCACCTAGACACCTTCCTTAAGAAACAGACTACAAACACGCTGAATGAGAGTGTGGTTGCAATCTATATAAATAAAAATGTAACGTTCGTTTGTGGGATTAACATAACTTAAAAACCACTGGGTGGATTGACACCAAATTTGGACACGATACAGCTATCAGGCTAACGAGTGGCCATCACTCATAAAACACTGAAAAACATAGCAGAAGAGACTTTAAAAGCCAAAAAAGCAAAAAGACGCTACAGCACATGTGCAAAAATGACTCTCTCTGGCAAACAAAACACACAATAGCATATTCACACTCTCTTCTGGACTACAGCTCCCAGCATCCCCTAGACCAGGCCCTTTAGAAGAGGAGGATGACCCAAATGCACTGCTTCTAAGCTGCAAGCTTTCTTCTCCTTGGATTTCTTTGAGAGCATCTCAATCCCTGCATATTTCCAATTTCCTATTCCTGGACTGCAATTCCAAGCTATCCTCCAGATAGATAGATTAGATGGAGATAGATAGGTAAGTAGATCGATCGATAGGTAGGTAGGTAGGTAGATCGATCGCTCGAACAGGAGGACTGCTGGGAGTTGCAGTCCAAGAATAGGTAGAGAAGGAAGAAAGGGGAGAAAGAGGAAAGGAAAGGAAAGGTGGGGAGGAAGGGAGGAAGGGAGGAGAGAAGGAAAGAATGAGAGGAAGAGAAAGGTTGGCCACAGCAAAGCATGGCAGGTACAGCTAGTTGAGAATATAAATGAGAGGTGCTAATATGGCCTTCCCAAGAAGTGACCAACTATAGACCAAATAAATAGGGTACTTCTACCCCCCACCCCCCAAAAATATGTGAGGTGAGGTGTTCTCTCCTTGGTTTTGTGAGCTATTTGTTCTTCCTTCTGGCAACAAAAGAATAAAGTAGATTCCAAGTTCTCTCTGGGCCCTTCCACACAGCCCTATATCCCAGACTATCAAGGCAGAAAATCCCACACCATCTGCTTTGACCTGGGTTATCTGAGTCTACACTCAGATAATGTTGGATTTTTTGCCGATATTCTGGGATATAGGGCTGTGTGGATGGGTCCTCATACATAACAATCCGAGCCTAAACTGCACACAGAAATCCAGGCCCTTCTCATACACAGAAAAAGAAGCCCTCTGTGCAGATAGGAATCATGTCAGAAAGAAGGCTCAGCTAGGCTCTATTCCCTTTCGTGCCCATATTTTAAAATAGATACTGTGGGGGTGTGCCATCAATATGGACAGTCAGATTATGTTTTGCATTTCAACATTGTAAAATACTTGGCAGTGCTTAGGGAAGTTTCTTTTTTTGGGGGAAAAACAACTTTTCTAAGCTCTCATCCTAAGAGGTACGTATATATTAGCTCGTTTATTCATTTTTAAAACAAACTGAACCACCTGTATCTGCAGATTTCAACGTTGGGGTACGAAAATCCTAAAATATACAACGCCAAATCAATAAATAACACCAATACATAGTGCCTACAGAAGAAACTGCATGGAAGGTGAAGCTATTTTAGGAAGGCTTGCATAAATAAATGTGTTTCTAACATATACCTAAAAATAAAAATTGTTCAAGCATGTTTTGTAACTGAGGGAAGAATTTTCCACATAGAAAGCAGCTGCTGCAGCATGAAATGATGAAATGCTGGCCCTAGGACTCGGAGGATTGTGAGTCCTCAATGGATTTCTTCAGTGCAGCCATTTTTTGCAATCTGCAAGCTCCGTCCAGTTGCTTTTGTCCATTTGTCAGAGCCGTACTTGTGTTCAAAATTTGCCTTACTTCCTGGAAGGAGTAAAATTGGGAGACTTCGCAATTACAGTCAGCCCCCCCCCCCCCCATTTGCTAGCATTATAGAATCATAGAGTTGGAAGAGACCTCGTGGGCCATCCAGTCCAATCCCCTGCCAAGAAGCAGGAAAATCGCATCCAAAGCACCCCCAACAGATGGCCATCCAGCTTCTGTTGAAAAGCCTCCAAAGCAGGAGCCTCCACCACACTCCAGAGCAGATAGTTCCACTGCTGAACAGCTCTCACAATCAGGAAGTTCTTCCTCATGTTCAGGTAGAATCTCCTTTCCTGTTGTCTGAAGCCGTTGTTCTGTGTCCTAATCTCCAGGGCAGCAGAAAACACTGTCATATAATCCAAAATATCAAAGTAGATAATCCACATTATCCACTTTGAACCTGATTATCTGAGTCTACATTGCCAAATAATCCAGTTCAATAATCTGGATTTTGTACAACTGTGAAAAAAGGGATATAGGGCCCTTCCATACAGCCCTATATCCTAGAATATTAAGGCAGAAAATCCCACATTATCTGCTTTGAACTGAATATATGGCAGTGTGGATTCAAAGCAGTTCAAAACAGATAATGTGGGATTTTCTGCCTTAATATTCTAAGATATAGGGCTGTGTGGAAGGGCCCTTAGATTGAATAACCTAAACATCAGGAAGCTAAGGTGGTGGTCAGAGGGTGGAGGAGGTGGAAGAGTCACTTGCCACTCCCTCCTTCTGCAGGTATTTACCTGGATCTCATCCATCATCTCATTCTTACAACAGCAAAGTTAACAACAAGTAAAACTCCACATTGCTGCAGGGCAAAAAAATGAGCAAGTGGTATGCCTAAGGTCACACTTATTCACAATGAAGGCAAGATAGGGATCAGGGAGTCAAGAAGGTTTTTAAAAATGTCTTCAAGCCTTCTTGCAGAACTTTTGTGAACAGAGACTTTTGCTCCATGACAGTACTATCACCCCAACATGGATTTTGGAGCAACACAGGTGGGCGAATTAGCAGATCACAAGTCTGTCTCATAGTCATTATGCTATTCAAACTCTTCTGGAGGTAGTTAGCTCCAATGTATGTTAACCTTCTCCTAGGCTTTCCTTAGGAAGATTTGTTCAGAGGCGGTTTGTGACTTTCCATGGCTGAGAGAGAATTAGAGCCCTGCTCTCTCAGACTCCTAGTCCAACATTAGACAACACTCTATGCATTTGTTTACATTTATTTACAGTATTTATATTCTGCTTTTGTCACCCCAAAGGGGACTCTGAGCAGATAACAGAACACATATATGGCAAACATTATACAATGACAAGACAGACAACTTGTACATAGATAGAGGTATATCTAGGATTTTCCCATCTTTGGCATCTTGGAGGCTGTGCTCGGTTTCAGCCATGGGTGGGTGCTATCTCTCCATCTTCTCTGCCAAAGAGCTTTTGTTTGTAAACTTTCCTCCTTGATTGTATCACCAGCATTTTTCTGGCATTTTCCTTATGGGTGCCTGAATACCTCCTTGCTTTTTAAAGCGGTTCCTATTTATCTACTCACAATTGCTGTTTTCGATCTGCTAGATTGGCAGGAGCTGGGCTGAAGGCCAGGAGCTCACCCTGATCCAGGCTTCAAACTGCCAAACTTCTGAGTTGAAAGGTTTACTGCAGCTGGCGGTTAACCTGCTGTGCTAAAGCCTGGCTCTATGTACAAGTATAACTTAAATCATACTAGCTAACACCAAACAGAGTAGACTTATTGAATGAATAGGATTTATCTCTGTCTTTGCTAGCCATTTGGTAATTTATTTCTTGAGTCTATCTGCGAATTAACCAATAGAATTCAGACCATAATAGGTACACATTACTCAAAAAATCTTACTATGTGACATCATCACTCAGAGTCCAATCAGAATAGCCATTTGGTATTGTCTTGAAGTCGAGCAATGTCTGTTTTCTGATCCCTGATCGAGTTAGATTGCTTCTAGAAGAAGACAGATTTTAAAAAAAGAAAACAAAAAATGAAGCCGTTGCAAGGAGGCAAAGAAGCGCATAGGAGAGATGCAGTCCAATAATATCTGAAGGTCACATGTTGTCCTTCAACTCCAGAAAGCTGCTGTCACTCACTTTGTACCATTTTAAGAAGAAGAAAAAAGACTATAGAAAGGGTGTTGCTGTGCATGTTCACACCTTCAAGTTGCCCTAACTCACAAATGATTCCCAATAATTTCAGGCATATACCCAGAATCATTAGGCTTAGCAACTTGCTTTTTTATATGTAAGGTAAGCATTTGAGAAAGCTGAAATAGGTAGCGAGTAGGTCTCCTCCTCTCCCTCCCCTTTCCCCAATATATGCTGGTTGCATGTTTGGTTGAACATCTGGCATTCAGAGAAATTAGTACAAAAAAGCTCTCCCGTCTTCGAAAGAGCTGAAATTAAATGCCATGTTCATGAAAAATGTGTCAGCCTAGCAAATTCAATCTTTTGAATATGGGACCTTGTCAAATTTCACTTGGGGAATCAGATTTTGAAGGACCCTTTCAAAGACACAAGCACACAAATCTTTAGCTGAGCTAGTCTTTTTCGAGACAATAATGTATCAAGGTCACACTTGGTTATTTTCCAAACAGCAGCATCAACAGGAAAAAGGAAAGTTTAGGAACACAGCCAGTTGAAGAACCACCTGAAGGTTCATTTACACTGCAGTTTAACCACTTGAACTGTCATGGCTCAGTGCTATGAAATCATGGGAGTTGTAATGTTACAAGGCTTCCTGTCTTCTCTGCCAAATATTCCTGGTGCCTCACCAAACTACAATCCCCAGGATTCTATAACATGGCATTTGAAATGGTGTCAAACTGTATGGATTCTACAGTGTAGATGCACTCTTAGGGTCCTTCCACACAGGCCCTATATCACAAAATCTGATCCTAGATTTTCTGTTTATCCCAGATTATCTGGTAGTGCAAACTCATGTAATCCAGTTTAAAGCAGAAAACCTGGGATCAGATCCTAGAATATAGGGCCTGTCTGGAAGGGCTCTTAGTTTTCATGCTTACTCAGAGGGTCCCAGTGCCAGGTCTTTATGGTTAGCTGATAGGGTGGTATCATTTTTCCACTATTCCCAAGGATCCCCTGTTTCTTCGATACAACCTTCACATGAGCTGTAGGAGGGGGGGGGGGGGAGGAAGCTATTTGTTGCTGTGATCTATCTCTATAACCCCCGGTGGTGCAGTGGGTTAAACCCCTGTGTCGGCAGGACTGAAGACCGACCGGTCGCAGGTTCAAATCCAGGGAGAGGCGGATGAGCTCCCTCTATCAGCTCCAGCTTCTCATGCAGGGACATGAGAGAAGCCTCCCACAAGGATGATAAAAACATCAAATCATCCAGGCGTCCCCTGGGCAACGTCCTTGCAGACAGCCAATTCTCTCACACCAGAAGCGACTTGCAGTTTCTCAAGTTGCTCCTGACACAACAAAAAAAATCTATCTCTATTGTTATGCAAAGTATTGGGGGTTACAAAATATTTAGGGTTAGACAACAGGCAGCAGTTTCTGCAAGCAACTGAGGTCTGTTCTCCTGTTATTTGGGATACAGAATATTGACATTTCCATCCATCCTGTTTCCTTCCATGATGCAACAACCAGAAATAGAATCCCTATTGCAATTACATGAAAAATCACTGGCAGAAAGAGGTTAGAAATGTCAGTATACTGTATCCTGATTAATAGGGACAGATTTCCATTGCTCGCAGTAGCTGCTGCTCATTAAAATAAGATTGGGAACTAAGACCTCATCATACTGGTGCCCCCTTCCCTCTTTTTCCCATTTTGCCAGCAATCGCAGGCAAAAAGGAAGGGGTGCGTGGTGCCACGCAGTGAACCACACACCCTCCTTCCTTCACCTGTCATATAGTGGCATCGGGGCAAGATGCATTGGCACCCTGTCCCTTCCCCCATCAGAAAGTGTGGCAAGGCACATTGCCACTTTGTCGTTTCCCTCATCAATTGTGCTGGCTTTTTGGGGCCTTATATGTTTAATTAGATATTAGTATTATTTAATTATTAATTATTAATTTTATTTTCTTGTTTAACAATTTATTAGTTTATAATAATGCTACTTCCTATTGTATTTGTTTGTGTTTGTTCATTACCAAGGCATTGAATGTTTGCCTTTTTTTTTGCCTGGAAGCCTCAGGGAGATAGGGTGACCTATAAATAAATTTTATTGTTTATTATTGGGGAAAGGGCAAAAACCACAAGCTCTATGTGAGCGACTCAAAAGGTGCATCATTTACCATGATTAGCGAGTAAACTTTTTGCAACATTTACTTACAGCTTCAAACACCAATGGGACAAGGCCACAGCCTGCGCCATGCGATAGGGTAAATCTGGATCCGTCCCTGAGGGGAGCTCCAATGCGGCAAGGGGCCAAAAAACCCCTCATGTGATGAGGTGGCACATTGGGACTGTAAATATGAATCAATTACGTCACTCTAGGTTATATGTGCAGAACCTTTGGTTCACTGCAGTGGATTAGCAAGGTTGTCTAGATGTGTTTTATTCTCTTTGGAGACATGGATGCATCTGCTGCCATTGCTTTAAAAATTATCCCTACGCCACTTTCTAAATCACAGCATTTTTCATAGCTGAAATACTCTTATCTCAGGTGTGTGTTTACTGGCCGTTTTACCAACTAAGGTGTTTTATTCCAGGTCCAACTTCCTATGAGAATGAGCAGAGGTTTCGCCGGATGCCAGCCCATCGGTTGCCAGTCTATCCAATCAAACGCAAACTCACTGCGGATGGGAGAAGAAGCCCGGACCTAACTTTGGAGAGGCAGAAGCTATTGAAACTCAGGCGATCAACATGCGTGGCTACAGCAGTGTGAGTTACCTGGAAGGACATTAGAGGGCAGTGTAGCATAATGGGAGGTGAAGAAAGAGAGCTTGAGGATTTGCGCAACTTCTGAACTATGCACAGAGCTGTGCTGCTTCACTAGAGCTGCACTTACACAGCAGCATTAATGCAGTTTGACACTGCTTGAACTGCCTTAGTTCAATATCATGGAAACACCCAATAGAGGAGATGTAAAGAAGAGACAAAGGCACCTACACTGTGGAATGAATGCAGTTTGACCACTCACTTTAACAGCCATGGCTCAATGTTATGGAATTGTATGGAATTATAGTTTTGCAAGTTCTTCAGCCTTTTCCACCAAAAATTGCTGGTGCCTCAGTAGACTACAATTCCTACAATGCTATAGCATTGAGATATGGCAATTTTAGTGTAAAGGTAAAGGTTTCTCCTTGACATTAAGTCTAGTTGTGTCCAACTCTGGGGGGTGGTGCTCATCTCCATTTCTAAGTTGGAAAGCTGGCGTTGTCTGTAGACACCTCCTGGTCATGTGGCTGGCATGACTGCATGGAACACCGTTACCTTCCTGACAAAGCAGTACTTTTTTATTTTGTCGTGTCAGGAGTGACTTGAGAAACTGTAAGTCGCTTCTGGTGTGAGAGAATTGGCCGTCTGCAAGGACGTTGCCCAGGGGATGCCCAGATGAATTGATGTTTTTATCATCCTTATGAGAGGCTTCTCTCATGTCCCCGCATGAGGAGCTGGAGCTGATAGAGGGAGCTCATCCGCCTCTCCCCGGATTCGAACCTGCGACCTGTCAGTCTTCAGTCCTGCCGGCACAGGGGTTTAACCCACTGCGCCACCTATTGATATGCTCACATTTGCATGTTTTCGAACTGCTTGGTTGGCAGAAGCTGGGGCTGACAGCAGGAGCTCACCTCACTCTACAGTTTTGAAATGCTGACCTTCCAATCACAAAGTTCTGGTACTTAGCGATTTAACCTGCTGTGCCACAACGTCCCCCTCCCAAATTAATGTGTAAATACATCCTTCTTCCCAAGGTCATCTAGTGAGTTTCCATGGCTGAACAGGGATTCAAGCCTTTATCTCCAAAGCAACCATCCAATGCTCAAACCACTGCATCATGCTGGCACAGATCATAAAAATTATTTTTGCAATTGAATCTTCATATATAAATTAGAAAATAGAAAGCATATACCTGGTTGAATCCTTTTTCTTCCTCTTCCTGTAATAACTGTCTATCATTTCCTATCTTTTTTATTTTTGGTAAGTGGACAAACAATTAAACATACCCATTACTATATATATCCATTGTCTAGAAGCTAGTGTTTCTGATTTAAAACAGCTTCACTTGAAAGGTTATGAGGTATATTTAAAATCTGGTAGAAAAATAGCCATGGGCAGGTTATTAATCTCCAGTGCTGTTTCTCATTTTGAAATGAAGGATATATGGAGTCCATTTTATATTCATTGTGAATTGCGTTTATATAAATATATTTTAAAGGAGCAGAAGGGAAGGGAAAGGCTTGGGGTGACTGAATACGAGAGATATACTAGACCCAGAAAATGTTATTAGAGAGGTGACTGTGTGTATAAAGGAGATGTTAAAATGCAGGCACGTCCCAAGATATGTTGCTGCCTAGAGAGAAGGACAACATGGTATTTCTTTCCAAATTAAGAAATTAATTGGGCTGGAAGTTAATGGGAAAACATCCTTGCTGTGTCTTTTAAAAAAAGGCATTAGCATTCGTGACACAGTGGTGCCTATCTTAGCTCTGTCCTCCAACATAAAGGAATGATTAGACTGCGTACCTGAATGCTACAGTGCTATGCTGACCCTTTGTTAACACAAATTCCTGTGATCAGTCTTCCACCCAACTTGTTTCTTATCAATGTTCACTGTATCCAGTGCATGCAAACTGTGGTATTATTTCTCTATTTTTAAAAAATGCTGCCTCGTTTGAGAAGTTACAGTTTCAGCATCTCCTATGATCATCTTCTGCTTCAAGAGCCCCAGTGGCACAGTGGGTTAAACGCTTGTGCCAACAGGACTGAAGACTGACAGGTCTCCAGACCCTTGATCATTTTAGTCGCCCTCCTCTGGACATATTGAGAAGCTGGAATGTGTCCAGAGGAGGGTGACTAAAATGATCAAGGGTTGGGAGAATAAGCCCTATGAAGAGCAGCTTAAAGAGCTGGGCATGTTTAGCCTGAAGAAGAGAAGGCTGAGAGGAGATATGATAGCAATGTATAAATATGTGAGAGGAAGTCACAGGGAGGAGGGAGCAGGCTTGTTTTCTGCTTCCCTGGAGACTAGGACGCGGAACAATGGCTTCAAACTACAAGAAAGGAGATTCCATCTGAACATTAGTAATAACTTCCTGACTGTGAGAGCCGTTCAGCAGTGGAACTCTCTGCCCTGGAGTGTGGTGGAGGCTCCTTCTTTGGAGGCTTTTTTACAGAGTCATAGAATCATAGAATTAAAGAGTTGGAAGAGACCTCATGGGCCATCCAGTCCAACCCCCTGCCAAGAAGCAGGAATACTGCATTCAGATCACCCTTGACAGATGGCCATCCAGCCTCTGTTTAAAAGCTGGATGGATGGCCATCTGTCAGGGGTTCTTTGAATGCAATATTCCTGCTTCTTGGCAAGGGGTTGGACTGGATGGCCCATGAGGTCTCTTCCAACTCTATGATTTTATGATTCTATAGGTCGGGGTTCGAATCCAAAGAGAGCATGGATGAGCTCCCTTTGTCAGTTCCAGCTCCCCATGCGGGGACATGAGAAAAGCCTCCCACAAGGATGGTAACACATCAGGGTGCCCCCTGGGCAACGTCCTTGCAGACGGCCAATTCTCTCACACCAGAAGCGACTTGCAGTTTCTCAAACTGCTCCTGACACGAAAAAAAAATCCGCTTTGCAATGTTGGGACTGCACCATAAAGGAGTGACTAGAGTGGTCAGAAGATAAAGGAGATGAGGATGCTTTTCTTCAGTACTGGATACTTGAAGCAATTGCTTCACTCTGTCTCTTGGTAGGGCTAGAGCTGTGGAAATGTTTTAAGTAATAACTATAATGATACAGCTTCCCTAGCTATGCACTGAAGCTTTTTCTAGATATTCATTTTCCCCTGAACTATATGCCACTTTGTATAATAATTGCCTGAAAGCTAAAGGCAAAATGCAAAAGAACCGCACCGAAATCTTCCTTTCCTGCAGCAGCAGACTGAAAGCTATGGAAGCTCTTTGTCTTCCTGTGTGAGGATGAAGAACAGCAAAATTTACATCCTCGCTAGATAAATTACATTACAGCGGTTCACTCTCAAATAGGCTGCGGTCTTGTGTAATGACACACTTTGAAAAAGGTTTAATCCCATTCTCTACAGTGCGTAAATATTACTTGCCTAAAAGTGATGTTTTTCTCTCTCGCTTTCTCTTTGTCTGCAGCTCTCTGGAACAAAAGACCTCACAGAAAGTCTCCGTAGGTACAATTGGTACATCCTGTGTGAGTACGTCCCGCTCTGAGCCTTGCCCAGATTCCCAAGCACTTCATCCATGCTGCCCACAGAAATGCCCTTTGAGGAAACCTCTGCTGGATTCGGCACTCACAGTGTCCCAGCTGCAGCAGGTGAGCCTGAGTTCATCTCTCCTTTCATCCACACTTCCTTTTGCCTACCCATTTTGCCAACCCATCTTTCTTTCCTCTTCTGTGACTCCATATGTCCAACCCACTTTTCAACGCAAGTTTTCTAGTCAAAGCGTTCCCAACAGGTAGTCTCCAGACTCTTTTTGAGGACATCCAGATGCCACCACCTTTTTAGCCAATTGGTTCCATTGCTGAATAGTTTTTAATATTGCATTATAATATCTCAGGGTATGAACTTCTTCTCTTTTTTCTGCTCTCTCCCTTAAAATATGGATATGTGAAGAACTCAGGAAGCCTTTCAAGTTATAGGGCAGAGGAGAAGAACTATAAATAAATAATAAATAAGTATTAGTAAATACATAATAATAATAATAATAATAATAATAATAATAATAATAATACTTTATTTCTATACAGCCCTCTCTCCCCTATATAGCTACCCAAAATAACCAGTAGCCTATAAAACCCAAAACGTTTTGGGCCCAGCCTTCTTGAGGGACTGCAGCTCCTCCTATCAGCCCACATGAGCCCTGAGATCATCAGGAGAGGCCCTTCTCTCAGTCCCACCACCATCACAAGTATGGTTGGTGGGAACGAGGGAGAGGGCCTTCTTGGTAGTGGTCCCAGTGCTCTGGAACTCCCTCCCCAAATAGGTGCATTCAGCCCTCTCATTATTGGCCTTTCACTCCCAGGTTAAAACCTTTTTATGGAAGCAGGCCTTCCCCGAGAACCCACAATAAGCAGATTATTTCAGTCAGGCAAGGCTCACATGGCCAAAAATTTGGACCTTTGAGACTTTTTAGTACAATGTTTTTAGGACAACTTCAGTGGCTTGAGGCTCAGGGATTTTTAATGATAAATGTTGTTATTTTATGCTTATTTTACATCATTTATGCAATTTGTTTATGCAATGTGTTGGTTTATTGTTTATATGTTTGGGTTGGGAGGATGGTAGTGTGTTTTTAATTATGCAGTTTTGGGAGTTTTTTACCATTTGTTCACCACTTTGAGTCCTATCTATGGGAGAAAAGTGGGATATAAATAAATAAATAAATAAATAAATAAATAAATAAATAGATCCTCTCTAATTCATGTCTCCTTTTGATTTGATTTTTCAGATGCGCCCTTCTGTCATCACCTGTGCTCCTCGCCGGAGCTGCTCAGAAGCTCCTACGAGCACCAGCCCCTCAGTAAGTCACCTCATTTCCCTTCTCTTGCCTCCTGTGTCTCCCTTGCTCCCTGTATGAACTCAATGACTACATTATCTGTTTCTGATGGGAACTGTTGTGTAACACATGCAGTGGGCACCCATTTGGGGAGAAGTAGCATGTGTTAAGCAGCCATTCGTATTGTCACTTCATCCCATTGTTCCTCCAAAGATCTACATCCACCTCAGAACATTTTGCTGCTCAAGACAGAGCAGTAGTTGACAATCAGTCAATACCAAGAAGCAGAATAACCCAATTACCTGGTAATTTGGAACTTGAGGTCCTATGTGAGCACATCCCACACTGAGCCCTGCCCAGATTCCCAAGCAAACTCTATACTCCATCCCTGACAGTAAAAATGTACATGGCAAAGTAAATTTTGACCTATTCAGATTCCTAAAATTCCCTAAAATACTCACTTGCCTAATAATAGAATTCGTTTTGATTCCCCTCCCCACTCCTCCCATTAACCCTAGAAATAAAGTTTATTATTATTATTATTATTATTACTGATTATTATTTATTTTCTCCTCCCAATAGCCCTAGATTAGAGCAAAGACAAACACATTCTTCCAACATAGGTCAATTCTTCCCCTGTAAAGGAAGACAGTATCTCTGTCTTTCTTACAACTTGCATTGGGGAAATAATATTTCAAATATATGAATCCTTGTCTGCATTTTATGTTGCAAGCACAGAACCAGAATGTTAATAGGAAGGGGAGGATGAGAGAGACAATGAAGGGAAAGTATAGTTCAAGGTTACTCAACTTGCCCAAAAGGCATAGATTCATCCAACCAAAAGAATACATTACACTAGTTGCAAAGCTTCATTGGCTTCTTCTTTGGGGAAAGATGGTAAAATAATAGCTGGAATCAATCCCATAAATATATCAGAATATATGTATACTCAGAGAATGACATACAAATTTTCAGAATATAGAGACATGCACTATGGGTCTTTCTAAAATAATTCAGTCATACCCTTTTCCCTCTCAGACATGAAGTATTAAAGCTTGCTTTGGTGTGAAAGTAAATAAGGTAGTCTTAAGGGGGAAACAAGAGTCACATATCTCCTCAACAATAATCTTCTCACTCCCTCCCCCAGCAGATCTCCTCCCTTGAGCACGGCAGCAGAATGATCTCTGGCAGCTCCTCCCCCCCACAGAAGCACCATCACTCTTGGGCCACCAGCTTGGTGGGGCCTTCAGCACGACTGAATGGAGAAGCATCATCAAAGCAGAGAGCTGAAGACAAGGCAGACAAGAGTCTCTCCCCCAGCCCTTGATGTGCTTCTGTCTTCACTTGGGAGAGCCCCACTACAATCGTCTTGTGTATATAGTTCAACCTACATCATCCTCGCGATGGAAATTGTAGTCCATACACACACTCCAAGTTGGAGAACTCTACTGTAACCTATCTCCTCTAGGGCTGGGCCCAAACATCCCAAATACTAAATCTCACCCTTTCCTCTTTTAGCTCTTAGTACTTGTTTCCTGTCACCACTGACCCCTTAGTGCCTTCCTTCCAAAGATCTACTGTATTTCCTTGTTTCTTTTGTCATTCTGTTAAATGGCATCTGTATTGTTAAACTGGAAATCTATTGACGCAAGAGCCGCTTCAGTTCCAATGGGACTTCACTCCTTAGATCAGTGGTTCTCAACCTGTGGGGTCCCCAGGTGTTTTGGCCCACAACTCCCCAGAAATCCCAGCCAGTTTACCAGCTGTTACGATTTCTGGGAATTGAAGGCCAAAACATCTGAGGACCCACAGGTTGGGAACCACTGCTGCAATCACTCTTCATAACACAAGGAGTCCCTTGTGAGGTCAAAGTCTTCCAAGGAAGAATGTCCCCAGCTCAGCCTCTGATTTCCAACAATGGGTGACCAGGCACCTCTGAGAAACTCACAGGAAGAAGAATGAAATAGTGCCCTGCCTAATGTGGTTTGTTATGGTCTAATGTCCAAGCTGACTAGGCAGTTGGAACACTGCTCTACAGGATTAGCTTTCTACTGATGGCTGATCACCCCAAAATAGGATGGGATTGCTTCTTTGAAGTTCAGACTAAAACCTAGAGCAGATTTACTGCCAAAAATGACACAGAAGTCAACAGCTTTCCCTTGGCAGGATGGACATCTTTCCTCCAATAGCTTTGTTTCAACCTGATGTCCTCTAAGGCCATTGTTTGTGATTTTGGACCATGTGTGTCCTCTTTGTGCAAGCCTCATTCCCTCTAATAGTAAACTCGGTTGGTGAATACAAACAGGACTGGAGACTAAATGGGGTCCTAGGGAAACAAGAGGGAAGGTATCAGTATGTTCCAGAAAACCCCAGGTTTTGCCGAAATGAATGAAAATCTATACTCCAAAGTATGTGAAGGGCCAAAGAGTCCCTGTCCCAAGAAAATGTTGTCATTCATATTGAGAAACGTTAAACAAAGGAGGAATTGTGCTGTCGAAGACTTTCATAGCCGGAATCACTGGGTTGCTGTGAGTTTTCCGGGCTTTATGACCATGTCCAAGAAGCATTCTCTCCCAATGTTAGGCCCACATCTTTGGCAGGCATCCTCAGAGGTTATGAGGTCTGTTGGAGGCTAGGCAAGTGATGTTTATATATCTGTGGAATGTCCAGAGTGGGAGAAAGAACTCTTGTCTGCTAGAGGTACATGTTAATGTTGCAATTGACGACCTTGATTACCATTGAATAGCCAACAAGGGATTCCCCCAGGCAGGAAGCAGCCAAGCTTTGAAGCTACAAACTATTCAATGCTAATGAAGGTCGTCAATTGCAGCATTCACACTTGCCTCAAACAGACAAGAGTTCTTTCTCCCACCCTGGACATTCCACAGATATATAAATCCCACTTGCCTAGTTTCCAAACAGACATTACAACCTCTGGGTATGCTTGCCATAGATATGGGTGAAACATCAGGACAGAATGCTTCTGGAACATGCATACAGCCCAGAAAACTCACAGCAACCCAAGGAGGAATTAATTGAGATATTCCGGATTAGAGCATAGGGGTCACTCCATATTGCAATATTTTGTTGTGTGTCCCATTTGTTGACTTGATATGGGGAATAATTGCCAATACTCTCATTTCCAGACAGAATCCAATATTTACAAGCAGCAAGTTTTTGCCAAAAAAGAAAACATGATAGTTAACATGAACCCAAATCTAGGTCTTGCCAAACAATGGTTCTGTTGGGTTGTTGTAGGTTTTTTGGGCTATATGGCCATGTTCTAGAAGCATTCTCTTCTGATCTTTCACCTACATCTATGGCAGGTATCCTGCCATAGATGTAGGCAAAACGTCAGGAGAGAATGCTTCTAGACATGGCCATATAGCTCAAAAAAACCTAGATGCAGGCAAATGTCAGGAGAGAATGTTTCTAGACATAGCCATATAGCTCAAAAAACCTACAACAACCCAGTGATTTCGGTCATGAAAGACTTCGACAATACAATGGTTCTGTTGGTTGATGCTGTTCTGCAGTGAGATAAATAAAATAAAATAAAGCAGGCTCCCATTGAATATAAAAAGATGACCAAGGCTGCTTACTATTGAAATGGAGAAATGAAAGGCAACAGAACTGAAAGGACAACTGAGACACCTCCCAATTTTTAGTCCCTTGCTGCAGAAGCATGAAGAGATTTCCAAGGAAATGCAAGAAAGGGGAAACCGTACCCATGTCCTAAGCATGCAAGGGCAAGAACCTCTGCAACAGGAAAAGGTGGAGGAGGAACATGTGGTCACAGAGAATCAAGATGACATTTTGAGTCCTTCCGTGCTATAGGATTTGTTCCTGAATGGGGAGCTTTTTCTGTACACACATTTTCTGTTTGTAATTCACACGTGCCAATAAAGTAGCATCATACTGTGTTTGAGTGGTGGGATTTGTTCCAACTATTCCTTGAGGGCAGAATATTTTGAAAGAGCTCAAAGGAACAGAATCTGCTCATGTTTGGCAACAAGTATTGGATCTCCTTAGCTTGAAAGGCCAAATGGATGCCAGTTCTGCTGCAATGGCTCAGTCAGCCTTGAGGATGATGGGAGTTACATTCAATGCAGTGTTAGAAAACAGATTGAGGAAGTTTATTTACTCAAGAGTCTAATTCTGGGTCTAAAAAGCACCTGAGGAAATATATCTAATTTTTGCTTTTTTGAAGGAGTGAGCAAAGTAATTTAATTCCTCTTCGAACCAGACCATGATGGGAGCTTCTTCTGTAAAGGTGGTGGGTGAAATCATCTGCTTTCATCTTTCCTTCTTTCATCTCCCCCAAAGTGATGTTCCATATGCAGCAAAAGGAACGCATTGAATCTTGAGCACAATGAGTGGATTTATTGCTATGTGTCTTTCAGTGGTTTCTGAATTATGGCAACCCTAAAGGGAACCCATTACACGGTTTTCTGGGGCTCAGAGTGTGTGAATTGCCCTGGGGCATCCAATGGGGCCGCGCTTATTTTATCTGTGGTCTGAAAGGGGAAATTCAGGAGGATCCCCGTGTAAAAACTGTCCATAAGTCAATACTCAGTATAGAGAGACAGCCAAGTTCTAATCCAAATTATTATCCCCTGCTGTTTTCTGCTTGAGGAGAGTTGTTTAGATAATATGGCCTCTTGATCTGTAGTCTGAATAACTGAAGTGATCCCATTTATTTCAGCCTCCTCAGATCTCTGCCTCTTTGTTCTGCTCTAAATGAGACATTACGAACCCTCCAGCATTTCAGAAATGAAAAGTAAGATACATGTGGCTGAGCCACGTTGGTGTATTTCCAGACAACAAAGTACCAAGAGAGCTGTCTCAGGCCCCATCTACACTGCCATATAATGCAGCTTGAACTGCATTATAATGGTCAGTGTATATTCATATAATGCAGACTGAACTGGATCCTATGAGTCTACATTTCCATATAATCCAATTCAATGTAGTTAATCTGTATTATGAAACTTCATAAAATGGCAGTGGAGATGGAACCTTAGACTACATATACCAAAATTCCATGGGATGTAACCATGACAATTAAAGTGGAATCATCTATCTATCTATCTATCTATCTATCTATCTATCTATCTATCTATCTACAATATGTATGTGCGTGTGTAGCTGGGGTTCCCACTTTCGTGAGGATTGGTAAATGTAAATAAACATAAGCAGAAGCTTTACCACAGTATTAAACCAAGATATACCCTGCTGTATAATAAAATATTACTCAGGCTTGCGAAAAGTTCAAACAGGGCAACAGTATATATACATCAGTCTCTTTGAATTCAGGCAGAGAACAGAGAGAATAAAATAGTCCCTTTAAATAGTTTTTAAAATAAGCCTCATGCCTTGAAATGATCAGTTGTCAAGGTAATTGGCAACCAGCAACCTCTTCACTGTTCAAAGATGAGAATGACAGTTAGAACTGTTGGTCTCGGCAGTAAGCCAGAGGCAGCAGCCAATTAGGACTCTGGCTCCTGGGATGCTCAGACAATCAGCTGCTGACACATGCCTCTCCAGTTAAACCACCATATAATGGCATCCTTTTTAAAATTCTCACAACTTCCACAGACAAGCTCCCGCTTTCACCAACAGCTTTAACCCACAGTGCTGAAGAGCCACCAAAAAGCCCTCCATCCAATGACATTTCAGGTTATAGTGAGCGCCAAGAACATGTAGCCCAAGGCTTGCCAATATCCTCCCCAAAAATTATGAACCACCACCCGAGGAATGTTTTCATTTGGGGACAATTTCATCCTAAATTTTACGTGTTTTCTCCACCACAAACATCCTGGTGTTTCTTACTCTCTCCATTGGTGTGGAATTTGCATTATCTTGCTCACTGCCTCTCCCTTAACCCTTTCCTACTCTTTTCAACTCTGACTGCATAATAAACAGAGCAAAACTGAGCAACAACTAAACATACTGGAGGAGTTTGGGGGATTGACTCCGCTTGATGGAAGTTGTAGTTCACCCTGCATCATGTCAGAGCACTGTGACCCCTACTAACAATGGACCTGGACCACATTTGGCACACAGAACCCCAATAACAAAAAACAATAGAGAGGTTTGGGGGTAATTCACCTTGATTTATAGTCATTGTAGGTACTGGGATGTATAATTCACTTGCAATCAAAGAGCACTCTAGACCCACCAACAATGGCCCTGGACCCAACTTAGCACACAGAACCCCCATGACCAGCAAAAAAAGCAGTAGGGCTTTGGGGAAAATTCACCTCTATTTATAGGAATTATAGTTCACCTACATCCAGAGGGCACTGTGAACACAAACAGTAATAGATCTGAACCAAATTTGGCATGCATACCCAATATGTCCAAATTTAAATACTGGATTTGGGGTGGAATTGGCCTTGACATTTGTAAGTTGTAGATACTGGGATTTATAGTTCACCTGCAATCAAAGAGCACTCTGAACCCCACCGATGATGGACCTGGACCTAACTTGGCACACAGAACCCACATGACCAACTGAACATACTGGAGGGATTGGTGGGACTGGCCCACCATAGTGGGAGTTGTAATTCATCCTACAGCTGGAGAGCATACTGAACCCCACCGATGATGCATCAAAAGCAAATTTGCCCAACTTGACAAACTTTAAGTATTGATAGAGTTTCGGGGGGTTAATCTGGCATGATGTGAGTTGGAGTACACCCACAACCTTATGCATTCTGTAAAATAAAAAATGACTTCTTCTAATAACCCAGGCAATGCCAGGTACCCAAGCTAGTAGTGATATAAATGTACAATGTGAAAGGCCTTCTACTCACACCCCTAAATTGAACTCAGTTTGGTTTGTTCAGACAAATGTTCTTCTGTTTGAAAAGTGAAACAGCTGGAATTTTTAATAGCATCCTATATCATTTGCATGTAAGGTTAACCCCCGTAGGGATACCAAGGTGCTTGTTTATAAAGCTATTGTCCTCCCAACCCTGCTATATGCCTGCGAAATGTGGACTGTCTACAGATGTCACATGCAACTCCTGGAACGATTCCATCAGCGCTGCCTCTGGAAAATCCTGCAAATCTTTTGGGAAGACAGGCGGACAAACGTCAGCATGTTGGAGGAAGCAAAGACCATCAGCATTGAAGCGATGGTCCTTTGCCATCAACTCCACTGGACTGGCCACATTGTCCGGATGCCCGACCACCATCTCCCAAAGCAGTTGCTCTACTCCGAACTCAAGAACAGAAAACGGAATGTTGGTGGACAGGAAAAGAGATTTAAAGATGGGCTCAAAGCCAACCTTAAAAACTCTGGCATAGACACTGAGAACTGGGAAGCCCTGGCCCTTGAGCACTCCAGCTGGAGGTCAGCTGTGACCAGCAGTGCTGCAGAATTTGAAGAGGTACGAATGGAGGATGAACGCGAGAAACGTGCCAAGAGGAAGGCGTGTCAAGCCAACCCTGACCGAGAGTGGCTTCCACCTGGAAACCAATGCACTCACCGTGGGAGAAGACATAGATCAAGAATAGGGCTCCACAGTCACCTATGGACCCACCAGAATGCTGATCCTGGAAGACTATCCTACTCAGCCAATGAGGGATCGCCTAAGTAAGTAAGTAAGTAAGTAAGTAAGGTTAAGCTAACTTTTGGAGAAGTTTCAAGTTTCAAGGACAGGAGCTGCTTTAAGTTTTTGTGCTTTTTACAAGATTCTTTTGCCTACTTCTTTTTGGGGTGGGGGAGATGACAAACTAGCTATTATTTGGGAAATCTGTATGCTTTTCAAACCTCATGTGAAAAGGAGGGTACATTCGTTTTTACTGTGAAACCAAAAATGTAGTCTTTACTTGCAAGGACACATTGGCTTGATATACTATACATTTTTTTTATTTTTCAAAAATAACAATCAACAATAATACAACAAATTCTAGAAG
Source organism: Anolis sagrei (assembly GCF_037176765.1). Taxonomy (NCBI): domain Eukaryota; kingdom Metazoa; phylum Chordata; class Lepidosauria; order Squamata; family Anolidae; genus Anolis; species Anolis sagrei. The sequence goes on from NC_090022.1 coordinate 192,943,749, forward strand.
TAAGAAAATAGGCTATAAAGAATGTTAAAAGTTTGCAAATTCATGATAGTTTGTATAGAAACCAAGGAAGAAAAGCAAAACATAACTTTGAACTGGTTATTCTCAAGGTTTGGGGTGAGGGAAGAAAGGAAAGAAGTGGTGGTCGGCCCAGGAGATTTAGAAAAGTTCTTGAGGTTAATGCAGTCTTCAGCTTCCCATGTCCCAATCTGTGGTGGTATCCAGTGTTGGAATTCATTCCATTTGCTTCCACAAAATCAGTCTGAAGAAGAGGGTGGGGAAAGGTAAGAGTAATAAGGTGCAATAAAATAAGTGAAGGATATAAGAAGTATCTTTTCTAGTTCCTATTCAGAGGAAGAGGATCTGTACACTTTTCAAATACTCCTCACCCCAGATCATGTGGCTGTGTTGCTGCAGGCATGCATAATAATAATAATAATAATAATAATAATAATAATAATAATAATAATATACTTTATTTATAACCCACCCTCTCTCCCAGAAGTGACTCAAGGCAGTTTCCACAGTATAACAAAATGGCAAACTTTTTTTGTGTCAGGAATGATTTGAGAAACTGCAAGGCGCTTCTGGTGTGAGAGAATTGGCCATCTGCAAGGACGTTGCCCAGGGGACACCTGGATGTTTTGATGTTTTACTATTCTTGTGGGAGACTTCTATCATGTCACCGCATAGGGAGCTGGAGCTGACAGGGGGAGCTCATCTCCGAATTCAAACCTCTGACCTGTCAGTCCTGCCGTGCTCACTTCTTTAAGGTACTTCCCAAAATTGCCTTTCTTGGCTTGGTCTTTCTATGTCCTTCCTCATGCACAGAAATATGCACAAACTCCAGATGTGCGTGTACAAAGCTTTCCTCTTCCACAGAGAGAACCACCCTCACCTTAACAATGTGGCACATTTTGACAGGGAGTTTTCTGTTCCACCTTCAGCCTCTGCCCATCCAGGAGGTTGCACTTGGCGAATGGTTTCCCCCAAAAGTTCACGTCTTGCATCTGTCCATTCTGGCCTTCCACTTGTTCTCTGTAATCCAAAGGGGAAAAGATCAGAAACAAGGATCTCACTGTCTTGGGTGGTACACCCTTCATTCCCTTTTTCTCCAGTTTGGCAACCAACCATGTTCAGCATGGCAAATCTAGTTAGAGAGCACCAGACTCCCCTCACCCTCACATCATGAAAGAGAATCCACAGGGACAGCCCATGATATTTAATTGCCTGAGAAAATGAGATGAACCAAGGTTGAGCACTTCATCACTACTGAAAACAATACCTTGTCTTCTGTTACTGCTGAAGACATCAGATGATGATCAAGGAACACACACACAGCCTTGGCCCCAGACACCATTGCCTCTCCTCATCCCCTAACCCAGTGGTTCCCAACCTTTGGTCCTCCAGGTGTTTTCGACTTCAACTCCTAGAAATCCCAGTCAGGTTACCAGCTGTTAGAAATTGTAGGAGCTGAAGTCCAAAACACCTAGAGGACCAAATGTTGGGAACCCGGCACCAAAGGTAGGGAATATGTGGCCTACCAGATCATCATGAACTGCATCTCCCATCTACCCCTTGCCATTCCAACTAGGACTGACAGGAGTCCCAGTCCAATGACATATTAATGGATCTTTAAAGTTAAGCTGATCTTAGTGGATCACAATGGTTGTTATGGGCATCTATCTATCTATCTCCCTGATTTAAAGCATTTTAGCAGATTCTAACTTCTACACATAACTCTATGGGTTGCAACTCAATTGGCAACAGGATTATGGGTACATTTACACTGTGGAATGAATGCAGTTTGACATTGCTTTAATGATCATGGGTCATACTATGGAATCCTGGGAGCTGCACTTGGCAAAGAAGGCTAGAACTCACATGATTGCATACTTGAGCCATGGCAACGGAAGTGGTGACTAGAAATGGGAAGGCCTGGAAAAAAACTCAGAAAATTTGAGGGGAAAACAAGTTTTTTCCATTTTTTCCAAAGCCATGGTTTTCCAGGAAAACGAAAAAGTCTGAAGACTGTGTTCTTTTCCAATGATAAATAATATATCTATGACAAGTTTTTGTAGTTTAATAGACTTTTTTCTGTGTTTTTTATGATAGAAATAATTAGGAAATGACATTTATAACCCAGGAACCAAAATTGTGTTATATAGTGTATAGCTTCCTCCATTATACATGAAAAATGGCAGACTAGCTCAGGGTGTCATCATCTGTTTGAGGCCACCATCACTATCCATAGAAAGGAAAGGATGGAACTCTTGCAGCACTAACACGAAGCATGAGAAAAGTTGTGTACTGTTGCCATCCCTTCTGATTAACTCAGTGTTTCTCAACCTGGGGGTCGGAACCCCTGAGGGGATCGCAAGGGGGTATCAGAGGGGTTGCCAAAAGACCATCAGAAAATAGTATTTTCTGTTGGCTATGACGGTTCTGTGTGGGAAGCTTGGCTCAATTCTATTGTTGGTGGGGTTCAGAATTCTCTTTGATTGTATGTGAACTATAAATCCCAGCAACCACAACTCCCAAATGTCAAGGTCTATTTTTCCCAAACTCCACCAGTATACACATTTGGGCATATTGAGTATTCGAGCCAAGTTTGGTCCAGATCTATCATTGTTTGAATCCACAGGTCAATGTCCAGCAAACTCTTCCAGGATTTTCTGTTGGTCATGGGAGTCCTGTGTGCCAAGTCCGGTTTAATTCCATTATTGGTGGAGTTCAGAATGCTCTTTGATTGTAGATGGACTATAAATCCCAGCAACTATAACTCCCAAATGACAAAATCAATCCCCCCAACCCCTTCAGTATTCAAATGTGAGTGTATCGGGTATTTGTGCCAAATGTGGTCCAGTGAATGAAAATACATCCTGCATATCAGTTATTTATATTACGATTCATGACAGTAGCAAAATGAGTTATGAAGTAGCAATGAAAATAATGTTATGGTTGGGGGTCACCACAACATGAGGACCTGTATTAAGGGGCCGTGGCATTTGGAAGGTTGAGAAACACTGGATTAACTCATGTATTCTTTTCATATGTCATTACAAATAAATAGAGACATTAATTCATTTCTTTTTCGTTAGTGCAATATTGAAAACATAACGTAGATGTGCGTGCATTGTACAACTTACGCAGTTTGGCACCACTTTAACTGCTATGGCACAATGCTCCTGGGAGTTGTAATGTGGTGAGGTACCAACATCCTTTGGCAGATAAGCCTAAAGGCCTTGTGAAACCACAACTCCCATGATTTCTCAGCACTGAGCCATGTCAGTTAAAGTGGTGTCAAACTGCATTAATTCTAAAGTGTAGCTACACCTCCCCATCATATATTTTTGCCATGTAGCTATTTAAAAAGTAAAGTTATCCTTTTGCCAAAGGCCAGTGACTTATTACACTATGTAACACAACTTTTGTTCCTGGGTTATAAATGTTATTTTTAATTTGTTCTATCATAAAAACATGGGGAAAGTTTATTAAATTGCAAAAACTTTGTGTTTTGTTTTCTTTGTGGGAGATCCTGCAGCATATTTTGCTATAGTTTTTCAATGAGTTGAAAAACAATTCAACATAGATTATGGCAGCCACAAAATGAAGTTTCTTGAGTATAACAATTACTTTCCATAGGAAGTACCACACAATTAAACAGGAATGACACTTTCAAACCAAGAACAGATTTTTTTTTCAAATTTTGTTACGTAGTGTAATAGTTTGATGGGTTCTCTAAAGAGTCACTTAGGTCTAGGGCTGGATCTACACTGCCATATGATGCAGTTTGAACTGCATCTGTGCAGTCTGAACTGCACTGAACAGCTCTGAACTGCATTATGGGTCTGTACTGACCATCTGCTTCATCACACTAGAGAATGAATCCACTTTAAATCTAGTTTCTTCCTCCTGAAGAATTCTGGGGTTTGTAGTTTAATGAGGCTGTTAAAGGCTCCTCCCTAAACTACAAACCCCAGAATTCTACAGGAGGAAGAAACTAGATTTAAAGTGGATTCATTCTCTAGTGTGATGAGGTCCCATGTAATGCAATTCAAACTGCATCATATAGCACTGTAGATTTAGTTAAAAGGGTGAGAAAAGGGGAAATGTCATTTACAGAAGTTACCTAACTCACTACTTGAAGAAAGCAGAGATGTGTAAATATGGCAAATACCTCTTTAATAGTGTGAGAGTGCAGTTTGACTGGGCCTCTACTTTATCTAAAGCAGGGGTCCTCAAACTAAGGCCCGGGGGCCAGATAGAGCCCTCCAAGGTCATTTACCCAGCCCTCGCTCAGGGTCAACCTAAGTCTGAAACGACTTGAAAGGCCACAACAACAACAATCCTATCTCATCAGCCAAAAGCAGGCCCACACTTCCCATTGAAATACTAATAAGCTTATATTTGTTAAAAATTGTTCTTCATTTTAATTATTGTATTGTTTTTAAGTGTTTTTTTTTTTTTTTTGCACTACAAATAAGATATGTGCAGTGTGCATAGGAATTCATTCATGTTTTTTTCAAATTATAATCTGGTCCTTCAACAGTTTGAGAGACTGTGACCTGTCCTTCTGTTTTAAAAGTTTGAGGACCCCTGATCTAAAGCATAGTTATATGCTCTAATTCCGCTTCAGTAGATGGTGGAGAGAGGTGAGAAAATGGCAAAACAGCAGAAACAGGAATGAGCCCCTTGAATGAAATCAATCCTTATACCTCTCTCGCCCCTCCCGCCTCACCCTTTCCCTCACTTCAGACTCACGGATATTTTTCACCATAGATGGGCTTGCACTCCCTCACACGGGTTCTCACAGGGTTCGGCCCACATGCAGGTTCACAGAGGCCCCAGGAACTCCAGTCTGACCAGGCTCCATTCACTGAAAGAAAAAGCCATTCAAGTCAAACCAAGCATCTTCATACTTTGCATCTATAGTTTAGATTCAATTCAGTTTGAAAGCACTTTAACTGTCATGGCTCAGGTTATGGAATGGTGCAGTGGGACTGAAGACTGACAGGTCGCAGGTTCGAATCTGGGGAGAGCACGGATGAGCTCCCTCTATCAGCTCCAGCTCATCATGGGACATGAGAGAATCCTCCCACAAGGATGATAAAACATCAAAACATCTGGGCGTCCCCTGGGCAACGTCCTTGCAGACCGCCAATTCTCTCACACCAAAAGAAACTTGCAGTTTCTCAAGTCACTCCTGACACGACAAAAAAAAGGTTTAGGAATCATAGAAGCTGTAGTTTGGTGAGACACCAACACTCTCTGATCAAAAAGTATGCTGCAGACTTTGTGAGACTTCAAATACTATGATTCCATAGCCTTGAGCCATATCAAACTGTATTAATTATACGCTGTAAGTGCACTGTTAAATTCCCCAACCCGGCCTTGTGATGCAATAATTAGAGTTGAATTTGGAAGACTGTCAGAATTTCGCAACTAAAACAGTTCACGCTGGATGAGAATTAGTACTGGCAAATCCTGAATTCAAATTCTTATTCAGACATTACAGTGTCCGTACATGCTAGGAAAGCCCTAAGATTTTCATGGCTTCACCATAAGTTGACAGGTGGCTTGAAGATACACATACATCTGACCACCAAAATGGAAATCATGAGAAACATGCAGACTGGGTGTGTTTTGGAAGTCTTCCAGTGATCTCTAGGAGTTGCAAAATGCATGTGTTTACTTAAGCAGTGCATGCCTGACATGATTGTTTCATTCCATATGTATATACAGTCATAGAATCATAGAGTTGGAAGAGACCTCATGGGCCATCCAGTCCAACCCCCTGCCAAGAAGCAGGAAAATTGCATTCAAAGCACCCCTGACAGATGGTCATCCAGCCTCTGTTTAAAATCCTCCAAAGAAGGAGCCTCTACAATACTCTGCAGCAGAGAGTTCCACTGCTGAACAGCTCTCACAGGAAATTCTTCGTAATGTTCAGGTGGAATCTCCTTTCTTGTAGCCATTGTTTCATGTCTTAGTCTCCAGGGCAGCAGAAAACAAACTTGCTCCCTCCTCCCCATGACTTCCCCTCACATATTTATACATGGCTATCATGTTCCCCTCAGTCTTCTCTTCTGCAGGTTAAACATGCTCGGCTCTCATAGGGCTTGTTCTCCAGACCCTGGATCATTTTCGTCGCCCTCCTCTGGACACATTACAGCTTGTCAGTATGTCTTTTCAATTGTGGTGCCCAGAATTGGACACAGTATTCCAGGTGTGGTCTAACCAAGGCAGAATAGAGGGGTAGTATAACTTCCCTAGATATAGACACTATGCTCCTATTGATGCAGGCCAAAATCCCATTGGTTTTTTTAGCTGCAGCATCACATTATTGGTTCATGTTTAACTAGTTGTGCACAAGGACTCCAAGATCTTTTTCACACGTACTGCTATTGAGCCATGCATCCTTCATTCTGTATCTTTGCATTTCATTTTTTCTGCCTAAGTGGGTATTTTGCATTTATCCCCATTGAACTTCATTTTGTTAGTTTTAACCCATCTCTCTAATCTGTCAAGATCATTTTGAATCCTGCTTTTGTCTTCTGGAGTATTGGCTATCCCTCCCAATTTGGTGTTGTCTGCAAACTTGATGATCATGCCTTTTAACCCTTACTCTAAGTCATTAATAAAGATGTGGAACAGGACCTGTCCCAGGACGGAACCCTGCTTGTGGCACTCCGCTCGTCACTTCTTTCCAGGATGAAGAGGAGGCATTAGTGAGCACCCTCTGGGTTCGTCCATTTAACCAATTACAGATCCACCTAACCGTAGTTTTGCCTAGGCCAGACTAGTCTGGCATGACTTGTTTTTGATAAATCTGTGTTGACTATTAGCGATGATCGCATTCATTTCTAATTGTTTACAGACCACTTCCTTAACGATCTTTTCCAGAATCTTGCCTGGTATCGAGATGAGGCTGACCGAGCGATAATTGTTTGTGTCGTCCTTTTTTCCCTTCTTGAAGATAGGGAAGATAGTCACTGGGTTGCTGTGAGTTTTCTGGTTGTACGGCCATGTTCCAGAAGCATTCTCTCCTGACATTTTGCCCACATCTATGACAGGCATCCCCAGAAGCTGTGAGGTCTGTTAGACACTAGGCAAGTGAGGTTTATATACAACCAGTTTTACATAAACAGCCAGTCTTGGAAGCTGCAAGGTGGCCAATTGCAACATTCACACTTGTGACAAAATGAAAATCATGCGTAGTTCACGTTTGACCAGTCCACACACTGTCTTGACAGAGAAAAAGTATGCCATGCAGATTATCAATAAAGAACAAGAAGCTTACTCTTTGTAATGCAGAACAACATAATTACAGTCATTTGAACAGTTGCATTGACTCACACAATGTCCTTTTAGAGAGATCCTTAGATGACCATATGAGGGACTTTCTTCCAGCAGCTCAGAATCAAATCACTGTCTCTACAAGCCCGTGCACAGCTCAAGACTAAAACATGTAACTGTTGCCAAAACTCCCAGGCTCAGCTGGCTTCTAATATCCTTGAGCATGGCATTTCTAACATCCTTGAGCATGACAATTACGAGCACATACACACACCAAAATCACTAGCTCTCAGGACTTACTGAGGCAACGGTCGATATCATAGCAGGATCTCATGTCAATCCGATCTCCTACACAGCGTTTGCCATCATGTGCTCTTCCAGAGCATACTCGGGTCCGTGACTGGGTTCCATCGATATCTTCACAATTGATCTTGAAAGTTGCCCCAAGCCGTTCACATTTGGACCATTCGCTCCACTCTGTCCATTGCCCATCCACTGTGTAGAGTGAGTAAAAAAAGTTGGTCAGAATAGGGGGAAAGAAATAGGCAGAGCCTAGTCTTCCTGAGTAAAGAGTGCAATCTACCCTGGTTTATTAAACCATCAACCTTAATCTCAATGGGAGCAATCAATCCTGGAATCCAAATCCTGTGAAGAATGGCATAGTGAACTTTGTATATTTAGCCTGGAGAAGACATTGGTTCCTTCTACATTGCAATATAAAGTCCAGATTATCTGCTTAAAACTGGATTATATGACAGTGTAGACTCTAATAGTTCAAAGCAGATAATGTGGATTATCTGCTTTGATAATCTGGATTATGTGGCAGTGTAGAAAGGGCCTGAGGGGCCACCTCAGTGCAAAGGACCAGTGAAACAGATCAATCCAATGCATGTAGATGATTCAGGTTAATGCTTGTCAAAGCTGCTTAATGCTGCCTTGAACCACATTAACTAAAGTTGTGGGTTGTTCTGAATTCTCCTACAGAATCTGGAGCAAAAAAAAAATGACTTTGGGCTCATGTAAACAGTTTAGATGGTTCCATGGCAGCATTGGCTACAACTGTTTATGCAGCCATGTTTCCTGGACTTCAACAGTCTAACATTATACCACACTGGTTCCAGATCCCTGCAAATAAAAGTAAGGACCAGAGCCTACTGAATGGCCTCACCTTCTCTTGGGAATGGTCTCCCCAGAGAGACCCACCTGCAGCCTAAATAAAGGAACACCTTTTCCTTCTCTTTTTCTTCTAGGGCCCTTTCACACAGCCCTATGGCCCAGAATATCATGGCAGAAAAGACCAGAATATCTGTTTTGAACTGGGGGCGCTTCCAGACAGCACTAAATCACGGGTTTTAGTGAGGGGAAAAAATCCCAGAACTTCAGGAGAGGTCCACCTACAGACCTGTTGGTCCCAGGATTTCTGCCTCCGTTCTCCAGACTTGATGCTTTGTACCGAGATTTAGAGGCTCCCAAGATTGCCACTGCAGGACTTTCACTGGAAACTGGCAGTTTTTTAAAACCCACAAGATGCGGATATGCGGAGATTTGGTTATGCGGATCATCACTAAAGTTCCGTTCTATGTGCAGGCCAGAGAAACTGTGCCCTCCATACATTTCATAAAGTGTCTGGCACACAAACAAAATTCATGGGGTAGGACTACTTCTGTCCATGTCAGCACTACACAATGAAACAGGAACACACACTTTTAAGCCAGGAACAGAACTTTGTCTGACCATCTGTCCAGACAGATTTGGATGTGTATTTGTGGCATCAAACAACAGGGTGCTGTTCCTGGGTTAATCATGGCTGTTCCTGATTGCTCTTCTTGTGAAAAGATGTACAACATTGACTAGGAGGCCACAACTTTGACCTGGCCAGAAAAAATGTGCCCTCCACACATTTCATAAAGTTTCTTTCACACAAAGATTTTGTCTTCTACTCAAGTGTCACCTTCTTTTTAGGAACCAACTAATCAGGAACAAACATCTAAAACCTGGGAAGAAACCCATATAAAAAATCGTGTGATTTCAGATTGCAGGGGCATACAGACATGCAAAGATGAAGTTATTCAGCTCAGAACCGGGATATTCTCGCACCTGGAAATTTCATGATTTTTTACTTTTGTAGCAATTGCTTCCGCGTTGACAGGGAACAGCATCTGGCCATCCTCCTGTTTGCTGAGGAAGCTCCTGGGATAAAGGTATTGTCTGGATGGGCCCCAGGTTATCTGAATTCACACTGCCATATATTCCAGTTCAAAAGTGATAATGTGATATTTTATTCAGTTGTGTGGAAGGGGCCTTAAAGAGCAGTTTTATTGCTTTTTGATCTCAGCACGTTTGTCCTGCTGCTGGTTTTAATTTGATTTGTTTATATGCTGAAATGCTTTACTCTCTGGTGCCAGTTTTCATTTTATATTATGCTTCTTTGGCCACTGTTTTATAACTTGGCATAGCGGGTTCAGTGTTGGACTATGATGCTGGTTCAAAACCCTTCTCATCCATAAAAACCCACTGGGTGACTCTGGGTGAGTCACACACTCTCAGCCCAGAAAACCTCATGATAGTGTTATGTTTAGGTCTCGATCAATGACATGAAGGCACACAACAATGAAATCCTTCGACAATACAACGAAATCCATATTTTTAGATTGTACTTCACCAGAGAATTTTGGTTCGTGGGCGACCTAAAAGCAAAAGTTATCTCTGCTCAGGATGTGAATTCCTCTCATTGCAAATGTAGAAAAGCACCCAACCTCCTTGAACTCATCCCATCTCACCGGGACAGGGCACTCCTGTGTTGCAGATGTGATTGCGGGTGTCTTGACCAGGGCAGTTCCTTCCTCCATACTTTGGTGCAGGGTTGTTGCACTGACGGTTCTCCACCACTCGACCAATCCCGCAAGTCACTGAGCAGGGACTGGAAGGTTGCCAAGCACCCCAGTTACCATCCCCTGCAGGGAAATACAAAGCAAGGAGGAGAAAAAGAGAATTATTGGGAACTGTGCAAGAATGCCAGGCCCACTCATAGCCTGGTGAAACCAAAGGTGCACATCATCACTAAGTGAGAAAAAAGCAATGGTGGTTCAACAGAGTGGTGAACTTACGTGGACAGAAGGGAAGTCCCACACAGTCCTGTTGGTCTTGGTCACTTCCTGGGCACGGGTTGCCAGGTGGCATTGTGGAAGGGAAAGGGTTGTTGCATAGACGCCGTCGTTGTTGCTGGGGCTTTTGGCTTGAACCTTCTTGGGCGCAGGTGGCTTGGCATGCCTCCCAGTTTCCCCAGCTGCCCCAGTTTCCATGGGCTACAAGAGGAAACAAGGATCTTACAAGAACGAAAGGGGTTAGAAGGGATGGGGAGATAAGTGTCAGTCATGGAAAGAGGGTAGGTACAGCTGGAGGTTGGAAAGTAAGTTTTTAGAACTACAACTCCCACAATCCCCTACCTTGCTGGGCAATTCTGGGCCAAAAACTTTCTCGAGTTCTGGTGAGGCTCATCTCCATGATGTGCTTTCATTTGCTTGTTGTTGTTCATTCGTTCAGTCGTCTCCGACTCTTCGTGACCTCATGGACCAGCCTACGCCAGAGCTCCCTGTCGGCCGTTACCACCCCCAGCTCCCTCAAGGTCAGTCCAGTCACTTCAAGGATGCCATCCATCCATCTTGCCCTTGGTCGGCCCCTCTTCCTTTTGCCTTCCACTTTCCCCAGCATAACTGTCTTCTCTAGGCTTTCCTGTCTCCTCATGGTGTGGCCAAAGTACTTCAACTTTGTTTCTAGTATCTTTCCCTCCAGTGAGCAGTCGGGCTTTATTTCCTGGAGGATGGACTGGTTGGATCTTCTCGCAGTCCAAGGCACTCTCAGCACTTTCCTCCAACACCACAGCTCAAAAGCATCGACTTTGTATTTCTAGGTGCAAAGATTACTGCAGATGCAGACTGTAGCCAGGAAATCAGAAGACGCTTACTTCTTGGGAGGAGAGCAATGTCCAGTCTCGATAAAATAGTGAAGAGTAGAGACATCAGACTGGCAACAAAGATCCGCCTAGTCAAAGCCATGGTATTCCCTGTAGTCACCTACGGATGTGAGAGCTGGACCTTAGGGAAGGCTGAGCGAAGGAAGATCGATGCTTTTGAGCTTTCATTTGCACTTGACTCAATAATTCCTTCTCTCTGTCTGTGTTCTGCTCTCTCTTTTATTTTTCCCTATCCGTTCTTCCCTCAGTTCATCTGCTCACAATTCCTCTCTGCCGCCCCTTCTTCCCTTAATATTTTCACCCTCTCCTCCTTCATCCAATCTCATTCCCACTCATCCAAGCATCTGTCCAGTCTTTTCAAATAAATGTTACCAAAGGAAGCACACATTTGCAATTTAATATCCCCAAGTTGCCACTGTTTAGAAAGAAATGGCTACTTTGGATGTTCTGTGTTCCTGGTTCTCAAAATGCCTTGTTAGTTTTATTTATTTCTAAGGCATACACCTTCAGGGATTAATATTAGTAATCACTAAATAAATAACTCCCAGTTGATGTTGGAATCCTATTGAGGCAGTTATGAATGTGTAACCTAAAGTCACATATTAATAACTGGTATTCATGTATATGTAGCAACTATGAAAGCCTCCCAATTCTCACTTAACCAGGAAGCAGAATGTCATTGAAAGGGTTTGTTCCTCTGGCACTCAGACAGCGGCCCTCTACTTATATGAGCAATTTCTTATGCAAGAGGGAATTGCATCGGGGTTCTTGCTTCTACATTTGCAATACAGGGCCCTTCCACACATCCCTATGTCCCAGAATATCATAGCAGAAAATCCCACAATATTTGAGTCCACACTTAGATAATGTGGGATTTTCTGCCTTGATATTCTGGGATACAGGGCTGTGTGGAAAGACCTCTAGATCACTCATAAGAGGGGGTAGAAATGTCTGCCAGTTGCTTCCCGAATGATGGGGAACAAATCTCTGTTTGTTGCAGCAGCTGCTTCCTAGTAAGAGGGAATTGGGAGATGGAATTGGTCTGTGAGCCCCTGCATAGCCATATAACTATGGCGGTTACACATTCATAACTACCAAGAGGACTCCAGGAGTAGTTAATTAATCTACCACAAAAGTGAGAGAATGTGTTTCACACCAGATGTTGTTTACCTTCAGAACATCTGCCTTTGCCAGCATAGCCAGCCCAATAGGTCATGGAAGACAAAAGACATAGAGGATCATAAATTATATATTTTTCATCTATGCCATATAGTATAATCTGTACTCTGAAATATAGCCTTATATGCCACTTTTCTCTCTTTCATCACCAATTGTTTTCTCTGCTACCACTTTCCAACCATATTCCCATCAAGCCATCAACTCAACACAGTGCAGAGATTGATAAAGTTCATCTTTTGGGGATTACCATACCCAGAATCCCATTGGCCGTAGCGGCTGGATGTGTGCAAGAGGTAAAAGATAAAGGTTTCCCCTTGACATTAAGTTTAGTTGTGTCTGACTCTGGGAGGTGGTGCTCATCTCCATTTTTAAGCCTAAGAGCCGGCATTGTCCCTAGACACCTCCAAGATCATGTGGCCAGCATGACTGCATGGAGTGCTGCTTACCTTCCTGCCAAAACGTTACCTACAGATCTACTCACATCTGCATGTTTTCAAACTGCTAGGATTGCAGAAGCTGGGGCTAACAGCAGGAGCTCACCCCACTCCCCGGATTTGAACCACCAAGCTTTCAGTCAGCAAGTTCATCAGCCCAGTGGTTTAACCCACTGCACCATTGGGGGAGTGATAGTCCAAATGAAAGAAGGAAGGAAGGCAAGCAAGCCCTTCCCATAACTTACTTGGGCAGATTTGGCGGGTGTCACAGGGCCTCCTTTCCTCCTTGTTCCCTGGACAGGTGCCCCCACACACCGGGGCTGGATTGGTGCAGGTCCGCTGCCTGGTCTCGAACCCTCTGAGGCAAGTCACGGAGCAAGGACTCCAAGCACTCCATGATGTCCAGCCTCCATCCACTGCATGGGGAAAAAATAGCATCCTAAGAATTTGCTTGAAGGGTTATTCCCCTAACGAGGAATGTCTTATCCCATGGACTGTCTTATCCCATTGGGGGTGGGTGGGTGGTGGTAACAGTACGTAATCATGGTATTTGGTCCTATAGTGTTTCAAATCACTATATTTCATTATTCATGTAATCTGAATTGGCTGGTTTTTCCATTACTAACTGATTCATCCTTATCCTACAAACAAGTGGATTCTCCACCCTCTCCCCTTTAACAAACAAAATTGTGTCTTACTTCGAGATCGTGAGGGATCAAACTCTTGCAGTATCAAGATTGCATTTAAAACATAGAAAAAACAGAAAACCTCACTATTAAAGAAAAAAGAAATATAGTGATCTACTAAGGATCAAGTGGTTGCATTACGGCAGAATACTGGGGACTCACTGTTGTATAGGAGACTGCCCACAGGACAGCTCATTTTTCCAGATCATAGATTTGATTCAATGAAGATGATTCTGACAACTCTTATCCCACGGGTTTTTGTACTTTTAAAATGGAATATCCTGATTCCTGTGTCCGCAGAGTTCAACAGTCTCCCATGTTGTTTAACATCTACATGAAGCCATTGGGAGACATCATCCGGAGTTTTGGAGTTTGATGTCATCTGTGTGCAGATGACATTCAACTCTATCACTCCTTTCCACCTGCTACTAAGGAGGCTGTTCAAGTCCTGAACTGGTGCTTGACAGCTGTGATGAGGGCAAACAAACGGAAATTGAATCCAGACAAAACAGAGGTACTCCTGGTCAGTTGGAAGGCCGAATAGGGTATAGAGTTACAGCCTGTTTATTGTCTTCCCAGCGCTGCTATATGCCTGCGAAACATGGACTGTTTACAGATGTCACATGCAACTCCTGGAATGATTCCATCAGCGCTGCCTCCGGAAAATCCTACAAATCTCTTGGGAAGACAGGCAGACAAATGTTAGCGTGCTGGAAGAAGCAAAGACCACCAGCATTGAAGCGATGGTCCTCCATCATCAACTCCGCTGGACCGGCCATGTTGTCTGGATGCCCAGTCACCATCTCCCGAGCAGTTGCTCTACTCCGAGCTCAAGAACGGAAAACGGAATGTTGGTGGACAGGAAAAGAGAATTAAAGATGGGCGCAAAGCCAACCTTAAAAACTCTGGCATAGACATTGAGAACTGGGAATCCCTGGCCCTTGAGCGCTCCAGCTGGAGGTCAGCTGTGACCAGCAGTGCTGTAGAATTTGAAGAGGCACGAATGGAGGGGGAAAGAGAGAAATGTGCCAAGAGGAAGACGTGTCAAGCCAACCCCGACTGAGACTGCCTTCCACCTGAAAACCAATGCCCTCACTGCGGGAGACGATACAGATCAAAAATAGGGCTCCGCGGTCACCTACAGACCCACCAGAATACTGATCCTGGAAGACTATCCTACTCAGCCAACGAGGGATCGCCTAAGTAAGTAAGTAAGTAAGAATTACAGCCTGTGTTGGACGGGGTTACGCTTCCCCTGAAGACACAGGTTCACAGTTTGGGAGTGATCCTGGATTCATCGCTGAGCCTGGAACCCCAGGTCTTGGGGTGGCTAGGGGTACATCGCACAATTAAAACTTTGCACCAGTCAGACTTGGCCATGGTAGTCCATGCTCTGGTTACATCCCAAATAGACTACTGCAACGCACTCTACATGGGGTTGCCCTTGAAGACTGCTCAGAAGCTTCAAATGATCCAACAGAGCAAAGTACAGGGAGCATACAACCCCCTGTTACATCAGCTCCACTGGCTGACAGTTGTACCAAGCATAATTAAACATTCTGGCTATAGCCTATAAATCTCTAAATAGTTCCAGCCCAGTTTACCTGTCCAAACAGATCTCCCCCTATGAACCATCTCAGAGTTTAAGATCTTCTGGGGAGGCCCTGCTCTCAGTCCTGCCTCCTTCACAGGTGCAACTGGCGAGGATAAGATACAGGGCCTCCTCAGTGGTGGCTCCTTGGCTGTGGAATTCCCTCCCCATGGAGATTAGATCAGCCTTCTCCCTCCTGACCTTCCGTAAAAGAGTGAAAACATGGCTTTGTGATCAAGCCTTTGGAGAAATCTTTCAATAGATAGAAATGGAATGATGTACAATGACTATTGGAACGGCCGGATTACAATTGAGGATAGTGTAGTTAATGGTGAAGCTATTGGTTTAAATGTTTTAAAATATTTTAATGCATTTTATAATTATATTTTTCAATGTTTATTTTAATTTACATTGTTTTAAGGCATCAAATAGTTGCCTATGTGTAAAGCCACCTTTTTGTACCCCCCAGGATTGAGAAAGGTGGGATAGAAATGTCGTAAATAAATAAAAAATATGGTCTTCTCCTGTCTCACTTTTTTTTGTACTGTTTATGACATTTGACTATTGAATTGTGACAGGCACAGACAGGAATTCCCCCTGCGTCGTGGGGTGGGTTATGTTACTTTTCATTGCCTCAATAGCTTACATCTGTTTTAAAATGGGGTGGGAGCATGGGATAAGGACCGATTGATCATTCCACATCCATCAGGAGGCAGATGGTGCCGTTTCCTTATGGGGAGTTCTGAAGAACCCCTTGAAGAGGAAGTGAACATGGAAAAAACAAGATCATACATAGGGCAGAATAAAGATGCTTTTGTTCCCTATCAGGCTGCGGTTTTATAACTTACTGTTTCAGGCACACATTGACATCCTTGCTCCACCCACGGCCATGCATGAAAGGCAGTGCTTGGAACTACCGGAACAGATGGTACTTTGGCAAAGGAAGCAGGTCTTGGGGCAAAGAATTGGAGGGCTTTGTAAGAGACCAGCAGTTCAGATGAATTGCTTAATAATGCTGGTTTTACAGAGACAATTTTGTTATATATATTAATCCTGGAGCTTGGACTACAACTACATGTGGCTGATGGGGGAAGTTTTTCTGAATTGTGACCCAAAAAAGCATAGCTTTCAACAGCTCCAGTTTGGCAGGAGAGTTCCATTTTTGTGTGTGTGTGAGAGAGAGAGGAGTGTCTTGAGAAACTGCAAGTCGCTTCCGGTGTGAGAGAATTTGCCGTCTGCAAGGATGTTGCCCAGACGATGCCTGGATGTTTTACCATCTTGAGGGAGGCTCCTCTCATGTCCCTACATGGAAGCTGGAGCTGACAGATGGGAGCTCACCCCACTCCCCAGGTTCGAACCACCAACCTTTTGGTCACTTAATCCTCTGCAACTTTTTTAGAGAAAAATGTCTAGTCTCAGTTTCCACTTTCTCCCTTTCTCCTTTTATTAGGCCAGTTGCTGCAAGCTGAGTCCAAATTGCAAAAGTAGTTCCTTAATTCACTGAGGAGGTGGAATCTTGCCTTTCCCAGTATGGCTGGTGTGCCTATCTGAGCCTATCACTCCAGAGACAAGGGTTCAAATCCTTGCTCAAGCATGACCTTGGGTAAGTCAACCTCAGAGAAAGGTAATGGCAAACCTCTTATAAACGAATTGAGCCAAGAACCCCCTGTGATAGGTTTGCCTTAGAGTCACTGTAAGTCTGAAATTATTTGAAGGCACACAATAATAATTGTGTGCCTTCAAAAGTGGAACTCTTATAATTGTTTTAATTGGGTTAACTGTAACTGTGTGTTTTAATGTATTGTTTTTTGGCATCTAATAACCGCCTCCTATAAGCTATCCTGAGTCCCTCTTTGGAGGCGAGAAGGACGAGATAGAAATGCCTGAAATAATAAATTATAATTATAATTATACAAGCTACTCTGGGACTTACGAATTCAGACAGAGAGAGTTTTGGAGCACAATACTCCTGATCTCATGATCATGTTAAAAAACCAAGTATGGATTGTCGATGTTGCAATTCCACGTGATAGCAGGATTGAAGAGAAACAACTGGAAAAGCTGACACAATACAAGGATTCAAAGATTGAACTGCAAAGACTCTGGCACTAGCCAGTCAAGGTGGTCCCAGTGGTGATCGACACACTGGGTGCAGTGCCTAAAGACCTTGGCCTGCACTTAAACACAATCGGCGCTGACAAAATTACTATCAGCTGCAAAAGGCCACCCTACTGGGATATGCACACATTATTCGCCGATACATTACATAGTCCTAGACACTTGGGAAATGTCCGACGTGTGATCCAATACAACAACCAGCAGAGTGATCTTGTTTGCTGTGTATTCATCTTGTTGTGTTTCAAATAATGATGATGATGATGATGATGATGATACCATCAACCATTCCTGGTGCAGCTGGTGGCTTCCATGCCAGGAGATTGCTGAATCTAGTTTGGGTTTTAGTTCAGAGTTTAAAGGAGTTTTCAAAAAGGTTTGCCATATTTGGATGGAGCAGATCCAGTGCTTTGGATAGTTCATGAAAAGCTCATGCTCAAACCTAGGACAGATTCACTCTGCCATTGACTTCACCTGCTGCTTATTGCTCTCTCGTCTAAGGAGGATCAGTCATCTTGGTTTCTCTAATCAGCAAGTAATATGAGCCCATAATATGCTCAAATAAATGTGTGTAGACTTAGCTCAGCTTTTCAAAATCCAACCATCTTTCATCAAAAGAAAAAAGAGAGGAGGGGAAGGCAAGTGCCAGCGCTATTTACTGAAGATGAAACCTACGGATTTAGCTCATTTATTGAAAAGACAGAGAGCTGTGGCTATTAGAAGAGATGAAAGCTGGAGATCTGGCTCATCTATTGAAGTCAAAGCAATGTGGATTAGAGTGGCAGAAGAAGGGGGAAATCCAGAGGTTCAATGGGTACAAAAATCCAAACACTGGAAATCACACGTGATCCCAGCTTTACATATAAACAGAGCTACCCATCATCATGAACAAAAAAACCCGAGTATTCAAATTGGAGGGAACTGCTCAGATAATGAACTGGATCTACCTACTTTTTAATTATGGCAATCCTAAATATGCCTAGTAAACTTTAATTAAGCACAAGTTGTTCTCCTTGTTCTAATGCAAATCATTTTTGCTTTTGTTGTGTGTCTACAAGGGGTTTCCAATTTACGGTGGCGAAGAGACATCCTTAAGGGAGCCTCCGTTAGTGCAGCAGGTTAAACCGCTGAGCTGCTGAATTTGCTGACTGAAAGGTTGGCAGTTTGAATCTGGGAAGCGGGGTGAGCTCCCGCTGTTAACCCCAGCTTCTTCCAACCTAGCAGTTTGAAAACATGTGAATATGAGTAGATCGATAGGTAGGAAGCTAATGACACTCTATGCAGTCATGCTGGCCACATGACCTTGGAGGTATCTATGGTCAATGCTGGTTCTTTGGCTTAGAAATGGAGATGAGCATCACCTTCCAGAGGCAGACACGACTAGACTTAATGTCAGGGGAAAACTTTACCTTTACCTTTAAGAGGTACCCTTATCATGGGTTTTCTCAGCAAGATTTAAGAGCAAGGTTGAGATTGCCTTCCTCTGAGGTTGAGAGAGTGTGACATGTCAGGGCCACCAACTAGGCTTCTATAATGAGTGGTGATTTTGTGTAGTGCTCAATACTGACAACACTACACAACACCAGTTTCTCATTTACCAGAAAGGAAAGGAAGCTGTTGATCTCCACAGCTAGTATCCCTTGAAGTACTTCCACTGGAGGGAGTTGCTTACAGCCATGGAAATAAGACTGAGTAGTATTCCTCCTATAAAGCCAGTTTTTGGCACTGTGGAAGACTGCCTCTCTCCCCATAACATTGAGAAATTTAACATATTTAACTTAGGTGAGCAACAAATTTGAATTTAGATGAGCCACAGAGAAAATGTCTACAAAAAATAAGATAAGATTGTGTATTCGGGGCATCTCATCCTACCATTGCTCAATTAGGGACAATTTAGCTTGCCTGTCTATTTTTCTTCAAGGTAAGTAAGGGTAAAGGTTTCCCCTTGACATTAAGTCTAGTCATGTCTGACTCTGGGGGGTGGTGCTCACCTCCATTTCTAAGCTGAAGAGCTGGCTTTGTCCATAGGCACCTCCAAGGTCATGTGGCTGGCACGACTGAATGGAGCGCCGTTACCTTCCCACTGGAGCGGTACCTATTGATCTACTCACATTTGTATGTTTTTCAACTGCTAGGTTGGCAGAAGCTGGGGCTAACAGCGGGAGCTCACCCCACTCCCCCAATTTGAACCACTGATGTTTCAGTCAGCAAGTTCAGCAGCTCAGCAGTTTAACCCACTGCACCACCTCAGTAGTTAAAGGTAAGTTAACTACCAATTGGGTAATATTGGTGCATCACAGAGAAATCTCACTGCCTTCTTTGTTTGTACAGATTGAATTTATAAAGGAATCTGTGTGGCACTTTAGAAAAGAAAAAAATAAAACAGAAAAATGAGCAGCCCATTCTAGAGGAGTGGTATAGGATAACCCCCAAGCTTGGGAAAGTTGCTTTTTTTATTTCCACGCCCTGGCACTGGCAGTTAATCCAGCACTCGGCTTGACAGAATATACATCTGGCTTGCAACCTCTCATGCCATAAAGAAACCAGGTTCTGACCAAAGATTAGGAAATCAATGGGATTTCAGTGCAGAGATTTAGGAAACTGGTGTTTTTTTTGTTAAATGCAATGCTCAAATTCCCCAGTAACGATTGTTACACATGGCTTCTCTCCACGAGCAAAGAACTAGTTCCACAAGCACAAAGCATAGTTGTACTCACCGGGACAACACTCCCGTGGGGTGCATGACCGTGCTTCCCACTCGTGTGAGCCCTCCGTACAGGTGCCTTTGTTCCATCCGTGGCAGGTCCGTTTGCGCCGCTGGATCCCCTCCATGCAGGACACAGAACAAGGGCCCCAAGAAGACCATTCACTCCAATGAGCTGAGCTGTGGAAAGGGTGGAGAAGAATTGTCAAAGGTTGGCTGGAAGAGAATTTGTCCCCCACCCCTACCCTTACTCAAAGTCATTATAAATTCCCCAAGATGGCCATACCACAAGAAAGCAACAAGACAGAGAGGTCTTCCATTCTTGTTCAAAGTCTTGGACTTATAGCTGGACTTGAGAGCCAGTGTCCAGATTCAGGTGAAGTCTGGTGCCTTTAGAGATTTAGGGCCCTTGGAAACCACCATGACAAAGTATGAAATCCCAAGAAAGAATGCCCCGACGTTTCCCAGAACTTTGGGAAACTATGTAAGCACTGTGAGAGCAAAGGTGATCTATACTAAGTTGCTTCCCTACATGTCAAACCCAGACACCTTTTTGGATCGCATACTACCAGCAATTTTAGGAGTTGTGTAAACTGTTTTCCCCAAGGTCTAGATTTTTTTTTCATGTCAGGAGCAACTTGAGAAACTGCAAGTCACTTCTGGTGTGAGAGAATTGGCCATCTGCAAGGACATTGCCCAGGGGACACCCGGATATTTTACCATCCTGTAGGAGGCTTCTCTTTTGTCCCCACACGAGAAGCTGGAGCTGACAGACAGGAACTAATAACACTCCCTGGATTCAAAACACTGACCTTTTGGTCAGCAGTCCTTCCGGCACAAAGGTTTAACCCATTGCTCCACCGGGGGCTCCTAAGGTCTAGATAAGAAGGTATGAAAACCTCATTCTATTTAGGCCTGCAGGTAAACAAACCTTGCAAGAAATATTTGCACATCAAAAAAGTTGATGGATATATATATATATATTTAAAGAAAAGATGAACTATTCCCATCAGCAGATCTAACGTTAGAAGGAATCCATACTAATCGGTTAGCAAAATTCCAAAATCCATGACCAACAAAGGCTCTCATAAGGGATAACAAAAATGTACAAGTTCTCCCATTTTCTTCAATAGGCTGGCTGTGAAACAGTATTGTTAGCCACTTTGGGGCTCTTTTGCGAGAAAAAGTGGGATAGTAATAATCATGGGGATGACGATGATGTGAGGGATGAGTAGGGAGCAGTGGTCACAACGCTGTAGCGGGGAATAGAAACATTACAGTCAGCCCTCTGGCGTTAGGAGGCATATGACTCCCATGAAAGTTAAAAACTTCAGATTTTAAAATATCTCTCTAGGAATTTCTATATCTTTCAGCAACACACAATGGTCAACTCCCACTAGAAGGAGACTACAGAATAGCATTGGTGGATGTAGAAATTCTTCAAGAGGTATTCGCTAGGGCCCCATCTGACCATTTAATGCATTTTTATACCAGCATTGAAGTTAGTTGTTTTGCTGTGCAAATGATTACATAGGAAATCCTGGAACCAGTTTGAGGCCCGGATGGTGAGCATTAAGGGCTTTCTTTCATGTGCTTTTGTGGGATTTACTTGTTGGATTGCATTAAACGGTCAGTGTAGATAGGGCCTAAGTCTTCCAACATGATTAGAGATACCCAGGGAGCATTTAATCACATCCATGAATGCTCAAATCTATGAAAGTCCAAGCCAGAATTATGGAAGGAGGACTGTACTTTCTTGGACTTTGACTCTCAGAATCTGCTAGTCTTTTTCCCTCTTCCAGAAAGGAATTGCTGAATTAAGCAACCTCCAAAGCAGTGCGTCTCTTCCAGTTGTTGTGACTTTTTAAAAGTGAGTGAAACAGTCACTGGAGGCAACAAATGGGTGATGGGTGGGGATCTCGGGCAAGAGAGAGCTAAGTTCTTGAGTAGACAGCAATGGTGGGACACATAGTGTGCCTGTACTTAGCTCACCGACAAGCCTGGCAAGGTGCACCTTCTCCCGCCTGGAATCCATATGCACGATTCAGGCAGCAGTCTTGTGTGGCTACTCCAGTACCAAGGAGACTGCGGCAAGAGCCTGTGGCTTCATCAAAAGCTTCGTAGCAGTGAACGTCCTGTGCCTCTGGAAAAAGCACAAACAACTGAAAGAAAACAACTAACAGAATAGCAGGTATTCCCTTCTGAATGTATTACATGTTTTATACGCAGAGAGAGACATATGTGTGTGCGTGTGTGTGTTATAAACCTTTAGAAACTTTGGATTTATTCTGAGGATCCCCCCCCCCCCAAAATAAACCTATATATACTGTTAACAAGATTTAAAATTCCAATAGGAAAGAATCTTTTGGAGAATGACGTTCATAACCTTTTGGGAAAACTTTTGGAAAGGCATGACCTTGTTAGAGATCGTAACCTTTTATAAAGTATGATCTTCCTGAGAAGAGTTAAAAACTCACTTGAGTCAATCTTCTCCTTAATGGTAAATATCCACTAGTATTCATGCAAGGCAATTAGGTTTCTCAGCTGTTAGACTGATATACCTAGATATCTCTTTGAACTGTTAGGAACAAAGATAAGCCAATACACAAAAAACAGCAGAGTTTCAGAAGTGTTTCTTTCGGTGCCCAAAAAAAAATCTACTCTCCTTTAAAACATCTTGGTTTACATCTTGCTCTCAAGAGACCAAAAAGAAAATAGTCTTCATTAAAATAACAAAGTTGGTTTGCTCACAAATTTAATGTATTCAGCATATAGGTACATTACATACCAGTCCAGTCACAGATAGGATTTGAAGTAGTTTCTCTGTGCAGACAACACAGGGCATCTTTCTTAGAGTCTTAACTGTCCAAAGTCTAAAGCATCTTTCTGTTCCAAGAGTCTAATGGAGTCTCTGTCTTTCCAAAATGGAGTCTTAGATCTGAAGAGTCCCAGATCTGGTCACATGGTCTGCAGCCCCTCCCACAACATAGGGTTAAGGAAAACCGCATACCAATATACACATATACAATATAGTAAGCAATCTGAATTATATACATAACAAATAACTAGTATAGGAGACTTGTATAAGGTTGACATTTCCAACAGAAAAATCATGAAATGACAAGAGAAGCTTTAGAGCAGTGTTTCTCAACCTTCCTAATGCTGCGACCCCTTAATACAGTTCCTCACCCAACCATAAAATTATTGTCATTGCTACTTCATAACTGTAATTTTTCTACTGTTATGAATTGTCATGTAAATATCTGATATGGAGAGACAGGCATGTAGCCGGGGGGGGGGGGGGCTCGGAGGGCTTCAGCCCCCCCCGAAATTCTCATGGTGGTTCGCAAAAAGGCCTTACTGGTGCATTATTTAAACTGTTATGTTTATTCATATCATGATCTGATCACCATACTCAATATCTCCCCTATGCATGGGGGTATTGGGGTAATGATACAAAAGGTTTGCTAGGCTAGACCCTCTTTCACTCAGACTCAGCCCCCCCCCGAAACTCAGCCCCTCCCCCGAAACCCCCCATGAAAAAAAATTCAGCCCCCCCCCCCCCCCCGAAACGAAATCCTGGCTACGGGCCTGTGGAGAGAATATGTTAAGAGGGGGACTTTGGATTTGTGAAACCTAAAGTGAAGCCTCATCAAGCCATGAATCTCTCTGTGTGACCCAGTCTCCGTCTTTCCCCTTCTCCTTTTTTCTCAAACACAGATGTTCTTGTGAGGATAAAGTATAAACGAGAACTGTATGTATATAGGGAGGCTAGATTGGCATTTATCAAGAGCAAGGACCTTTTAGTAGCAAACCTATAAGGGTAACTATCAAGAGATTTGCATACTGCTTCATCTCTCCTGGCTTTTTGAAGATGGGAAAACCCCTTTCTCTTTTATCTTGCTTTGAGGAATAACTTCTGTATGATTTCTTTTTGTAGTTTGTTACATTATCTCTCTTGGAAAGGGGAATTTGTTTGCCAAAGGGTGCGTGTTTCATACATTTCCACTTTACAGAAGTAAGCACCATTGCTTATGTACACAAAAAATGTTCCATAAATGTGTCGAAAAGAGTTTTGGGCAGGGGGAGAGGAGTCAGTATTGTATGTGTAAATTCCTGCACAACATTTACGGGGGAAAACCTTAAATCCCAGCTTCCGCCAAAATCATCAAGAATATCTGAGCATGTTCAGAAACCTGAGAGTTACCAAAGCATTAGGATGTCCTGAAAATAAGCTTTTGACACTGAAACATTTCCTTGCAGGTCCCACATGCCTTGTGCTATACTAGTTTTATTATTTAATTCTAATTTTGTAAACTGGTTGAGCATCCCTTATCTGGAATTGTGAAATCTCAAATACTCCAAAATTGTCCTCATGGGTGGCTGAGACAGTGGCACCTTGGCTCTCTCATTATCCACTGTACTCAAGCGTTGTTTCACTGTTGTATAAAATTATCTTAGGATATGTGTATAAGATGTTTGTGAAGCATAAACAAATTTCATGGTTCTATTTGGGTTCCATCCCCAAGATACCTCATACAGACACATACACACACATATTATATATATATATACATACACACACACACACACACACCATATACTCGAGTATAAGCTAAATTTTTCAGCCCTTTTTTCAAGCTGAAAAAGCCCCCCTCGTCTTAAGTTAAGGTTATTTATTGTTTTACTCTGTTATTATTATTATTTTATTCGATTTATTATTTTACTGTATTTATTATTATTACATTTACATTATTTTACTCTATTATTATTACATTTATTAATTTCCTCTATGTATTATTATTACATTTATTATTTTATTTTATTATTGTTATTCTTACATTTATCATTTTATCTCTATATTATTGTTATTATTACATTTATTATTTTACGCTATTTATTATTACATTTATCATTTTACTCTATTATTATTACATGTATTATTTCACTTTATTATTACTGTTGTTATTACATTTCCATTATTTTACTCTCTTTATTATTATTGGAAGGATACATAAGCACATTTATGTTGAAGAACATTAGAATAATGGTTTAACCAGAGTTGGACAGTCTTATCTTAAATTACAGTTTTATGTAAATATTCAAAAACATTTAATCTACTGATGCCTCAATTCATGTAAATCTATTGGTATCTATTTTTATTTTGAAATTTACCAGTAGCTGCTGCATTTCCCACCCTCTACTTATATTCACGTCAATACGTTTTTCCAGTTTTGTGTGGTAAAATTAGATGTCTCAACTTACATTCAGGTGGGCTTATACTCGAATATATATATATAGTGTGTGTGTGTGTGAACAAATATTCTGGGGGGGGGGGAATCCAAAACACCATAGAATCATAGAATCAAAGAGTTGGAAGAGACCTCATGGGCCATCCAGTCCAACCCCCTGCCAAGAAGCAGGAATGTTGCATTCAGATCACCCCTGACAGATGGCCATCCAGCCTCTGTTTAAAAGCTTCCAAAGAAGGAGCCTCCACCACACTCTAGGGCAGAGAGTTCCACTGCTGAACGGCTCTCCTTTGATTCCCAGCACTTTGCATAAAGGCCATTCAACCTTTTTTATCCCTCCTTTCTTCCAATGATCTCAAGGCTTACATTGTTCTCTTCCTTTTATATTTTATCCTCACAACAACCTTGCAAGATAGGCCTTCTTGTTAAATGCTTACTGGACCCAAGCTACCCTGTGAATATCATGGCTAACTGGGGAGTTCAAGCAGGATCTTCCAAGTCCCAGTGCACGACTCTAATTGCTACCATCACATCACGTCTCTTGAATTATATGAATAATGACATGTAACAGTTGGAAATAAATGTCCTTCATTATAAGGGGTCACTCTACATTGGCCTTCCCTGGCAGCAGCAAGCCTCTTCTGAAAAGACATCAGAGCCATGCTCTCCTAATGGGCAAATTAGAAAGCAGCAATACATACATTCCACACCCGTGAGAATCTCTGATCACATAATAGTTGACCTTCATAATATTCAGCCCTGACATCTGAGATTGCATGCAAATACCTTTCACGCTGGATTTTAAAACTGCAAAGCCTCTTGTGCTGTTTCAACTACCAACAACCTCTGCAAATAACTTAAATGCCACTCCAACTTCTCCTGTGTCTATGCTTAACATTGGTAAGAAGGTAAAAACCCAACAGGGAAAGCATTCCTTATTCTCTGTTCTGGGGTGAAAACAATCCTTGTTGCAAACATCATTGGTGTGCAGATCTAAGAAATTGCAGCAGCCCTATGGAAATTAAAAAGTGGAAACCCAACCCAATGGGGTATGAGAGTCACTGCTGCTTAGAAAAATTGTCCCTGTGCTTATTTGTCTTTAAGAGCTACCAACACAGAGAAATCAAGCCAGTCACTCTTTTTTTCTCCTGGAGGGAGATGAGTGCAGTGTGGCACTTCTATCGCCTGCACTAAAGGCAATAGAAAAATGTGGCAATTCCACATCCTTCTTCTTCCCAGCACCCAGTTCCCTTTACCTGCAGGAGCTTCCAGACCCCCAAATCCCCAAACCACCAGCAGGAACAGTGGGAATTGACTCATCCGAGGGATCTCCATGGTGGCCTCTGAAGCAAAGGCAGAGGACTGAGCAGAAATGGCCAAGAGTAAGAAGGTTTTGAAGAGAAGGGGAGAGGGGAAGTCCCAGGTCAACCCCTCCATCTGTAATACTTCGGGTGACTCAGCTTTCATGGGTGGGGCATCATTGGATTTTGCCGCTTCCCCCTTGGTGTGCAGATCTACAAACGGGAAACGGCAAAGTCTCACATAGTAAGGAACTAAAGTCTTGCAGGGTGAAAGGAAGGCTTGCAGGGACAAGAGCAAAACAGCTGGAAAACATTTAAAAGGCAGGTTTCCCAATCGCAGAAAAAGCACAGTCAGACATCATCTCACAAAGACTTTTGAAAAAAGACCCAAAAAAAGCAAAGACATAGTGTGCTCTCCTCTTTGTTTACATACTGTCAGTGTGGCAGTTCCTCCACAGGAGAGCTAGTAGTTCTTAATATCCCACATACAGTGAAAATAATGGAAGGTATGCAAAAGACAGGTCTAATTTTCCCCCATATTATTTCCAATTTTAGCTCTAACTACTTTTCAACTGCACAATATCCCCCTGCTGTAAGTTTTGGTCTGAATCTTATTGTTAGTTCGAAATAGAACAGATTCACTGAAATGCAGGCCAACCTATTAATTCATCATACGAAACCTACTGCTACTTCATGACACTAGAACAGGCACAGGCAAACTTTCTAACTTGTAGGCTGCATTCTAGGAGGACTGGCTGCCCAGTGATGGAGGGAGGGAGGGTGGGAGGGAGGGAGGGAAGGAAGAGGGAAGGAAGGAAAGACAAAAGGGAAGGATGGATGAAGGAGGAAGGAAAAGGAAGGAAGGGAGGAAGAGAAGGCTGGAAGGGAGGGAGGGATAAAGGAAAAAGAGCAGGAAGGAAAGAAAAAGGAAGGAAGGAAGGAAGAAGGACGGAAAGAAAGAAGGAAGGGGGAGTGAGGGAGGACAGAGGGAAGGAAGGAAAGACAAAAGAGTGGAAGGGAATGGAGGGAAAGAGAAAGAGGGAGGGGAGGAAAGAGAGGGAAGGAAAGTCAAAAGGGAAGGAAGAAAGGAAGGAGAGAGAGGGAAGGAAGGAAGGACAAAAGGGTGAAAAGGAAGGAGAAAGAGGGAGGTAAGGATGAAAGAAAGAGAGTAGGAAGGAAAGATAAGATAGGATGGTGAGAGAGAGAAGGGCCTGAGAAAAGAGCCCAAGGGGCTACATCCAGCTCCCAGGCCTAGGTTTCACTAGAGCATGAATCCACTTTAAATCCAGTTTCTGTCACATTAAGAATTCTGGGATTTGTAGTTTAGTGAGACTGTTAAAGGCTCCTCCCTAAACTACAAACCCCAGAATTCTGCAGGAGGAAGAAACCGGCTCAAAAGTGGATTCATTCTCTAGTGGGATGGGTTCACACTGTATCCATAGTGCATCTACAGTGGGACCTTGATATCCTCTGGACTTTAATTCCAGACCTCAATGGATCCCAAAAGCTGGTGAGGCTCAGGTCTCATAATGAACAGTGATGTAGTAAAATGGCATCCCTTATCTAAAATGGCAAGGTTTCCTGTTTTTGTAGTTTTCTCAGAATATTTCCAACCATGGCAGATTAAATCCATGGATGTGGACTCAATGGATAAGGGAGACCAACTATGCTACGGTTGGAACCCACCAATAAAATAAAAATCGTCATGCCAAACTGCATACTTAAAAAAACTATTTCCATCCAGCTTGTGGCCACCCTCTTATGCTTTGGGTCTGTAATGTCCATAATTGGCTATCCTGGCTGAGCATGTTGAGAGTTGTCAGCAGAAAATTAAATCTGCAGCAAGGGCAGCTGGAAGCTCACATGTCATTAGTGCATTGAAGCTACTTATCCAGGCTTTAAAGGAGCTTTCCAAGGTGCTAAACTCCTTGCCTAAATAGGTTCAGCACTTGGATAGCTCCTGTAAAGCTACTGATAACCTGGAGTGCATTCACAGCTCCATTAATCTGGATCTATTGACTGATCAACAGTCAATAGCTCAAGAGCTAAGTTCACTGGTAGTAGGACAATACAACATATACCAAAAAAACCCAGTCAGCCTTCTACATTTGCGGGTTCACTTTAGGAGATTTGACTATTTGCAGAATATCCATCCAAGAGCCACGAAGCTGTTCTGGAGGATCTAGAGATTCCTAAAGGAAAAAAATTCTCTCGGCATTTGTACGTCCTGCAGTATAAATCTTTGGAAGTACTTGACTATAGAGTTGCACTAGATGATCAAAAGACTCCTAGAGTGATGTTTTCTCAGATAAAAAATAGTAGGGGGTTTTATTCACAGTTTTTCCACTTTCATGCAATCCTACATCATGGACCTCGGTGAATGTGGAGGACTGATTTTAATATAATTGGTTCCACTGCTCACCTGGAATCAAAATCTACCCTCCTGCCATCTCAACTCATTAATAATAATAACAATAATAATAATAACTGGAAAAGCTGACACGATATGAGGATTTAAAGATCGAACTGCAAAGACTCTGGCACAAACTAGTAAAGGTGGTCCCAGTGGTGATTGGCACACTGGGTGCAGTGCCTAAAGATCTTGGCCTGCACCTAAACACAATCGGCGCTGACAAAATTACCATCTGCCAGCTGCAGAAGGCCACCTTACTGGGATACATCACACAGTCCTAGACAATACAACAGCCAGCAGAGTGTCTGCTGTGGACTCATCTTGTTGTGTTTCGAAGAAGAAGAAGAAGAAGAAGAAGAAGAAGAAGAAACAATAGATTGCATCCTCAGCTGCTCCACAAAATGTTCAGTATTAATATTACAGGCATTTCATCCCAAATCCGACTGGTCTGTCTAGTTGAGCCTCTCACATTCCTTGTTAAACCAATTCAGGGTGATTAAATGCCAAAGCAACCCTCAGTGTTTGTCTTCCTCAACATGAGCCAACACAAAGACTGAAGTTACTCTGAGAGTCAGTGCCCAGATCATGGTACACGCTCCCTATCCTGGTCTACCCTGGGTTCATTCTGCTTAATAATTGCTGCAGGCATTTTAATCTTAGTTGTGTACTGTCTTCATGACATTTTCTGGTGAGTCTGTGAATGAGAGCCCTCAAAGACTTCCTACACAATGTAACAAAATTTGAAAATTGTTCTGTTTCTGGTTTGAAGGTCTTATTTCCTATTCAATTGCATTGTACTTACTTTGAAGTTGTAAGTTTTTACAATTTAATAAACTTTCCCTCACAATATGCCCAAAGTACAACAGCATCAGTTTAGTCTTCTTGATTTCTAGGGAGAGTAAGGCTTAATTTGCCCTAGTACCCATTTATTGGTTTCTTTAGCAGTTTTTATGATACAACCAATTAGGAAATGACATTTATAACCCAGGAACAAAAAGCCTTTGACAATACAACAAAAATTGTGCTACATAATGTTATCAGTAGCCCTGCTTAGGTCTTTTAGACTCCGATCCATTGCTACCCTTAGTGTCTATCTATCTGAAATGCAGTCTTCCACAATTGAAGGGAGATGTTGACAAGCTGGAATGTGTCCAGAGGAGGGTGACTAAAATGATCAAGGGTCTGGAGAACAAGCCTTATGAGGAGCAGCTTAAAGAGCTGGGCATGTTTAGCCTGCAAAAGAGAAGGCTGAGAGGAGACATGATGAGGGCCATGTATAAATATGTGAGGGGAAGTCATAGGGAGGAGGGAGCAAACTTGTTTTCTGCTTCCCTGGAGACTAGGATGCGAAACAATGGCTTCAAACTACAGGAAAGGAGATTCCACCTGAACATGATGAACTTCCTAACTATGAGAGCTGTTCAGCAGTGGAACTCTCTGCCCCAGAGTGTGGTGGAGGTTCCTTCTTTGGAAGCTTTTAAGCATCTGTTGAGAGTGTTTTGAATGCAATTTTCCTCTTTTTGGCAGGGGGTTAGATTGGATGGCCCACAAAGTCTCTTCAACTCTATGATTCTATGATGCTACTGCCTTCAACTTTATCAGGGATTGTTGCTTTTTTTAGCAAATCATCTCTCCTCACAATATGGACAAAGTATGACAGCCTCAGTTTAGTCTTCTTGATTTCTAGGGAGAGTTAGGTTTGATTTGCTCGAGTGCCCATTTATTGGTTTCTTTAGCCGTCTACAACATTCAGAGAACTTTTCTCCAAACCACATCTCTAATTAGATGATTTTCTAACAGTAGTTTTGCACTTATTTATTTATTTATTTCGTGTACTTCTACCCCGCCCTTCTCAACCCCCGAGGGGGGACTCAGGGCGGCTTACAAAAGGCACAATTCAATGCCTACACAATAATACAGATAAAAATATCTGTATTATATCTGTATCTGCACTGGTTTTATATTCTGCTTAGTTTTTATCACGGCTGTGGCGGGGGTTAGATTTTTATTTTGCATTTTATTTTGAGTCTTTGTGAGCTGCCAGGGAAACTATTAAGTGTTGCATTTTAAAAAAACACAGGTGCACACACAATAAGAAGAAGCACAATATAATCAATGCATTTCTAAAGGTCCCCTAATTCAGGCAAAAGAGGGTTAAGACTAACATAAGCTGAACCACCTGGCATTTGGAGAAGTGGCTTTTTCTGGCCTTTCGTTTCCCATCTTGCGCAAGCAACCGCTTCTGGGAAAGCAAACCAAGATTTTCATCTAAATTAAGAGGGAAAATATCTAATGTCATTTACAAGTGCCGCTGTTTATAGCAAACAGGGCAGAAATTCAACCTTTTTCTTTAGAACTGAAAGTAAAGGGAGGAGAGGAAATTCAACCCAGAAAAAGCAAACAAAGCTTTCTGGTGAAAACTCTGGCTCTGTTACAAAACTGTATCAATTCCAAAGGGAGGGGGGAATATGACAAAAGGACACTTTATCATTGCAAGGGTGGGGGAGTGTTAGGCTTTAATATCCTATATAGTATTGTTCACTTAAAGTCGACTGAATATATGTAATAATAACCAAAAATCCATATGAGAAATGGGCAGCCTTCAATATGACAACTCCAATAACCTTAGACAGCATAGCCAATGATGGGAGTTGCAGTCTAACAATATCTGGAAGGCTACATGTTCCTTCCCCTTGAGTTAGGTGGTAAGATTATTAATGACTAAGGAGATGAAACTATTATCACCCCCCACCTCCCAACCAAATTCCTTTCCTGATGTGCCTTAGCAAAAGTTCCCTCCTTATCCATGAGATTGTACATTTTTCGCTCTTGGGCCATGAATAAATTCAGTCCATGGATGGTTGAGAAGAAGTTTCTCAGGTGGATCCACTTCACATGGGCTGAAATTCTAGAGTTCATCCCAACTAGATGAACTGAATTTATTTACGTGTTGATTCCCCATTCAATAGTTGACCTAATTGATCTATTTTAGCTGGGACTGAGCCACAAGATTCCAGTCATATGGGTTGCATCTACAGTGTAGTATCAATGCAGTTTGACTCCACTTTAACTGCCGTGGTTCCATGCTATGGAATTCTGGGACTTGTAATTTGGTGTTATGGAAAATTAGACCCCAAAATTATGCATTATGAGATGCGCTCCATTGGGACATACAGCAAGCCTGTATTGCCTATTCCATTTATCCTGTAGTAACCTTTTCGTGAATTACCCTGGCATGTTGCCCCACCACACCTCGAACTACAGGATATAATTCCCCAGTTATCATAATCCTCTCCAAATGCCCCAGGAAAACTCAGGGGACACACAATGGGTTTGTGCAAGAATCTTTTAGTCTTTTGTTTGTTTGTTTTCCCTAATATGATTGATGAAGGCAAGATGAAAATACATAATACACATATTGGAAAATATAGATTGGATGTAACCATATTAGAAATAGGCGTTAGAAAATATATGAAATCACAAAGAGAAATGTATGTATGCATGACCTTCACTTCACTTGGCTTCTTAAAAGCTGCAAAATTAGATGCCTCAAGAGAGGCCAGGGTCTAAAGAAAGGAATGTCAAGA
Source organism: Anolis sagrei (assembly GCF_037176765.1). Classification (NCBI taxonomy): domain Eukaryota; kingdom Metazoa; phylum Chordata; class Lepidosauria; order Squamata; family Anolidae; genus Anolis; species Anolis sagrei. The sequence goes on from NC_090022.1 coordinate 192,976,280, forward strand.
GGCCTCTAACAAATCTCAGGAGACTCCTTCCATTTTGGTACCAGACAAAGCTTATTGTAAGATTAATGAGCTGGCCATCAAGAGGCTTCAGGAAGAACTTATCTCAAGATGGATGGAAGCTCTTGCTATCCGTGGTCTAGTAGACATTCTGGCGATGGTCCTCATTAATAGCATCTCCTCAGATAAAGATGCTCAAAATGAAGATTGACAGGTGTTGAAGTTAAAATATGCCATTGAAGTCAATGTAAAAGTAGAATTTTGTGATGCACATTGTGATGCCTGTATGATGCATGCATATTATTTTATAGGGTATATAAACCAAGGTTTTTCTTTGTTCTGTACCCTGTTTTTCCTGGACTACCAGCAGGGTCCATATCCGGTTGGCGCCAACCGAGAATAAACCATGCTTCTTCAGACCTCGGGAACTCTCTTTGTCTCTTTTCCTCAAACCTTCTCCCTGCCATTTCATGATCAGATTTATTCCCAGGAACTCTTCTTCCTCTGTGTCATCAAACCAAATTCATCCCTGGGACCCCCATTGAGATGGCCAGCATCCTAAAGCACCCTTTTATTGATTTGGACTGGTACCATTGTATTAATTTGAGTTGAGATAGCAAGACCCCTTTCAGCCCAATACCACTTGCGACACTGCATTCCTTTCCAATCACGTCCCTCTCATGGGCAGATCAATAAACAAACACACTCTTCAAAATAATCCAATGACAGTTTATTAATGTTTCCCACCACAGAAGAGACCAACCAGCGATGATGTTAAACAAAGCTCTGGACCAACAAGGGAGCAGATCCTATCTGGACACTTCCTGGATCAATCAAGAGCTAGTGTGGTATGCTTGAATAGCTGTCTATATGTGATAAATATGTCTATGTATTCTCAATTGCGGAATGGCAGTTCTTTGGAGTGCTGTCTCCGCTGACATCCTCTCTGGCCATTGAAAATAAACCCTCTGATTTAGTTTCCAACCCATCTGTGTCTCATCTGGCATTCTGGGAAACTTGTCACTCTGGGCTCCAAACCTGCATCCTGCGGAAGCTGAAATCACATAATATCACCAGTACTCACTGAAAGAGAAGACTAAAGACCTTGCAAAACTACAACTCCCTGTTGCACATTCTTGTGCAGGACGTAACTCTTTGTCAGTGGCTTCGGTGTCCCACTTTGTTCACTGGGGTCACAGATATATCTGTGTTTTCTATTTTTGCTTCTGGACAAATAAGCATTCACACTGTCATTCACAATTGGTTCAACACAGAGTCAATGTTCAACAGGAAGATAGTGTAGCCCAACCAACATGTAGCTGCCTGAGTGTAGATTTACACTACACAAGCACATCTTCTGCCCTAAACCATTAATAGCAGCTGTTTTCTGCAGTGATAGTTTCCCTCCAAAAGTAAATAAGAGTTACTGCTAGCCATGCTGACATTGCTCATTCATCTCCCAGTTCCTTATTTACACAAGACCTCAAAACAAATATTGTATTAATGTACTAATGGAAATTCTGGCAGTTCTTAACTGGAAATAGCACTACTTGACTTTGAAGACTGCCGCAGCAGTGAGACAAAAGGTTGCCATTGTGCCTTCTACCTGGCCCTGAATAGGTAAAGGTTCCCCCTGACATTAAGACCAGTTGTGTCCAACTCTGGAGGGTGGTGTTCATCTCCATTTCTAAGCTGAAGAGCCAGTGTTGGCCTTAGACACCTCCAAGGTCATGACTGCATGGAGCACCATTACCTTCCCAGAGCGATATCTATCAATCTACTCACATTTGCATGTTTTCAAACTGCTAGGTTGGCAGAAGCTGGGGCTAACAGTGGGAGCTCATGCCACTCCCCGGATTCGAACCTGTGACCTTTCAATCAGCAATTCAGCAGCTCAGCAGTTTAACCCACTGCTCCACTTTTTCTACTTCTCTCATGGCATTTCACTTATGGATTATTCCTTGCCACTGTTCACTAGTTTGATTAATTTCACTTTTTAAATGGCAGGCTGGGTTGTCCTGCCCTGCCAAGGAATGCGGTAGAGTTTGATTCTTCGGCAGATAGAGGTGGACAGACTGAAGTGATCCGTGTTGCCAAAGGGTGAAGTACCTGGAATTGTCATTGGATGACCAACTATCTAGACTATAACAATGGAATCCAAAATCCACAAAACAATAAATTCTTAATTCGACCAATTCCAAAGCATAAAACACATTATGCAACCTTTTAATGCTTATTTGTGAAAGGATGTTAAAACTCATAAAGGTGAAAAAGGATGGGTTTGTGTGTGCGTGTCAGGAGCGACTTCAGAAACTGCAAGTTGCTTCTGGTGTGAGAGAATTGGCCATCTGCAAGGACGTTGCCCAGGGACTGCCTGCATGTTTTACCATCCTGTGGGAGGTTTATCTCATGTCCCTGCATGAGAAGCTGGAGCTGACAGACAGGAGCTCACCCCGCTCCCAAAATTTGAACCGCCAACCTTTTAGTTAGCCGTCCTGCTGGCACAAGAGTTTAACTCATTGCGTCACCGGGCTCAGTGAAAAAAGGTGATGATTTTAGAGCCCCGAGCCTAACATCATCACATTTAAGATTGTGATCTCCCAATCCTGCTGCCTAGACAGCTCAGAATTCTGTCCTGTCACCATCACTGTCCCTTCCTCCTTGGAACATGGTTCATTCTATGGTGCAAACTTATCTGTTTTCTTCCAACTGGGATCTACTGGTCATAAGGAGGCATGGCTATCCTGCACTCATTGGGAAGCCAAAATATACCATATCCTCCCACTGCCCACGTTTGGCAAGAACACTCTCAATGAATTTTTTGTCATCCAATGTTTTCAGCTGCTTTTAAAGTGTCCCTGTTTCTCTTTTTTCTGCTGACTTCAATTGCTGCAAACTGCAGCAAATTGCCGACATAATTTGCACTCTATTAATTCAGCAGGAACAGAGAAGAAGAGGCAGAGTCTTGTCCTTCCCAGTCTGCTCAGGCAAAAGCCAAGTGCTGCAACCTCCATCCGCTTTGTGCTCTTCCTCCTTAACAACACCACATAACAAAATTCCGTTCTTAATTTGAAAGTCTTATTTCCTGTTTAATTGTGAAGTGCTAACTTTGAAAATAGTTGTTATCCTTCGTTTTTGTGATTGCCACAAACTATGTTGAGTTGGTTGCGACTATATGAGATATCCATTGAAAAATTATAACAAAATGTGGTGCAGGATGTCCTAAACCTTTTCCTTGTATGATAGAAAAAATTAAGAATCAACATTTATAACCCAGGAACAAAAATTGTGTTACATAGTGTAATGCTTGCCATCTTGATTACTTACTTAGTAGTACTTACTTAGGCGATCCCTCGTTGGATGAGTAGGATAGTCTTCCAGGATCAGTATTCTTGTGGTGGCTGTGGAGCCCTATTCTTGACCTGCATCTCCCACAGAGAGGGCATTGGTTTCCAGGTGGAAGGCAGTCTCGGTTGGGGTTGGCTTAACACACCTTCCTCCTGGCATGTTTCTCTCTTTCACCCTCCATTCGTGCCTCTTCAAATTCTGCAGCACTGCTGGTCACAGCTGACCTCCAGCTGGAGTGCTCAAGGGCCAGGGCTTCCCAGTTCTCAGTGTCTATGCCAGAGATTTTAAGCTTGGCTCATTTTAAGGTTTTAAGGATGGCTCAAAGCCATCTTGATCACGCTTTGATATTACTTGGCTATATGAGTGCATGATCCAGGGATTTTCTGAGAAATGTCAGAGGGCATATTATAGTTCTTGTTTCAAATGAAAGGATATTCAATTTAAAATCATGGCAAAGGCTGCCCCTGCCTTGCCAAAAAAACCACTGAGAACTAAATATGAAGAAACGCCAGCTGGGCGTACAGGTTGGGCTTCTCTTTTCCATAATTCTGAAGTCCAAAATCCAAAAGTGTCCATGTTGGAGTCTGAGGTTTCCGATGGTTCAGTGCACAAAGTCTTCATTTCACACACAACATTTATTACTAATATTGTGTATAAAATTCCCTTCAGGCTATGTGTAGGTCGGTGGTACCCAACCTGTGATCCGTGGGCCACCAGTGGTCCTCAAGAACTAACATATGGTCACTGTTACTACACCGTTGCTACAAGAGCAACTAGTCTCATGAAAGCCTCTTATAGTGCCGAGGCATATTAAATATGGGTTTCTGTGGACAAGCAGATGGCAAATACTAGATGGTATAGAGCCTGTATCAGAAACTAGAGTTGATGTGGTCTATCCAATGCAGTTTTCTGAATCAGCAGCCCAAATAACCAAACTGAATCTAAAGTTGACCAAAAACTGATTCATAACCTTTTCGGTACTAATGTTGGAGAGTGCTCCCTGGTCAAAAAAAGGTTGGGAACCACTGGTGTAGGTAGTGGTGTGAATGTTATGTTTACACTAGAGTCTCATCATGTATCTATATACAAAAACATATGTCCTAAAATATGAAACAAACCCAAAATCCCATACACTTCTGGTTCGAAGCATTTTAGATAAGGGATAGTCAACCTGTCCTGCTCAGGAGTCGCACAGACAAAGGAAAGGAAACATCTGACAGCTGGAGAGTTAGCACGCTCTCCCTTTGCCTGGCAGATGGTCTTGGCTAATTATTCATTTATCTGCATGGTCCATCACCTCCTTTTAGTTTTTTACGCCAGGGAATGTATGGAACGTCTACCCTTAGGTGCCAAAATAATTTATTGAGCTTTGGGGACTTAGAGTGGTGCTGCTCCTCTTCAGATAGCAAAAGGCCTTGGGCCTGTGCTCTAATTTTATCTGTATCAGATTAAATGTTTGTTCTTCTCCTTCATTGGCAAGTACATTTCTTATTCTAACTAACCTTCTGCAGGAGATGGTAACGGGGAGAATACATATTTCCTGGATCCAATGCTTGGAAATTCAGTCAGCCTTCCATATTTGCTGGGGTTAAGGCCACAGGACCCCAGAGAAAGGGGGAAACTGTGAATAAAGAACTTGCAGCGTGTTTACCTGGGAAAATACTTCTCTGGGAATTTCTAGGGTTTCCAGCATGACTCACAGAATTTCACAGAAGGACCTAGAGCCTCCTAGAGAGGTGTTCTCTCTATAAATCATGGACTGGAGGAAATCAACCTCAAGGTCACACTGGAAGACCTAGAAAATCCTAGAAAGAACATTTTAAATCAAATTCATGAGTAATAAAATCTGCAAGAGTCAAAACCACAAATGTGCAGTGACAATGATCACATGTTACCAGTACTGATGTTTCATAGGTGAGAGCGATTTACTAAGGCAATATTTCCCAACCTAGGGGTCAGGACCCCTGTGGGGGTCGCGAGGAGGGTGTCAGAGGGGTTGCCAAAGACTATTAGAAAACATAGTATTTTCTGTTGGTCATGGGGGCTCTGTGTGGGAAATTTGGCCCAATTCTCTCATTGGTGGGGTTCAGAATGCTCTTTGATTGTAGGTGAACTATAAATTACCGCAACTACAACTCCCGAATGACAAAATCAATCCCCCCTCAACCCCATCTCTATTCACATTTGGGCATATCGGGTATTTGTGCCAAATTTGGTCCAGTGAATGAAAATACATGCTGCATATCCAGTGTTCACATTTGGGCATATTGAGTATTTGTGCCGAGTTTGGTTCAGATGCATCATTGATTGAGTACACAGTGCTCTCTGGATGTAGGTGAATTACAATTCCAAAACTCAAGGTCAATGTCCATCAAACCCTTCCAGTATTTTTGTTGGTCATGGGAGTTCTGTGGGCCAAGTTTGGTTCAGTTCCATCACTGGTGAAGTTCAGGATGCTCTTTGATTGTAGGTGAACTATAAATCCCAGCAACTACAACTCCCAAATGACAAAATCAATCCCCCCTCAACCCCATCTCTATTCACATTTGGGCATATCGGGTATTTGTGCCAAATTTGGTCCAGTGAATGAAAATACATGCTGCATATTGGATATTTACATTACAATTCATGCCAGTAGCAAAATTATAGTTATGAAATAGTAATGAAAATAATGAGGAACTGAATTAAGGGGTCATGGCATTAGGAAGGTTGAGAACCACTGCTCTAAGGAATAATTTCAGCTTCAGAGAACTGAACTACCAAAGCAAAAAAAAAAAACCCTCCAAAAACACCAGAAACAAAAGGGACAGTTTGTCGGTTTGGAAACATTTTGTACTAAAGCTCAACCACTACCCCATAAGCGTGGCAATTCAGCCTTTTCTAATGAAGTGGATAGGGAAGTTACAGGAGGATCAATTTGAGGGAAATGTGTCTCGGTAAGGATTCTGCCCCTTCTATAATAGTTTCCTTAACCCCTAACTGTCTAACATTGCAGTTGCTTGAAACTTTACTTAAGTATAGAGGAATGCCTGGCATTGCCACATTTACATTTTGTAATGCTGTTCATTGGAACAAAATACTAATTGTTTGCTTTTTGATTTTATAAATAGTCCCATTAGAAAATGCATATCCATTTAATGGGACTTTTTGTAAAATCAACAGCTGCCGGGATGCAACTTCCATCATCCCCAGATATGTTCTGGTTTCAGCTCCCATCAGTCTCAAATCTGGTTGTGCTATATCTCCGGCAGTGGCTGGACTACAATTCCCAGCATCCTCTAGCAGTCCCTCTTCCTAAACCTGCAAGTATTTTTTGTTTGTTGTTGTTCAGTTGTGGTGCCAAATTTGTTCCAAATAAATAAATAATAATCATCATCTTTATTTATACCCCGCTACTATCTCCCCAAGGGACTCAGTGTGGCTTACATGAGGCCGAGCCCACAATGCATCAATAATATAACAATAGCAAACAAACAATACAAAACAGTTAAAATACATCTCATAAACAAAAAATAAAATAAAATATAAGCAGTACAGTAACACAACAAGCATTTAAAACCTATGGCTGGGCCAAATGTAAAATTAAAATTTAAAAAATAATGCTGGGCATGAGCAATTTAGGATATAACTGGGATGGAAATTTTTGGAAGGGATAGGGCGTGCAAATCAATGAATCCTAAATCAATAATAAAGTTCATTTTGAGGGCATATTGCTGAGAAATTCATTATTCTAGAAAGGCACACTGGAACAACCACGTTTTCAGGCTCCTCCTAAAAATTGCCAGAGTTGGGGCATCCCGGATGTCCTTGGGAAGCAAATTCCAGAGTTGAGGGGCCACCACTGAGAAAACCCTCTCCCTCGTCCCCACCAATCGCGCCTGCGAAGGAGGTGGGAGCGTGAGCAGGGTCTCTCCAGATGATTGAAGAGATTGTGTGGGTTCGTACACAGAGATGCGGTCACGTAGGTAGGCAGGTCCCAAACCATTCAGGGCTTTGTAGGTAAGAACCTGCACCCGATCGAGCCATGTAGTAGCCTTTGTGGTTCAAATGAACATACAGAGAAATATACATACATACTTTGACTTTTATATAGAGAGATAGTTTAACCATCCAGAACAAGGGAGTCAAAGCAAGTGACCAAGGGAATGTGAACACAGCAAATGTAAGAGTCTCTGGTGCAAAGCTTTTGAAGGTATTCTCACTCCCTGCAAAGCTAGAAATATGAGGACAGAAGGACAGCGAGAAGGATTCTTGTGGGGGACTATGCCTATATCACCCTCGATCCCTCAACTTAACCCCTTGACTCTTGTCCCGTAGAATAGTAGAGCCAACTGTGTTTCTACCTCACTCCACATTCACACCACCAGATGGAGGAGAAACATGGCGAGCCTGCCTAGAATAGTGAAAGGTTTATTTAATGGACTTGCAAGCCTTCCTTCGCCGCACAGCTCTCCAACAGCTTGAACCGGTCTTTACACCTTTTAAATATAGAACTGAGAGGTGCTGAAACAAACAGCTCTAGTGTGCGCACCCCCCACGCTTGCAGAAAAACAATGTGTCTCTTTGGAGACGGCACTTCAGATTGGAAGTGAGAAGTCTGGTATCTAGCACAGTTCTCCTCATCTCATTGTGTATGCGTCCTTGGACACACTCTTTGTGTTGAGAAATCAGAGCAAAGCATGTTCAACAGAGGGAGCCCATGAGGTCGAGCAATTTGAGTAATGGTTCAAATTACAGGAAAGAAGATTCCACTTGAATATTAGGAAGACATTCCTGACCATAAGAGCTGTTCAGCGGTGGATCTCTCTGCCCCGGCGTGTGGTAGAGGCTCCTTCTTTGAAGGCTTTTAAACAGAGGCTGGATGGCCATCTGTTGGGGGTGTTTTGATGGTGCTTTTCCTGCATGGCAGAAGGGAGTTGAACTGACAACTCTTGAAACCAAGGTTTGAATTCCCATTCAGACATGGGAACATAACTGGATAACTTTGCACAAGGTCCCCCATGACCTTCTCACAACCAAACTAGTCCAATGTGGGTTAGGCAAAACTACAGTTAGGTAGATCTGTAATTGGTTAAATGGACGAACCCAGAGGATGCTCACCAATGCTTCCTCTTCATCCTGGAAAGAAGTGACGAGTGGAGTGCCACAAGCAGGGTTCCGTCCTGGGCCCGGTCCTGTTCAACATCTTTATTAATGACTTAGATGAAGGGCTAGAAGGCAGGATCATCAAGTTTGCAGACGACACCAAATTGGGAGGGATTAGCCAATACTCCAGAGGACAGGAGCAGGATTCAAAATTAGAGAGATGGGCCAAAACCAACAAAATGATACTCCATTTAGGCAGAAAAAATGAAATGTAAAGATACAGAATGGCTCAAGAGCAGTACTTGTGAAAAAGATCTTGGGGTCCTTGTGGACAACAAGTTAAACGTGAGTCAACAATGTGATAAGGCGGCAAACAAAGCCAATGAGATTTTGGCCTGGAGTATAGTGTCTAGGTCCAGGGAAGTCATGCTACCTCTCTATTCTGCCTTGGTTAGACCACATCTGGAATACTGTGTCCAATTCTGGGCAACGCAACTGAAGGGAGATGTTGTCAAGCTGGAATGTGTCCAGAGGAAGGTGACTAAAATGATCAAGAGTCTGGAGAACAAGCCCTATGAGGAGCGGCTAAAAGAGCTGGGCATGTTTAGCCTGCAGAAGAAAAGGCTGACAGGATGAGTGCCATGTATAAATATGTGAGGGGAAGTCATAGGAAGGACGAAGCAGGCTTGTTTTCTGCTACCCTGGAGACTAGGACGCAGAACAATGGCTTCAAACTACAGGAAAGGAGATTCCACCTGAACATTAGGAAGAACTTCCTGACTTTAAGGAGAGCTGTTCAGCAGTGGAACTCTCTGCCTTGGAGTGTGCTGGAGGCTCTTTCTTTGGAGGCTTTTCAGCAGAGACTGGATGGCCATCTGTCAGGGGTGCTTTGAATGCAATTTTCCTGCTTCTTTGCAGGGGGTTGGACTGGATGGCCCATGATGTCTCTTCCAACTCTATAATTCTATGATTCTGTCACACTGTCTCAGCCACAGAGGAAGGCAATGGTAACCACCCCTGAACAAATCTTGGTGAGAAAAAAAGCCCCATTACAGGTTAACTTCAGACTTGCTGTAAGTCTGAAATGACTTGAAGGTACACAAGAACAGGTGTTTGATAGAAATAATAATAATAATAATAATAATAATAATAATAATAATAATAATAATAATAATAATAGAAAAAGAGATTCGCTTAACCCTTCCCTCTTTTTCTTTTGATAACTTTTTCAAATGGGCCCTTCCCACAAGAGTACAAATAAGAAATGTGTAATTTTTAGTCTGGCCGCAAGAGGGAGGTGTCGAACCACAACACAGACCATGTGCTGAAATTTCTACCTTAAGGATGTACAGAATGGTCACAAATGTTCTTGCCCTGGCATTTCTGTCAAAATAATAGTTTGTGCAAAAAGTATTTCTATGAAAAACCTCTTATTTTACACAAACCTGACATTATTGTGCAGAAAACATTGTATATTGAAGGGTTTTTTAAAATACAAATCTTACTTACTTACTTAGGCAATCCCTTGTAGCTCGAGGATGATGGTCCTCCAAGTTCAGAGTCTTGGCAGTAGGTTCATAGGTGACAATGGAGCCTTATTCTTGATCCACATGTTCTCCCGCAGTGAGGACATTGGTTTCTAAGTGGAAGGCGGTCCCGGTCAGGGTTGGCTTGATGCACTTTCTCACTTTCACCCTCCATTCATGCCTCTTCAAATTCTGCAGCACTGCTAGTCACAGCTGACCTCCAGCTAGAGCACTCAAGGACCAGGGCTTCCCAGTTCTTGGTGTCTATGCCACAGTTTTTAAGGTTGGCTTTAAGCCCATCTTTAAATCTCTTTTCCTGTCCACCAACATTACTTTTCCCATTCGTGACTTGGGAGTATAGTAACTGCTTTGGGAGATGGTGATCAGGCATTCAGACAACATGGTCAGTCCAGTGGAGTTGATGGTGTAGGAGCACCGTTTCAGTGCTGGTGGTCTTTGCTTCTTCCAGTATGCTGACATTTGTCCGCCTGTCTTCCCAAATCAGTAGTTTGCAAACAAATCTCGAAAGATAAAAAAAATAGAAAATATGCAAATAAAATCTTGCAATTTTGCCAATGATTATGATGATGATATCCATATAATTATTTTAAATGCATGTTCTTGCATTTGAGAAATGAAGCTTTACATTTCTAGTAAGCATATCTATCTCAATTTCTGATAAATTGCCTCTCTGTCAATCTATCTATGGGACATTTAGTCATATTATTGTCTTGTGCAGAGTGAGTAAAGATACTCATAGGTTGGCATTTCTTGATAACTGATAGCAAATAATGGACACTAATGGGCAGATGACTGTTCCAGGTACCTGGAATGCAAGTCATAGCCATCTGACAAAATGAATGCTGAAATCATTGTTGTTGTTTTCAGCCTTGGTCTGCCAGAATTGCACAGAGGTCCAAAAGTTTGGAAATGGATTCAAGGCTGCTGATACTACTTTGGGACTATTTGCTCTGTGTACTCGTATCTAGGAATGAGTTTCCAGTGGAAGTCAACCACAGAGTCATAGTTGTGCTGGGAGACTTAGAAATTTCTAGAGAGGCATTCTCTTCAGTTTTTTCTTCTGGCTAACCTCTGGAATTGCGCATTTAACTGGGCATATCTCCCCTTATCCCTGTTTCCTTTTGCTTTCCTCCTTTCTTGGGCTACTTCCAGTGTCTCAGCAGACAACCATTTTGCCTTCTTGGTTTTCTTTTTCTTTGGGACGTACTTTGTTGCCGCCTCCTGAACAATGTCGCGGACTTCTGTCCATAGTTCTTCTGGGACTCTGTTTACTAAATCTAGTCCTTCAAATCTGTTCTTCACTTCCACTGTATATTCGCTAGGAATGTTAGTGAGATCATATCTAACTGGTCTGTGTATTTTCCCTGATCTCTTTAGTTTTATTCTAAATTGAGCTATAAGAAGTTCGTGGTCTGAGCTACAGTCAGCCCCAGGTCTTGTTTTCACCGACTGGATGGATGTCCGCCACCTTTGGCTACAAAGGATGTAGTCAATCTGATTTCGGTGTTGACCATCTGGTGAAGTCCATGTGTAAAGCTGTCTTTTAGGTTGTTGGAAGAGAGTATTCGTTATACACAGCGAGTTTTCCTGGCAAAATTCTATCAGCCTGCGTCCTGCTTCATTTTGTTCTCCCAGACCATGCTTGCCTGTGATCCCAGTTGTCATTTGACTTCCCACCTTGGCATTCCAGTCTCCTGTGATGAAAATAATGTCTCTTTTTGGTGTATTATCCAGTAGGTCCTGCAGATCCTCATAGAACTGATCTACTTCTGCTTCTTCAGCGGCTGTGGTTGGGGCGTATATTTGGATCACTGTGATGTTGAAAGGCTTTCCTTGCACTCGAATTGAGATCATTCTGTCATTTTTTGGGTTGTATCCAAGCACTGCTTTAGCGAATTTCTTATTAATTATGAAGGCTACTCCATTTCTTCGAAGTTTCTCTTGTCCGCAGTAGTAGATCTGGTGGTCATCTGATGTGAAGTGGCCCATTCCAGTCCATTTCAGTTCGCTGACCCCCAGAATGTCTATCTTTAGTCTTGACATCTCACCAATAACAACATCCAATTTGCCCTGGCTCATAGATCTTACATTCCAGGTTCCTATGGTGTGTTGATCTTTAGAGCATTGGATTCGTCGTTCACCTCCAGTACCGTCGGCCGCTAGCCTTTCTTTCAGCTTTGAGCTAGCTGCATCATCACATATGGGGCTAGTTGAACTTATCCTCTGCTCTTCCCCAGTAGCATTTTGGCCATCTTCCGACCTGGGAGTCCCATCTTCCAATGGCATACCGACATATCTCTGGTTGTACTGGTCCATTTAGTTTTCTTGGCAAGGATACTGGGGTGGTTTGCCATTGCCTTCCCCAGGGATCACGCTTGGTCTGACCTCTCTGCCACGACCGTCCCGTCTTGGGTGGCCCTTCACGGTTTCGCTCATGACATCATTGAGGTGCTCAAGCTCCAGCGCCACAACAAGACGGTGATCCTTTGCAGACACAGACTGCAGCCAGGAAATCAGGAGATGCTTATTTCTTGAGAGGAGAGCAATGACCAATCTCGATAAAATAGTGAAGAGTAGAGACATCACACTGGCAATGAAGATCTGCATAGTTAAAGCAATGGTATTCCCAATAGTCACCTACGGATGTGAGAGCTGGACCATAAGGAAGGCTGAGCGAAGGAAGATAGATGGTTTTGAACTGTGATGTTGGAGGAAAGTTCTGAGAGTGCCTTGGATAGCGAGAAGATCCAACCAGTCCATACTTCAGGAAATAAAGCCCGACTGTTCATTGGAGGGAAGGATAGTAGAGGCCAAGATGAAGTACTTTGGCCACATCATGAGAAAAAAGGAAAGCTTAGAGAAGACAATAATGCTGAGGAAAATGGAAGGAAAAAGGAAGAGGGGCCGACCAAAGGCAAAATGGATGGGTGGCATCCTTGAACTGACTGGATTCACCTTGAAGGAGCTGGGGGTGGTAACGGCCGACAGGGAGCTCTGGCTGACTGAACGAATGAACAACACTAAAAAAACAGGGGAATTCCAGAGAAGAAACATTCAGGAGGGAATTCTTCTGGAACAGAAGCTCAGTAACCCAATTCCTTTACTTTTTGATTCTCATTTTCATGGGGGTCCTATATCCCCAACCCCAGCAAATGTGTAGGGCTGGCTGTGTGCATATCCCTTCATGTACAGACAAAGCCAGAAGGACAGCAAATATTTCTCCAATAATAATAATATGAAGGTGGGGCTTGCTCAAGAGACAGCAGTTATCAACATATTCTCTTTGGGCAACTTTTTCTCATCTATTTCTGGAGCACGTTCCTTCTAAGGGACTGCTGCACTTGAACTGAGCGTGTGGGTGGGAGGCACTCGGCAACACTTCCCCCGCAGCCAGACGTTCAAGGGGAAAGTTCAGCTATAGCGAGCAAACTGCCTTCAATGGAAGCTCGCCTGCCATGATTAATGATCTCCTTGAGGAGATGTAGCTCACTGATAGAGCACTTGCTTGGCATACAGAGGCCGAGATCCAATAACCAAGTGGATGGAGGGTAAGTCTTTACCGGTACGCGTATGCCATTGTATTGTCGAAGGTTGTCATGGCCGGAATCATTGGGTTGTTGTAGGTTTTTTGGGCAATATGGCCATATTCTAGAAGCATTCTTTCCTGACGTTTCGCCTGCATCTGTGGCAAGCATCCTCAGAGGTTGTGAGGTTTTATGCCATTGTCTTGGAGGCAGAACCTAACACCTCTTCTCCACATCCCAAGGTATAGCTCAGGCTCTTCCTCCCAGAAACACATAGCTGCTGATCAGCTGTTGGGGTGAATATAGGCATATTTAGGTGGCCACACTGGAGGAAGATGGAGCCAACTCCATTTTAACAACAGGCTGTTCCTTCTTCACCAACAGACAGTTGTTGGAGGGATAAAGCTGCTCCCGTTAATCCACCACCACCTCCACCTGCTATGGTGCCCCTACATTGAGGAATGTTGTGGAACGAATGGCCTGATACCGTCCTCTGTAATATTCCCCCAAATAAATCTACTGCAATAACCAGTGTATATCAACAAGATCATTCTAAGCAGAAGATCCTTGCCAGGACTGCTAAGCATCTCCGGGTAGGACCGAGGAACACCCTTCTCTGAAGCTCAGGCTGGATTTACACTGCCCTATATCTCAGGATCTGATCCCAGATTATCTGATTTGAACTGGATTATATGAATCTATTCTGCCAGAAAATCCAGGATAAGCAGATCATCTGGGATCAGATCCTTGTATATAGGACAGATGCAGCCTCAGGGGAAATGGTTTCCAATGTTCCTAGTAAGGTAAAGGTAAAGGTTTCCCCCTGACATTAAGTCCAGTTGTGTTTGACTCTGGGGGTTGGTGCTAATCTCAATTTCTAAGCTGAAGAGCCAGGGTTGTCCATAGACACCTCCAAGGTCATGTGGCCGGCATGACCAGGGGCAGCTCAACCCATTACGTGAAGTAAGCATTTGCAGTATAGTTGATTTTGCCCAAGGGCGCTCTTGAGGGGCTCTTGGGGGAAAATAGACCTTGACATATGCGAGTTGTAGTTACTGGGATGTATAGTTCACCTACAATCAAAGAGCATTCTTAACTCCACCGATGATGGAATTTAACCAAATATGGCACACAGAACTCCCACGACGAACAGAAAATATATTGGTGATTGTTTGGGGGGGGGGCACCAAAATACTGTTTGCTTACTGTTGAAAATTACCTAGGGCCGCCTCTGGGCATGACTGCATGGAGCGCCATTACCTTCCCACCGGAGCGGTACCTATTGATCTACTCACATTTGCATGTTTTCGAACGGCTAGGTTGGCAGTAGCTGGGGCTAACAGTGGGAGCTCACCCGCTCCCTGGATTCGAACCTGCAACCTTTTGGTTAGCAAGTTCAGCAGCTCAGCAGTTTATACCACTGCACCACCAGGGACTCCAATGTTCCTGATGTACAGCATATTCACTTCTGCTTCCTTCAAGAATATCCTTTTAAAAATACAAATACTTTAATAATCATTTTTGTACCATCGTAATTAGCCAGCACCAGGGCCATCCTGAGCCAAGGTGCGTCTTAAAGGCTATCATGTTGTCTATTTCTGCCTTCTAGATCTGGGGCCTTTGGGTGTTTTGGACTGCAGTACCCAGAATCTCTGTCCATTGGCCAAACTAGCAGGGGTTTCTGGGACCTGAACTCCAAAGCAACTGGAAAAAAATAACTTTTGAGATTTCTTTTCTGAATGTTTTGCAGGAGTATCCTTGTAGTTCCTACTGCTTCCTGGTGCTCATGGGAGCAGTAGACTGAAACAGATGGAAGGCATGAAGTGTCCTAATCTATCCTGTCCCATTAATCCTAGTTGTTGTGATTGTTGTTTACAACTAATAGCAACCCAAACGTGATTCTATCTTGAGACCTTCTTTGTTGGGAAAGGGTCAACTTTGCCTTCCTCTGAGGCTGAGAGAGTGTGACTCACCCAAGGTCACCCAGAGGGTTTTCATTGCCAAATAGGGATTTGAACTGTGGTCTCCATAGTCCTAGGCTCCTTCCACACAGCTAAACAATAATCCTACATTTTCTGGTTTAAAGTGGAATATATGGCAGTGAGGACTCAGATAACCCAGTTCAAAGCAGATATTGTGAGATTTTCAGGCTTAATATTATGGGTTATATGCAGGGGCGGCTCAACCCATTACGCAAAGTAAGCATTTGCAGTATAGTTGATTTTGCCCAGGGGCGTTCTTGAGGCACTCTTGGGGGAAAATAGACCTTGACACATGCGAGTTGTAGTTACTGGGATGTTCACCTACAATGAAAGGACATTCTGAACTCCACCAATGATGGAATTGAACCAAATATGGCACACAGAACTCCCACGACAAACAGAAAATATATATCAGTGATTGGTTTGGAGGGGGGGGCACCAAAATACTGTTTGCTTACCACTGAAAATTACCTAGGGCCGCCTCTGGTTATATGGCTGTATGGAAGGGACCCTAGTCCCATGTTCAAATGACTACACCTCACTCAAGGTAAAGGTAAAGGTTTTCCCCTGACATTAAGTCCAGTCGTGTCCGACTCTTGGGGGTTGTGCTCATCTCCATTTCTAAGATGAAGAGCTGGCATTGTCCAAAGACACCTCCAAGGTCATGTGGCTGGCATGACTGCATTGTCCATAGACACCTCCAAGATCATGTGGCTGGCATGACTTCCTGCCGGAGTGGTAGCTATTGATCTACTTACATTTGCATGTTTTCGAACTGCTAGGTTGGCAGAAGCTGGGGCTAACAGCAGGAGCTCATGCCATTCCCCGGATTTGAACCTGTGACCTTCGGGTTAGCAAGTTCAGCAGCTCAGTGGTTTAACCCATTGCACCACCTCACTGGCTCTAACCAATTATATTTTTCTCTTGGGAAATGTGGGTGTCTCAGCTCCTAGTGTCTCACCCCCTACCAGTTTTTCCCACTGTCACACTTTCAGTATTGCATGAGAGAGAGAGACCTTACCAAATGTTGCAAACTATTTTAAAAAGTGGGTGAATCCCATCCATTTTGAGTTGCCATCAAAGCACTCCCTAGAACAGCATTCCCATCAGAACATCACTTAAACATTCTCAGAACATGTTGATGTCATTGCTATGAAATCACTTCCAGTCTTTATGTGCCGCCACTATGCATCCCAGAGGTATCAGAGATGATGGAATTTCTATAAATGGCAATATGTCATCACTGTCATCAAGCTTCCCTATTAAGCTTTCAGAAAAGGGAACTTTGCCTCTCAGCCAGGATGAAATATAGATTGAGTTTGTTGTTGTGTGCCTTCAAATAATTTCTGACTCAATCCCAAGGCAAACCCATCACAGGGCTTCTAGGGCTGAGAGTGTGTGACTCACTCAAGGTCATCCAATGGTCAAGCAGGGAACTGAATCTTGATCTTCATAGTGATCATAGTCAAACATCATCCTGGCTCTCTAGTTCACATCAGATAATGTTTTGAAAGTGACCTCATATGCTTGGGGCTCATCTACTTTTATGATACTTAAGGTTCTTTCACATTACACAGTTATAGTACTATGAGCCTACTAAGTGCCATGGCTGTATTCTATGGAACCCTGGGATTTGTAGTTTGGCCAAGCAGTAGAGTGCTATTCCTAAACTGCAAATCCCAGGAGTCCATAAGATGTTGCCAAGTGGAATCAAAGCAATAATAATACTAATAATAATAATAATATAGCTGTGTAATATGAAAATGTCCTTCGTATGTGACCAGCTGTCTCCTTCAAAAGATAGCAGAGTTGTGTTGTGCCTTCAACTTGTTTCTGGTCTGGATGCCCCAAAGCAATTCTATCCCAGGTTTTTCTGGGGCTGAGAGTATGTGACTTGTCCAAGGTTACCCAGTGAGTTTCCATAACTGAGCAGGGGAATCAAGCCCTAGTCTCCAGGGTCATCCCTTAATGCTGAAACCACGGGCAAGACACAACATACACAAAATGAATATTTACATTGCACATGTATTCCAGCTCAAAGCACAATTCTCTTCCTTCTCTGCTGTTTTCTATATCTTTTGGAGACAATCTGGTGAGGTGGGCCAGACTGAGGGCATTCCAGGATTGAGAGTGAACTTGAACTTGGACCGCCAGGGTCAAAGGTCACCATTTTCCACCTTCATTTCTTTTTTCATTATTAGACTATTTTTCTTAGAGGGAAAGAAAAAGAGTCTAATAATGAAAAAAGAAACGAAGGTGGGAAATGGTGACCTTTGACCCTGGCAATCCAAGCTTCCACACATTCCATCTCCTGACTTACGGGGGGGCGGCGGGGGGGGGGGAGTTTGAACCCAGTCCAAATCTGGAACCACCCTCTTTTTACTCAAAGAACTAGAAGAGGAGTCCCCAGTATATAATTAATCAAAGCAGAAACATGCCTTCCAGGAAAGAAGAAAAAGAAAGGGAGGAAGGGGGGGAGAAGAAAAGGTGGAAGGTGGAGGAGGGAAGAAGGGGGGTGGTGGAAGGAGAAAAACGAAGGAAGAAAATGAGGAGGAAGAGCAGGAGAAGGAAGAGGAAGAGGAGGGAGGAAGGAAGAAATGAGAAGGAAAGAAGGAGAAAAAGAAGAAGAGGGAGGGCTGAATGAAGGAAAGAAGGGAGAAGGAAGGGGAGAAAGAATGGGGAAGGAGAGAAGAAAGGAGGGAGAAAGAGAGAAAGATAAAAGAAGGTGAGAGAGGAAGAATGAAGGAGGGTGGGGGAAGGAACGAAAGAAGGAAGGAAGGAAGGAGAGAAGGAAGGGAGGGAGGGAGGGAGAAAGGGAGGGAGAGAGCTAGAGAAAAAATGGGAGGGAGGGAGGGAGGGAAGGAAGGAAGGAGAGAAGGGAGGGAGGAATGGGGGGATGAGAGAGAGAGAAGGGAGGAAGGAAGGAAGGAAGGAAGGAAGGAAGGAAGGAAGGAAGGAAGGGAGAAAAGAAGGAAGGGAGGGAGAAAGGAAGGAAGGAAGGGAGAAAAGGGAGAAAGAGAAAGATAAAAGAGAGAGAGGGGAAGAAGGAAGGAAGGAGAGAAGGAAGGAAGGATGGGAGGGAGAGAGCTAGAGAAAGATGGGAGGGAGAGAGGGAAGGAGAGAAGGAAGGAAGGAGAGAAGGGAGGGAGGAACGGAGGGAGGGAGAGAGAGCGAGAGAGAGGGAAGGGAGCAAAGGGAGGAAGGAAGGAAGGACAGAAAGAAGGAAGGAGAGAACGAAGGAAGGGAGAAAGGAAGGGGAAGAAAGAAAGAAGGAAGGAAGGAGAGAAGGAAGGGAGGGAGGGAGAGAGGGAGGGAGGGAGCTAGAGAAAGAAGGGAGGGAGTGAAGGAAGGAAGGAGAGAAGGGAGGGAGGGAGGAACGGAGGGAGGGAGAGAGGGAGGGAGAGAAAGAAGGAAGGGAGCAAAGGAAGGAAGGAAAGAAGGAAGGAAGGAAGGAAGGCGAGAAGGAAGGAAGGGAGAAAAGAAGAAAGGAAGGGAGAGAGGGAGGGAGGGAGGGAGGGAGGGAGGGAGGGAGAGAAGGAAGGAAGGAAGGAAGGAAGGAAGGAAGGAAGGAAGGAAGGAAGGAAGGAAGGAAGGAAGGAAGGAAGAAAGGAAGGAAGGAAGGAAGGAAGGAAGGAGACTGAACTCAGATCTTCAGCATCATCCCACCGGCACCATCCCTCCTTGCCTCCCTCCCCCCATACATCATGACATCATCCCGGTCCCTTGCCCACCCCTCGGAGAGGTGATCTCCATCTGGGCGACCCCTCGCCTCCCCATTGGCCAGGAGGAGCTGCCCGTCATTCCCTCTAGTGGGCGGCCCCCCACGCCGCTCTCTTTCCCTCCCTCCTTCCTTCCCATCTCAGCCTGCCTCTTCAATCTGGCACTTCAGTCAGCCGAGCCTGACAGTGGGCAGCAGCCAGGAGTTGGAGAAGCCCCCAGCCCGGCTCGGATCCCCAGGCAAGGCGAAGCCAAGCAAGGCGGGTGAGTGAGAGGGCTGGAGCCATTGGGTACCACTCATCCTTAGCCTAGGAATGTGGTTGCCGGGGGAGACGGGATGCAGGAGAGAGGGAGGGAGGAAGAGGAAGAGGGAAGCAGCTAGGCGGAAAGTTTCCTCGCTTTCCTGTCCTCCTCTGGACTGACCTAATTCCTTATCCTGGAGCCCAGCCTCATCCACTATGCCTAGGAGACTTTTTGGTTCATCATTATTATTATTATTATTATTATTATTATTATTAGAGCCATTCATCCCTTTGGTCTAACACCGATGCGCTGCACCACCGCACCACCGCCACCTTCTTCCTCACTCCCCTGTCCGCAAGGATAGAACAATCCAAAAGAAAAGCAGCCAAGGGAAAGAAGGAGTAGACATCCGTAGCTCTCCCTTTGCTAAAGTCCCATGCCTATCACTTCCCTCCATCCCTTGGGGACAAAGATGGGAGTTCCAGCTTTGCTTACAAGGACAGCAAAAAAGCACTCAGCCGTTGAAGTCAGAACCAGGCAGGAATGATTTGACTCCTGTCTTGATGCAAAAAGAAAGAAAGAAAGAAGTAAAGAAAGAGGCTGCATGGGTAAGTGCTGCTTGAGATAGTTTGCTGCTTGGCTGAAGCTGGAAAGCTAGGACAAAAGCTCTCCTTGGGTGTCTCTGAGTCAATGCAGTTGCAGAACTGGGGCCAGGAGCCAAAGTGTGCCGGATCCGTGGCTGCCCATGAGGTAGGCAGAAACTCTGAGACTTTAGACAACTAGAGCGTTATCTTGCAATGTTGAGATGTCAGGCAAAAACATTGCTATTTGGAAAGGCGACAGTTTGTACACACAAACATGCTTTGTCAATAGCGTGTTTCACAGGCTTTGATATAATTGCTACTCTCTGCTTTCCTGATGAAATGCTTCTGAATGGCACCAAAACGCACTGACACACGTCTCCTGCCATCACATATAAAGCCGCTGCATTCCTCCTGCAATGTATTTTTGGATGACAAAAATAGCAATCTGGACTCTTTTAATTTATGGTACATGCTTGAAAGTACCGGGATAATAAAAAGGGGAGGAAAGTGTCTGGCTTTCCAGATGTCTTTAGACTGCACATCCTGTCAATTATTTTATATTTCTTTATTTCTTTATTTAAAACTTTTGTATCTCAATCTTCTCTACCTCTGTAGAGGGACTCAGACCAGCTAACACCAAGAATTCAATGCTAACAATAATACTTACTTACTTACTTTATTTATGTATATACCGCTTTTCTCAGCCCTCAGACGACTCAAAGCAGTGAACAACATCAATACAAAACATCATGAGACAAGTATAGGGCAATTAAAAACAATTGTATCATAAATCATTAAACATCCGTATAACAACCATTAGCACCTCAACAGTAAAATCAGAATCCAGTCTCATCATCCATTATTCCGTATTCCTATGTTCAATTACACTGTTTAATCAAATGCTTGTTCGAACAGCCAGGTCTTCACTTTCCTCCGAAAAGCCAGCAGGGAGGAGGCTGATCTGATATCTGCAGGCAGGGCGTTCCACAGCTGAGGGGCCACCACTGAGAAGGCCCTGTCTCTCGTCCCCACCAAGCGCGCCTATGATGCAGGCGGGACAGAGAGCAGGGCCTCCCCAGATGATCTTAGTGTCCTAGCCGGTTCATAGGAGGAGATGCTTTCGGAGAGGTAAGTAGGGCCAGAACCGTTCAGGGCTTTATAGGCTAACGCCAGCACTTTGAATTGTGCCCGGTAGTAAACTGGCAGCCAGTGGAGCTGGCGCAACAGAGGAGTAGTATGCTCCCCTAATAACCTTTTAAAACATCATACATAAACAACAGGTTAAAAATACATATAAGATAAAATGCATATAAACCATTCACCAAAATAAAAACAACATCCAACTCAGTCCGCACATTGTGGTCAATAACTTTAGTCAATTTATGATCTCAGCCATCACTCTGCAAATGCCTCTCCACAACCAGGATTTCACTTGCTTCCTAAAGAGGGAGGGGGCAGATCTAACTTCATTCGGAAGCAAGTTCCATAGCTGGGGGGGCACCACAAAAAAGGCCCTGTCTCTCATCCCCACCCAACGCGACTGCGAAAGTGGCGGGACCGAGCGCAGGGCCTCTCCAGAAGATCTTAGGTAGCATAGCTAGTGGTGAGGATGCTCCGTGTTATAGTTTGTCAGTGCTCCTTCCTGCTCAGGAGGAACAATAGAAAAGTATGAAAGCTGTTCAGGCAAGGATAATCCAGCTATCTTTGTAAATCCCATTATCCATTAATGCAGAACACAGCTGGGATGGCTGGGACCTGCATTCAAAGTTGTATTGGAGCTCCCAGGAAAGCAGGAAGTTTTATCAAAGGAGTGTCCTTGATTGACAAGACTCTTTAGTCCACTCACTAAGGGAGAATTTCTGCTGGATGGAAGCCAGCCACTCTTTCCATAGATGCCTAGTAGTCAGGGAAGGCATAAGCCACTTTGCTGGCTGAGGCAGAGGGGAAAATCATGCTGCCCGTCTCCATAATCCTGTATGAAAGCCAGTGGGGTTGTTTTGGCATTAGACAGGCAAAATAAACATGTTGCCACAGGTGGATAGGTTTGTGTGTGTGTGTGTGTGTGTGTGTGTGTGTGAGGAGTGACTTGAGAAACTGCAAATCTCTTCTGCTGCGAGAGAATTGGCCGTCTGCAAGGACATTGCCCAGGGCATGCCTGGATGTTTTGATGTTTTACCATCCTTGTGGGAGGCTTCTCTCATGCCCCTCATGGAGAGCTGGAGCTGACAGAGGGAGCTCATCCGTGCTCTCCCTGGATTCGAACCTGTGACTTGTCAGTCTTCAGTCCTGCCAGCACAAGGGTTCAACCCATTGCACCACTCTGGGTGGATAGGTGGATGGATGGATGGATAGATAGATAGATAGATAGATAGATAGATAGATAGATAACAACTAATTGGTGCCCATTGATGACCCCCAGATCTTGCTACCTGAAGTAGATTTCATACTCTTGCTAATTATAGGACTTCCTCTGCTAGTCTTTGTCCAGTAATTGGTTGACCACCCCTAATAGCATCATTTGGTCTTTGCCTGTTTCCTTTGCTTCATGCGTTAATCATACCATAGATATTTTGTAAAAGGATGGAAGATTAATTCTACACCGTGAAAATGCTGCTCAGGGCATGAAGGGCAAAAACAGTCCTTTGCTAAAGGCCAGTTTCTTCATAGCCATTGACCCCCAGGGACATGTGCGTGTGTGTGTGCGTGTGTGTGGTTTCTGGTGTCTGTAGGTGAGGCCAATGTCATCATTTTTTTTAGAAATTGCCTGGGGTATGTGTGGGAGCCGGAGCTGTCTATGTGACACTGCAGCTAAACTGGGGTGTCAGGAATGGTTTGGCAAGTTTCTGGGCTCAGTTTCTTCTTCTATTTTACTGTGAGGGATTAGTAGAGATGCTTGAGGTACGGCTGGCCTTAGGTATCCAACTAACTTCACTTGGAAAATTAGGGCTGCCCAAAAGAAAGAGAAGGACACGTGGGAGAGTTGACTCAATATGAACTTCTGATCCCTGCCTTTACCATATTGCACCCCAGAGCTCCTTCCCCATTCATAAGTCATTTTACAAGCTAATACAGGCAGACCCCAAACAAACATCTGACTTACAAATGACTCATAGTTAAGAACAGGGGTGAGACATCAGGAAGTGAGAGGAATCTACTCCTCAGAAGGAAAATTCACTCCTGAAAGAGTTATCATGGAGAAAAGGTGTCTCCACTGAAGCTTTTTCACCTATTCTTGTTTCCACAACAAATCAGTGTATTCAAAATCCAATTGCCACAGAGACAGAAAGTGAGTTGAAATCTTCTGAAAAGGGGCGCCAACAGTAAAACAAAAGCACAGGGGTGTTAACCCATCCCTTTGCTATCCAAAGCTTTTGTATATATGTTCAAAAAGGTAAGGGTTTCCCCGACATTGTCTGACCCTGGGAGGGGCGGATGCTCATCTCCATTTCTAAGCCGAAGAGCCAGGGTTGTCTGTAGACACCTTCAGGGTCATGTGGCCGGCATGACTGCATGGAGCTATGTTACCTTCCCACCGGAGCAGTTCCTATTGATCTACTTACATTTGCATGTTTTCGAACTGCTAGGTTGGCAGAAGCTGGGGCTAACAGTGGGAGCTCACCCCGCTCCCTGGATTTGAACCACTGACCTTTTGGTCAGCAAGTTCAACAGCTCAGCAGTTTAACCCATTGCGCTACCAGAGGGCCCTATATATGTTTATGTATATAATGACAACAACAACTTTATTTTTGTATCCCGCCTCCATCTCCCTGAAGGGACTTGGGGCGGCTTACATGGGGACCATGCCAAGTCAAACAAAGTTAAAATATAACACAATAAAAACACATATACAAAACATCATAAAAACCGAAATCATCATACAACAACCAGTAGCCGAGCATAGTAGACATTTCAGAACTAAGGGGCGAGGCAAGAGCTTGTGCAATACAAGTGCAAGGACAGGGCTGATAGAAAAGTGCAAGAGCCAGGTGATAAGTTAGGGCTGGCAGGGCCAAGTCAGTTAGTGCAATACATACTGTATATACTCGAGTATAAGTCTAGTTTTTCAGCCCTTTTTTTAGGCTGAAAAAGTCCCCCTCGACTTATACTCAAGTCAAGGTTATTTATTATTTTCCTCTGTTATTGTTTTTATTTTATTACATTTATAATTTTACTTTATTATTATTATTATTACATTTATTATTTTACCCTATTTATTATTGTCATTATTACATTTATTATTTTACGATATTATCACTGTTATTATTACATTTCCATTATTTTACTCTATTATTATTATTACATTTATTATTTTACTCTCTTTATTTGAAGGATACGTAAGCACATTTACATTGAAGAAGGTTAGAATAATGGTTTAATCAGAGTTGGGCAGTTTAAATTACAGTTTTTTGTAAATATTCAAAAACATTTAATCTACTGATGCCTCAATTAATGCAATTTTATTGGTATCTATTTTTATTTGCAAATTTACCAGTAGCTGCTGCATTTTCCACCCTCGGCTTATACTCGAGTCAATATGTCTTCCCAGTGTTTTGTGGTAAAATTAGGTGCCTTAGCTTATATTCGAGTCGGCTTATACTCGAGTATATATGGTATATGGCTGTAGTTGCACTTAAAAATGCACCTGTTCTGACTTAGATACAAATTCCTCTTAAGAACAAACCTACAGAACATAACTTGTTGGTAACATGGGACTGCCTGTAGTAAGATCCCCTAACTCAACACTCCTAACATCACCCCAGCCTTGAACCCCATTAACTCTCTGGGAAACCCTATGTGAGGAGGCCTAGTCCTGTGGGATGAAGTGGAGAAGAACTTGGATCTGAGTCTTAACTTTCAATGAATTATACAAGGCATCAAAAATCTCCCTCCTTCAATAGATTCAGTACATTGGAAAGCTACTTTACAGTTCATTCTAAACACCAAAGCATCCTGACCACCCCATTGATATCAATGCCACCAGCTGCCTAGAGATGGTATATCCATCAGTGGTGGGTTCTTCTAGACAACCATCCCTTTATGAGTTTTCTTTAACAGCACATCCAATCCCTCTCCCCCTACGTTTGTCACATTTTCCCCGATGTCCCCCCTTTTTTCATCCCCCTGCATCTAACACAACAGAGCTTCCCTTTGGATATTTTATGGGATGTCTCCACAAATGCATGCGCACACAACAAGCAACACATACACTTTCATAGCATGTTTAATGGAGCCCTGGGTGGCGCAGTGGGTTAAACCCCTGTGCCGGCAGGACTGAAGACCGACAGGTCGCAGGTTCGAATCCAGGGAGAGGCGGGTGAGCTCCCTCTATCAGCTCCAGCTCCTCATGCGGGGACATGAGAGAAGCCTCTCACAAGGATGATAAAACATCCAATCATCCGGGTGTCCCCTGGGCAACGTCCTTGCAGACGGCCAATTCTCTCACACCAGAAGCGACTTGCAGTTTCTCAAGTTGCTCCCGACACGACAAAAAAAAAATAGTATGTTTACGTTTGTCCCATAAGAGAAACCAAATGATTACGAAAAAATCAGGAAGGAAAGAAGGCGGTAAGAGAGGATCCAGGCAGGAAGTAATCTTGAAATCCAAACACAAGAAGGGAAAAAGTTGAAAGAACCAGAGCCATGTGGTGCGATGCTTCGGTGGAAGAAAGGTTTAACACTGAAATTGATAGGAAAGGGCGATCAATGCTCCCTGGGGCCACCTAGGGGTCAATGAGAGGGAATCAATGTGGGTACCAAATACCGGAGTTAAAAGGGGGCACAAAAGAGTCCTCCCCACTATACAAATAAGTCCTTGTTGCTAGAGACACATTGGATAAGCATCAAACAAGGAAGGATTTGGTTGAAATGATCTTGACTCACTGCAGAATGACATATTTCTCAAGGTGCCCTCTGTTGCCAATAGTTATTTGATGATGACTGCTAATTGCTCCTGAAAACAATGTAGCATCAGTCTCCATCTATTGTTATTATGCATTGATTCCTCTCCCTACAGAACGGAGTCCATTGATCCTCTCCATCCGTTATCCACAGTGCTTTTCTTTCTGTACTGTACCATTTATATCCATTTATTATACTACTTGTCACTTGCTGTTCCAGGCCAAGTGCTCACGACAATGAACGTAGGGGTCCTTTTTTTAAAAAAAGGACAACACCCACAGTATAATAGCTTAAAAGAAAACCCACAGCCAACCATAGCATTCAAAGACCAAGCAGCCCAGCAACTGCCTCAGAAAATAAGAGCCTTGAATTTGCAGCCAAAGGCACAGAGAATGGGGGGAGAGCTAAAAGCTAAGCCAGCCCTACCATTAGACAAAATGTCAAGTGACTGCTTTAGGCAGGAAATACTGTGGCAATGAAAATGACAGTAATAATGCGTTGAAAAACACTTGTACCATTTTTAAATTTTTGTTTTATAGAATTTTATTTTATTTTAATATTTATTTATTTACTAAAATAGACATACAGTTGTTTGTTGCATACATTGCAGTATTTTCCAGTATTTTCAATATTTCTCACATAATATCTTTTCTTTAAGGCAGCGTTTCTTAACCTGGGGGTCGGGACCCCTGGGGAGGTCACGAGGGGGTGCCAGAGGGGTCGCCAAAGACCACCAGAAAACAGAATTTTCTATTGGTAATGGGAGTTCTGTATGAGAAATTTGGCCAAATTCTATCATTGGTGAGGTTCAGAATGCTCTTTGATTGCAGGTGAACTATAAATCCCAGAAACTACAACTCCCAAATGTCAAGGTCTATTTTCCTCAAACACCACCAGTGTTCACATTTGGGCATATTGAGTATTTGTGCCAAGTTTGGTCCAGATCCATCATTGTTTGAGTCCATAGTGCTCTCTGGATGTAGATGAACTACAACTCCAAAACTCAAGGTCAATGGCCACAAAACCCTTCCAGTATTTTCTGTTGGTCATGGGAGTCCTGTGTGCCTAGTTTGGTTCAATTCCATCGTTGGTGGAGTTCAGAATGCTCTTTGGTTGTAGGTGAATTATAAATCCCAGCAACTACAACTCCCAATTGACAAAATAAATGTTTAACATCTTTTTGTAATATACCTGAATCTGTTTCCAATAGTCTTTTACTTTGTTGCGTGTCCACTACATGTGGTGAAAGGTGCCTTTTTCTTTCCCACATTTCCAACATTTGTCGGTGCAGTTGTACACCTTCGCTAATCTCTCTGGAACAGTGTTTCTCAACCTTCCTAGTGCCACAATCCCTTAATACAGTTCCTCATGTTGCTGTGACCCCCAACCTTAAAATTATTTTCGTTGCTACTTCATAACTGTAATTTTGCTAATGCTATGAATCATAATGTAAATATCCGGTATGCAGGATGTATTTTCATTCACTGGAACAAATTTGGCACAAATACCCAATACATCCAAATGTGAATACTGGTGGGGTAGGAGGGATCGATTTTGACATTTGGGAGTTGTAGTTGTTGGGGTTTATAGCTAACCTACAATCAAAGAGCATTCTGAACCAACAATGAAATTGAACCAGACTTGGAACACAGAACTCCCATGACCAACAAAAAATAGTGAAAAGGGTTTGGTGGGCATTGACCTTGAGTTTTGGAGTTGTAGTTCACCTACATCCAGAGAGCACTGTGAAACAATGATGGATCTGGGCCAAACTTGGCACAAATACTCAGTATGTCCAAATGTGAACACTGGTGGAGTTTGGGAAAAATAGACCTTGACATTTGGGAATTGTTGTTGCTGGAATTTATAGTTCACCTACAATCAAAGACCATTCATGACCAACAAAATAAATAAAAATACTGTGTTTTCTGATGGTCTTTGCCAACTCCTCTGACACCCCCCTCACAACCCCCCCAGGGGTCCCAATCCCGAGGTTGAGAAACACTGCTCTGGAGGGAGATACCAACCTAGATCCATTTTGCAGACATTTTCCTTTAGTTTCTGGCATGCCGTGTATTTCATTCTTCTTTTCTATGTCTTTTCCCAAACCCTAACCCTAACTTTCAAGTCTTTTACTACTTCCTCTTCTAAGTGTCAAATCAGTAGATTTTGGTATATATATGAGATAGTCCTATCCGTTTCTGGAGCTTTGCCACATCAAACCATGTTTTCGCAATCTGGAAACCCAAGGTTCTAAGTTGTTCTTTAAATTTCATACATCTGTCTATACAGAAGCCAATTGCAATTTAGGGACCATTTGGTTCAAATGTTCTATGGATTTCATTGTTTTATAGAAATATTTTGAATTGTTTTAATTCTGTTGTTAGTGTATTACTATTTTAATCTCAACATTTGCATGATATCCACTAGAGTTTGGTCTCCCGCCATGGATAACAAAATCTGTGAATGCCCAAGTCACATTATGTAAAGTGATGTAGTAAAATGGCATCCCTTATTCACAATAGTAAAATCAAGGTTTGCTTTTTGGTAAAAAAAATTTGGAAATATTTTCAAACAGTGGGTGATTGAATACAAATGGCTGACTATAGATGTGTTTTTATTGTTGTTTTCTGTCTTTTATTAGTCCCCTTGAATACTATCTATAGTATTTCTGTATAGCCCTCCAGCCCATAAAAGCTCCCAAGCTGATTAACAAATAAACAATACAATATAAAAACATCTTTAAAACACATTAAAATTCTCATTAAAAATCCCAAAAGCAGTTTAAAAACGATCCTAGACAACAGTTGTAAAACAGCAATTGCAAAAGGGTTGCTGTGAGTTTTCCAGGCTGTATGGCCATATTCCAGATGCATTCTCTCCTGATGTTTCACCCACATCTATGGCAGGCTTTCTCAGAAGTTGTGAGGTCTGTTGGAAACTAGGCAATTGGGGTTTACATATCTGTGGAATAATAGCCAGGGTGGGAGAAAGAACTCTTGTCTGTTTGAGGCAAGTGTGAATGTTGCAATTGGACAGCTTGACTAGCACTGAATGGCCTTGCAGCTTTAAAGCCTGGCTGGTTACTACGTGGGGGGGGGGGTGTTCCGTTGTTGGGAGGGGTTAGCTAGTCCTGATTCATTCTTGTCTGGAATTCCCCTTGCTTTTTGAGTGTTGCTTTTTATTTACTGTCCGGATTTTAGAGTTTTTTTAATACTGGTAGCCAGATTGTGTTCATTTTTATGGCTTCCTCCTTTCAGAAAGCTTAAATATTCCTGACATGAAAAAGAGCCTCCTCCAAAGATCTCTTTTTTATTGTTGTTTTATCCTACTCCCACCCTCCCCTCCTTATATATGCAATTTATACAGCAAACTACAGAAGTTACATTTGAAATATCAATCTCAGTCTTAATTTTTTTTTACTCCACAGCTTAGCAAATTCTCTAAACAATTCCTAACTGGTTCCCACATCCTCTTAATTATTGTAACTTTTTCAATTTTATCTGTATTATTCCATTTGCAATTTGTTATTTCCACATTTAACATAATTAGTCGATGTCTGTTTTGTTTTATCTTTCCAACCCCTCACTAAAACAATTTGTGCACATGCTATTAATTTGTTAGCCAATTTTTCCTTTTGTATGTTCTTCACTCCTCTGAAGATCTCAGATTTGTGGAGATCCGATATGGGAAGAGGTAGTCTTCCAGATATGCTTGTTTAAGTCAATACCAAAACCTTGAATTGAGCTTAGAAGCACATTGTAATTCTTGCAAGACCAATGGAGTATGATAAACAAAGGGTGGGAGCAAAAGAGTAAGCTATGAGTGTCAGGCAAACTGTTCTTCAACCTTCCTCTCCACAAGCAGCCCTGGCTTCTCTCCGGCATGGTGGCCTGTCCTATCCCATCACCAGAATCTGGCATTGCTGTTGGGATTCAGCTATTGCTCAGGGTGTTTCCTCTACATCAGTGGTTCTCGACTTGTGGGTCCCCAGATGTTTTGGACTTCAACTCCCAGAAATCCTAACAGCTGGTAAACTGGCTGGGATTTCTGGGAGTTGTAGGCCAAAACACCTGGGACCCACAGGTTGAGAACCACTGCTCTACATGGAACAGTGGAGTGACAGTATTTTATCTATTTTGCCTCAGACAGCCACATGTCTTGGGCAAACCTTAGGTTATAGAAGACCCTGGACTAAAGGTTTTGTGTTTCCTCACTGTTGTTCTTGAAGATGTGCATACAGTATGCAAAAAATGAAATAATGTATATTAAGTATTTTTTCCATTATGTACTCCATCTGTTCTAAACATAACCCAAAATACAGGCCAAACGTACGAGGTAGGAGAACGCTTTTAGTGTTTCAAGAAAATGTCTCGCCTAAGACAGTGGTTCCCAATGTTTGGTCCTCCGGGTGTTTTGGGCTCCAGCTCCCATAATTCATAACAGTTGGTAAGCTGGTTGGGATTTCTTGAAGTTTAAGTCCAAAACACCTGGAGGACCAAACATTGGGAACCACTGGTCTAAGGGCATTGGCTTAGCCTTGCCATGATGAGGTCACTGCGCTGAGTCAAACACATTGAGTCAGAATATGACCCTTGGTAAAATACAACACAATGGTGGGCAAACTGAACCTCTCCCATTGTAACCAGACTACATTCCCATCACCAGACTGGGCCAACATAATATGGGGAGGGATGCTGGGAATGATTATTTGGATAAATCTGCAGGACTGCATTTTGGCTTGCCTTGCCTTAAGAGCTCACCCAGAATGGGGGAGAGGCACGAAGTGTTGCTATAAGCAGGTAGAGAATGGAGCAATTGCCCTCCAAATAAGAATTATGCCTCCCAATATTTTTGTCCTTCAGCCTCCAAATTTATAGGACTGAAGAGAGGAGGACACTGAAAATCATTTGCACACCTAGAACTCTCATATTTGCTGGGTTTTTTTTTGTTCCTACCTACTCCTTTTATTTCTCTGGATGCCTAAACACTATTTATGAACACTATTTTTTAATAATAATAATAATAATAATAATAATAATCTTTATTTATACCCCACCACCATCTCCCCAAAGGGGACTCGGGGCACCTAACATGAGGACAAGCTTAAAAATACAATACAGCAAAATAAAATTGAAAACAACGAAAAATTACATCACAATAAAATACATAAAGTAACAAGATAAAATGAAACAGTGCAAAATAACACAATGAAAAATAGAACATAATGGGTGGGCCAAATGCACAAGATAAAATGATAAAACCCTGGATGAGATAGCAGTGGAAAAGTGTATTTGAGAAGAAGGAGCTCATAAGGGATGAACAGTGGGGTTAGGCCTTCATTATGGATGTGGGGGGGGGGGGGGGGGTGACTGCAATGCTGTAAATTTTAGAAGTGTGTGAAAGTTCCATTCAGGGGACATAATTCTTATTTGAGGGGCCAATGCCTTCATTTCCTCCACTTTCGCTACAGGAAACTGACTTTCTTGGAACTAAGGTTCCAAAGCAGAAGGCCATACATAGTACACATGTGATTTTGCTTAACCTAAGGACAATCTTTTGTTGATGGATGGGTCATCAGAGACAGCTAGATCATCATAATGATAGATAACGGTAAAGGTTTCCCCTTGACATTAAGTCTAGTCGAGTCTGACTCTGGGGGGTGGTGCTCATCTCCATTTCTAAGCCGATGAGCTGGCTTTGTCCATAGACACCTCCAAGGTCATGTGCATGGAGTGCTGTTACGTTTCCTCCAGAGTGGTACCTATTGATCTACTTATCTTTGTATGTTTTCAAACTGCTAAGTTGGCAGAAGCTGGGGGTAATGATGGGAGTTCATCCCACTCTGCAGCTTCGAAGCACTGACCTTTTGATCAGCAAGTTCTGTAGCTCACCAGTTTTACCCACTCCGCCACCATGGCCCCTTCATCATGATGATAGCTAGTAAAAAATTCCCGCTGCCCCTAAGGTCTTTATTGCACAAGGCCGATAACATTGTGGAATTGTGAAAGTGATCAATTAATGGTATATTTCCACTTGCTTGAAAAACCTGATCATGTAAGACAACAGGCTGGTGTGATAAACTTAGGTCTGTGGGTTCTTATAATATTGAACCTTGAACCTGGATAGTAAAGGTAAAGGTTTCCCCTCGACATTAAGTCTAGTCGAGTCCGACTCTGGGAGATGGTGCTTATCTCAATTGTCCGTAGAAGCCTTCTAGGTCATGTAGCCGGCATGACTGTATGGAGCGCCATTACCTTCCTGCAGAAGTGGTACCTACTGATCTACTCACATAGGCATGTTTTCAAACTGCTAGGTTGGCAAAAGCTGGGGCTAACAACAGGAGCTCACCCCGTTCTGTGGATTCAAACCGCCGACCTTCCAGTCAGCAAGTTCTGCAGCTTAGCAGTTTAACCCCCTGCGCCACCTGAATAGTACTGTATGTTGAAATAGTACAGAATAGGATGTTGAAATTTCAACATCTGAATAGTATGTTGAAAAGGAAAGGAAGCCAACATTTCACTTTAGATGCAAACATCCTTAAACTAAATCCAGCAGGAAGGGATATGATGCCCTGGTATTGGGACCTGACCCTATAAACCATTAATGGAATAGCATTAGAACTCGTAAAGAAATCTACTTTTCCAGCAACCTTTTCCTGAACTACAAAGACTCCTTTTAAAAGGAAAATGCTTAATTCACTGATTGGATTAGTCTTCTGAGTCCTCTTTTACCCCTTGGTACTTTCAATGCTTGACTCTTTTTCTCCCTTTTCCCCTGTTGTTCTTTTCATAGCTTTATTGCTTTAATTGCTCTAATTGATTGTTGCTAATTGCTTTAGGTTTTTATAAGAAAAGAGGGAGTTCAAACAATTCTTGAAATAAAGAGGATACTGAGAGGGAGAGAAAGAGCACCCCACACATATTCAGATGCAGTCTTCATTAGCGCCACTTCATCTACCAATTTCTGGAAATCACATGTTTTGGTTGCCAGCTGAATACACTCCACACATCTTTATGTATTATTTAAAAGTTATCTTATCCTGCTTCTCAGCCAAAAAGGCTCCCAAGGAGGTTTACACCCAATTACTTACTTTTAAAAGGTCAGTGTCTAATTAACAAACTTGCAGTCTAAAAAGGGAAAAGGCAAAAAAAGTCATGGCACCAAAAGAGAAAGAGATGGGGAAGGAAGAGGAAATGTTAAGACTCAGGTCATATCTATACAGCCATATACAATCCAGATTACACTGTTCTACAGATTTTCAGTTTTTCTCAGTTGCGGAAACGAAATGTGCCATTTCTTAATAAATTTAACATGCTGAATTCAAATATAATAATTAAATGTGTTAATTGGCTCTGGTTTTTATGCAACAGCTATTTCAATTTTCTCCACAATAGGTAATTCGTTAATATTATGATAATGCGCCTAACCTTACTGCATGTATATAAACCGTGAATATTTACTAAATTTTAGTCAAATTATATTGCCAATAGTTTATACACGAGAAATATTTATTTAATTAGTCTATTGTTTATGTTTGTGCAGCAAGAAACTATATTAGTAGGCCTAATGCAGTTGAAAAGTCTGAAAGTTTAAATGTCGCTTTAATCGTGACTTTAGTTTTTATCCTGTTTGCTTCTCTTGATTTTTCTTTTGTATTCAAGGAAAGGATTGTCTCTTACAATGCTCCAGCAGTAGTCTGACAGCATTGACGGAGTCCATTTGCCTTGATATCTTTTTTCCATAGTGCTTTATTTACACACGTGCGAGGCATAACTACAGTAAAAAGAACAATGTAAAACGATGTTTAACGATACTGTCTCAGTCTTCAACTGACTGACCCTCACCGTTCAAAAGTCTAGCCTTATATAGGGCTTTCTGGCTTTTGCAAACGGCACTAATACTGCGTCATCTAAACTTTCTAGAGTATTCTAGAATCTTCCATAGTGTAAGTCACAACATGCATTTTTTCAACCATACGTGATCACGTGATTGCTTATATCATAAAAACTAGAGCCAATATACATTTTTAAATGTCATTTTCATTTTCAGCACCCCAAAATCATAAAAGAACAATTATTTTCAGGCCCGCAACTTTTTCTCCGTTGAACAGTGTTATCGGCTTTGAATTGGATTACATTAGTCTACACTGCCACTTTTTTCATGTCAGGAGCAACTTGAGAAACTGCAAGTCACTTCTGGTGTGAGAGAATTGGCCATCTGCAAGGACATTGCCCAGGGGATGCCTGGATGTTTTGACGTTTTACCATCCTTTTGGGAGGCTTCTCTCATGTCCCCACGTGGGGAGCTGGAGCTGACAGAGGGAGCTCAACCCACTGTCCTCAGATTTGAACCGCTGACCTATCAGTTAGCAATCCTGCCAGCACAAGGGTTTAACCCAGTGGTTCTCAACCTGTGGGTCCCCAGATGTTTTAGCCTTCAACTCCCAGAAATCCTAACAGCTGGTAAACTGGCTGGGATTTCTGGGAGTTGTGGCCCAAAACACCTGGAAACCCACAGGTTGAGAACCACTGGTTTAACCCATTGCACCACTGCCATATAATACAGTTCAAAGGAGACAATCTGGATTTTATATGGCTTTGTAGATGGGGCCTCAGATATATTTGTAGCTATAGTTCTCACTATGAATAGGTGGGATCAGGGATGAGTCTTATATGGTATTTATTTGGGGTAAATTTCTGTTCAATCAATTACCTTATTTTGCATTTTGGAGACTGCTTTTCTAGTGTCGGATGTTAGAGCTGTCATCCTTCAGGGTTTTCGTGCAATGATTTTGGCTTCTACAAGCTGAATCTCTGAGTGGGAATATATACTTCTTAAATGCACAAGCACGGACAAGCGTGCAAAGGACTCCCAAGACACAAGGAGGAAGTCGGTTGTCCGCCAGATGTTTTTTGGCTGCTTCTCCCACCAGCCCAGTCAATAGTGCCAATGTGAGGAATGCTGGGAGTTCCAGTTGAATAACCATCTGGACAGCTGCATCATTTTCCCTCTCCCCCATTCTGTGCAACACAAAGCCTGCAATTTCCACACAATGGAGCTGTTGCTGTCTCTTTTGAACTATTGATGGATCATTGTGTTGTAACAATCATGTCGTTCCAGCAAGAACAAACACTGTCCTCGCTTTTCAGTCCCTGGAGGAGAGGTGGGTGCAGAATAAACAGAAACAGCAGCCAGCAAGCTTCGAGGGTAACTCTTATTTTGAAAACAGGGATGTTACAAACGTGTCCCTGTTTTCACCTATGAGATGACAGGGGAGTTGACATCCTGAGACAGCCAAGCCTTAGATCAGAGTATGATCGTACTCAGAAGTAGATGTTATCTTAGGAGCATTTCTGAAAGGGAAGGAGGGAGGGAAGGAGGGGAGAATTTGCATTCCAGATATTGTAGCAAGGCAATAACATACCTGTAACTGGCCACACAGACTCATGTATAAGTCGACCTCCTGTATAACCCAAGAGAAGGTTTGGGGACAAAAAATATGGAGTTTTACATTTTTTGTCATGTCGGGAGCATCTTGAGAAACTGCAAGTCGCTTTTGGTGTGAGAGAATTGTCCGTCTGAAAGGACATTGCCCAGGGGACGCCCGGACGTTTTGATCTTTTACAATCCTTGTGGGAGAATTCTCTCTTGTCCCCACATGAGGAGCTGGAGCTGATAGAAGGAGCTCATCCGCATTCTCCCCGGATTCGAACCTGCGACCTGTTGGTCTTCAGTCCTGCCAACACAGGGGTTTAAGCACTGCGCCACTGGGAGTTTTACATGACCCATGGATAACTTGAAGTCATTCCAAGGAAAGAGAAAAGCATCATATGTTGCTTCAGGGTGCAAGCCACTATATTCCTGCCCAGGCATTTTTAAAAACCATAAGTATTCACACAGCAGAAAGAGTGAAGCGGGGATCGGGGTCATTGTTTCTTTTGGGTTCTCACAGGATGAAGTAAGCTTTTTCCCTTTGTTATTCCATTAAAGGAAGGGAATTGATCCATTTTTATCATAACTCCTATTAATAATAATAATAATAATAATAATAATAATAATAATGGATTGTTGATGTTGCAAACCCAGGTGACAGCCGGATTGAAGAGAAACAACTGGAAAAGATCACATGATATGAGGATTTAAAGATCGAACTGCAAAGACTGTGGCACAAATCAGTGCCTAAAGACCTTGGCCTGCACTTAAATAAAATTGGCGCTGACAAGATTACCATCTGCCAGCTGCAAAAGGCCACCCTACTGGGATCTGCATGCATTATTTGCCAATACATCGCACAGTCCTAGACACTTGGGAAGTGTCTGAGGTGTGATCCAATACAACAGCCAGCAGAGTGTCTGCTGAGGACTCATCTTGTGGTGTTTCAAATAATAATAATAAACTTTTTTATATCCCACCACCATCTCCCCAAAGGGGACTCGGAGCGGCTTACATGAGGCCAAGCCCAGTTATAGCCTACCCTTTGCCCAAGCGCACAAAGGAAAGGAGCACAAGCCAACAAACCAGAAGCTCCTAGTTTGTAAAAATTTAGTGTCAACATGAACTCAGTCATAATAACAAAATATTTTAGAAATAAATATTAATGCGAAAAAAGCCTAAAATGTTTTCCAATAAATTTTCAGTGGGTTATGAATGTGGGTGTGTTTTGCAACATTTTGGCTTTCCCTGTGGTGGTGCAGTGGGTAAAACCACAGAGCTGCTGAACTTGCTGACTGAAAGGTCAGTGGTTCGAATCCGGGAAACGGGGTGAGCTCTCACTGTTAGCCCCAGCTTCTCCCAACCTAGTAGTTTGAAAACATGTGAAATGTGAGTAGATCAATAGGCACTGCTTCTGCAGGAAGGTAACAGTGCTTCATGCAGTCATGCTGGCCACATGACCTTGGAGGTGTCTACAGACAACACCAGCTCTTCAGCTTAGAAATGGAGATAAGCACCAGCCCCCAAAGTTGTATACAACTAGACTTATTGTCAGGGGAAATCTTTACCTTTATCTTTCCCAACATTTGGTATCTGTAAAAAATTTTTGCTTGATATAATAGCTTTTTTTGGTTGGGGAGAGTACAACAGCAGGAGGGCCATGAGACCCCTTTGTTTTAAAAACCAAACATTTCATCTAGCTAAGTGACTGTCTTTCATTGACGTGGAAAGGGCTATTTTTCTGCTGCAGATCCAGAATCCTTCCAAAATGCACTCTGCAATGACCTTACCGCTTAGGCTTAAAAATGTGTCTCCTGGCAGCTGTTCCCTCTCTGGATTAGCATCAGTGCAAAA
The DNA here is from genome assembly GCF_037176765.1 of Anolis sagrei. Lineage (NCBI taxonomy): Eukaryota > Metazoa > Chordata > Lepidosauria > Squamata > Anolidae > Anolis > Anolis sagrei. The sequence goes on from NC_090022.1 coordinate 193,013,494, forward strand.
GGAGGGGGGAAAGACATTCAGAACAACAAACCTCTCATTAGAGCAATAAACCATACAAACTGTGATATGCTTTAACACAAACACACAGAGTCAATGTGCCGATCCACCAGCCTGTTGTCATATGTGTCCATGGTTGTCACTTTTCCCAAAAGGAGGCGATTAGGGTTACCATATGGGGGGGGGGGGAGGACATATTTAATAATTGTCTACTTCAAACTGCCAATTGCTATGACAACTCTCACTTTAAATACCCTATAACCTCCGAGATGTTTGTAAAAGGAGCCGTTGCTTGTTAGTTGATTCAGTCCGACAGACAAGGCAGACCTTCCTTGCAGCTTGGTACTATCCCATCAATGGCAACTGGGCATTTCCCTTTCCATCTTCTTTCTTGATGGGTGTTCTTTTCAGAATGGCAGTCCCAATTATGACAGCAGTGGATGCAGTTGCCCCAACCCAGTACAAAGTAGGCAAATCACATAGTAACTCCTCATAGGGCGGAGGATGGCTAGTTTGAAGTCCTCCTTCGCCCTGCTTTAACCTGGCACCTTGTTCTTTGTCTTCTTTAAAATTCTGTCCCCTTCTACACTGCCATATAATCCAGGTTATCAAATCAGATAATCCACATTGTAATTTAAGAAGACACTAGCACTCTTTAGCAAAAAAAAGGCTAACATCCTTGTAAAACTACAACTCCCGTGATTCCATAGCATTGAACCATGGCTGTTAAAGTGGTCTCAAACTGCTTTATATTTACAATGTAAAGTAAATGCAAAGGTTTCCCCTTAACATTAAATCTAGTCGAGTCTGACTCTGGGAGGTGGTGCTCATCTCCATTTCTAAGCCGAAGAGTCAGCGTTGTCCATAGACGCCTCCAAGGTCATGTGGCTGGCATGACTGCATGAAGCTCTATTACCTTCCCGCCAAGCAATACCTATCGATCTACTCACATTTGCATATTTTTGAACTGCTAGGTTGGCAGAAGCTGGGGCTAACAACGGGAACTCACCCCAGTCCCACGTATTCGAACTGCCGACCTTCTGGTCAGCAAGTTCTGCAGCTTAGCAGTTGAACCCGCTGTGCCACCATGGCCCTCTACAGTGATGCACCTATTGAGGAATTTGAGACATTCAATACAGCACTCATTCATTGTTTTTGGAAACAATACATCTGATATTCGGGAATCCTTGGGTTTCAGCATAAATACTGGAAAGGATTGTCACAGAATCCCTGCTACCTTACTTTTTTAGACAAAGAAAATTCAAGAGTATTCATTAGTGAAGAAGAAAAGAAAAATGTGTCTGCTAGGAAACTGATTCGATTGTTGATGGTTTCTTTTGAACATAATCATGCGGAGGTGTATTCTCTTTTCGGTAGGTGTTGTATTTATCTCTTTGTGTTGGTATTTAATGTCGTCACTGCACTGCATGTATGCTTTTTTTACAAAAAAAAGACCAGGTTACAATTTTTAAAAAGAGAGTGAGACACTGAAAATCATTCACACCTAGGTATCATTATCTGCATCTTTTCATTGGAGGCCCAAGCTGTTTGTGTAAATACTCAACTCAATTTTAAGTTACTTCAATGCTACTAATTAGGGAAAGGAAATTATTGAAGGAAAAACTAGGGGGATATTGAATGTGTATTTAGAGGTGACAGTGCCCTACTTTTTTCTCTTCCTCAGTAAAGGTTTCCCCTTGACATTAAGTCTAGTCGAGTCCGACTCTGGGGGGTGGTGCTCATCTCTAAGCCAAAGAGCCAGTGTTGTCCGTAGACGCCTCCTAGGTCATGTGGCTGGCATGACTGCATGAAGCTCTATTACATGACTGCATGGAGCGCGGTTACCTTCCCGCCAAAGCAGTACCTATTGATCTACTCACATTTGCATGTTTTCAAACTGCTAAGTTGGCAGAAGCAGGGCCTAGCAGCAGGAGCTCACCCCATCCCTGTGGATTTGAACCGTCAACCTTCTGGTCAGCAAATTCTGCAGCTTAGTGGTTTAACCCACCACCACAGCCTTCCTCGGTAGTTACACATTATTATAGGTGTTAATATTGTATTGCTTATATATATATATATTTTTAAAATCATATGAATGTATTTATTTTATTCGATATAGAGATTGTCTGACATCCAGTTCAGTATTTACAATACTGTAAACCTGACTTATGATCTCATAGCTACAGGCAACTTTGTATTCATTTCATAAGATCTGACATATTTTCCCCTTTGGAAGCATATTAATTGTGTTATTCTTTTTTCATGTTCCCAGTTTTGTAATATTTGGTTTTTTATGTTGCTGTTTTTATGGCTTTCGTTTTGCTATTGCTTTGGTACTCTGATCGTTAGCTGTTCTCATTTTAAGGCAATGCTATCTATGTTTTCATTGCACACGCACACACACACACATATATATATTCTGTAAAGTAGGTAAAACTAATAATGGCCTGCCTGCCAGCGTTCACCACCCTCCAACTTAAAAGCGGTTCAGAGGTCTCTAAAAGGAAATTGTCAGGGAATACCTTTGGATCTTTCCTAATCAGAGAGACAGCTCACAGTTGTAGCTAAAGCGTGGGCAAAATGAAAGCACAGCCTTCCCCATATGAATTCTGCCCTGGGATGTAATTTTCTATCCATCTCCAAATTTCTAGCATTGCAATAAGTTAAACTTCAGATGAGCATTTAGAAATACAGTATAGGCAGCCAAAGAAAAGGACCGTAATGACAAGGGGAAGGGGAATGCTGTAAATAGAAGTGTTCTTAGGCATGAGCAATTTTTGACATATGAGGTCCAGGCCCGTAGCCAGGATTTCGTTTCGGGGGGGGGGGCTACGTGGGGCTGCCCTTAAAGACGGCCCGGAAGCTTCAGCTCGTCCAGCGCGCGGCAGCCATATTGTTAACAGGAGCAGGACGCAGGGAGCACACAACGCCCTTGTTGTTCCAGCTCCACTGGCTGCCGATTTGCTACCGGGCCCAATTTAAGGTGCTGGTGTTATCCTACAAAGCCCTAAACGGTTCCGGCCCAAAATACCTTACGGACTGCATCTCGGCCTACGAGCCCACGAGGACCTTGAGATCATCTGGGGAGGCCCTTCTCTCGATCCCGCCTGCCTCACAGGCACGTCTGGCGGGGACGAGAGAGAGGGCCTTCTCGGTGGTGGCCCCCCGGCTGTGGAACTCCCTCCCTGCTGACATCAGACAGGCGCCCTCCCTCATGGCCTTTCGTAAGGGCCTGAAGACGTGGCTCTTCGAGCAGGCTTTCAACTGAGTGCTATGTTACTGGAAATGACAACCGGAATGAATTTACGACTACGAGATTGATTATGATTCCATAATATGACGCAGCGGATTTTTAGTGTAATTTAAATGTTGTGTATTAGTGATGTTAGTTTGTTGTCCTGATTGCTTTGTAAAGTGTCTTTTTTGTATTGTACACCGCCTCGAGTCGCCCTAGGGCTGAGAGCGGCGGTTAATAAATGCAAGAAATAAATAAATAAATAAATAAATAATAAAAAAATTTCAGGGGGGGTTTCGGGGGGGGCTGAGTTTCGGGGGGGGCGGGTCTGAGTGAAAGAGGGTCTAGCCTAGCAAACCTTTTGTATCATTACCCCAATACCCCCATGCATATGGGATATATTGAGTATGGTGATCAGATCATGATAAATAAATAATGCACCAGTAAGGCCTTTTCGCGAACCACCATGAGAATTTTCGGGGGGGGGGGGGGGGGCTGAAGCCCCTCAAGCCCCCCCCCCCGGCTACATGCCTGATGAGGCCCCATCTACACTGCCATATAATGCACTTTGAAACTGCATTATATGGCCAGTGTAGATTCATAGAATGCTTTTTAACTGCATTGAACCACATAATCCAGTTTCTAGATCTAAGGCTGGATCGACACTGACCTATATCCTAGGATCTGATCTCAGGATGGATTTACACAGTCCTATATACCAGGATCTGATCCCAAATCATCTGCTTTGAATTATATGAGTCTGCACTGTCAGGTAATCTGGGACAAGCTGATAATCTGGAATGAGATCCTGGGATATAGGGCAGTATAGATCCAGCCCCAGATTATCATCTTGTCCCAGATTATCTGACAGTGTAGACCAGGGGGCCTCAAACTAAGGCCTGGGGGTCGGATATGGCCCTCCAAGGTCATTTACCTGGCCCTCGCTCAGGGTCAACCTAAGTCTGAAATGACTTGAAACCACACAACAACAACAACAACAACAATCCTAACTCATCAGCCAAAAGCAGCCCAACACTTCCCATTGAAACACTAATAAGTTTATATTTGTTAAAATTGTTCATCACTTTAATTATTGTATTGTTTTTAAGTGTTTTTTGCACTACAAATAAGATATGTGCAGTATGCATAGGAATTCATTCATGTTTTTTTGCCAATTATAATCCGGTCCCTCAACAGTTTGAGGGACTGTGACCTGGCCCTCTGTTTAAAAAGTTTGTGGACCCCTGGTGTAGACTCATATAATCCAGTTCAAAGCATATAATATGGATTCATAAATTTGGTTATATGGCAGTGTAGACAGTGCCTGAGTCTACATAGCCATATAATACAGTTTCAAACTGCTCACTATGGCAATGTAAATGGGGTCTGATATATCAAAATGTGATCCTTCTCTGGAACGCTAGATTTTTGGAGTTGATGGAAAATTTAATGGATGGAAATCAGAATCTTTATTTGGAGGAATTGCTCTCAGTCCCACAGCACCCCAAAGATAGAAATATATGTTCCTAGGATATTATCATAGATTAGATCATATATACAACATTTTAACTCATATGGGAATACCCAGGTTCCTCTAGCATTTTAGGTGATGTCTTATGTTTCCTCTCCCAAGATAGAAGTTATCAACTATGCTGCCTTTTACAAATTTTATTTCCTAGTCACAAGGCTCTGTTATTTATTTGTTTTGTATCAAAAGCATTGCATCAATTAGTATAAAACTGATAAAAATAGAAGGAGCACAAGCGGCGAAATGTCTTTTGACCAAAAACGGGCAACAGTGACCGCATTATCTATAGCCTCCAACAATTCTTCCTCTGTACATGAGGCAGGGCATAGTGGACAAGCATACAGATGCGGAGTTATCTGTTCTGCTCCACAGTCACACAAGGTGTGGGATTCTTTTAGGTAGTGCCATTTTACCAGGTTGTCTTTTGTTCTGCCCATTCTGAGTCTGTTCAGGGACTTCCAAATTGCCCATTCTTGGAGGAAGACCCTCGTGGGGGGCCATCCAGTTGGGGTTTTCTGATTTAGCTGCCCAGAGGGATACCCTTGCTGTTGCTGGAGGGACGCCAAGAAGAGTGGTAGTTCTCATAAAGCTTTTCCTTGATTTGAGTCTACTGGGAGGAGACTGGTAGCCATATAGTGGGTGGCTTTCACAGTGCACAGCCTCATTTCTCTCGCATTTAGCAGCAACTTCCCATCACACATGGGGGGGGGGGGCAGTGCCAGCTAGCTTGTAGAGTTTATCAATAGGTGTAGGTTTAAGACATCCTGTTATTATTCTGCATGTTTCATTCAATGCTATGTTCACCTGTTTTGTGTGGACAGACTTATGCAAAACAGGACAGGCATACTCGACAGTTGAGTAAGACAATGTCAGGGCTGATGTTCTTATTAAGTTTGGGTCTGCACCCCATGTGCTGCCAGTAAATTTTTGCAGGATGTTATTACGTGCAGCTACTTTGTGCTTGGTGTTCAAGCAGTGTTTCCTATATGCTAGTGTTCGATTGAAGGTGACATCAAGATATTTAGGATGGAAACAATGTTCAAACTCTTGACCTTCCCTGGTGACTTTCAATTTCCTGTTGGCTTCACGGTTGCATAGGTGAAAAGCACACACTTGTGTCTTGGCAGGGTTAGACTTCAGGTGGTTATCTTTGAAGCAGCTGGAGAGCTCTTTCAAGGCATTAGTAAGTTGGATTTTGACTATTTCAAAGTCTTTTGCTTGTGTTGTTAGGCCAAGGTCATCGGCATATATAAAGCCCTTTGTGAGTGGTGATTATGGCTGATGGCTAGTAAAGATGTTAAACAAGGTCGCTGCCTTGGCATAAATCATTCTTTGGCGTCCTCCATTTACTTCTCCTGCCCTGAAACTCCACATAGAAACTGCAGTTTTCTAGGAGGATCTGGATAGTTTTTGTAAAATCATAGTCCCAGGTAATATGGTAGACTATCTGCAGCATTTTCCTATATTGCACCGTGTCATAGGCTGCTGTAAGGTCGACAAAAACTATTCCAGTAATGCAACCTTTCTCATATTCTTCCACAATGTACTCAGTCAGATTAAGAATTGGGCTGTACAGTTTTTCCCTGGTCTGAAATGGGGCTCTGTTGAATGCATTACTTACTCAACTTCATCAGGTACTAAGAGGGAGGAAAGTTTCCCCTTTGAAATTCCCTCTACTGCAAAACTTGTCCTCATTTACCTCTTTCTGTCCCAGATATATAACTCTATGTTCAAGACATAAAGGAAAAGTATGAGTTGTACAAAGAAAATAGGTCTCTGAGGGGGTGGGCAACATGAGCTGAAGGGCCCTTTGTGTCACCCAATTTCATCTTGGGGTGGGCTCCAAAACTTGTAAACAGGCTGTCGGTCCCAGATTTATCCAATGACTCGAATTTTCGAAAAGGACATATTGCTTCATTTTGTGAAGATGAACAATGCTAAGAGAAATCTGAAACTTCTCCATGAAACAAGCCCTTAAATTATGCAAGGATAGATAGATAGATAGATAGATAGATAGATAGATAGATAGATAGGCCCTCTTTCACAACCACATGAAAGCTTAGCTACAGAAAAATAACTGGACTAGGATGCGGGTGTTTCGGGATTTGTTGTGCAACGTATGCAAATCTTCTCCTTGTAAATATTTTTTATAATTTGAGTGCCTTGGCTGATGTTTGCAACACATTTCAGCTTTCTGGCCAGAGCTAGAAAAGTTTGCAGGGAAAAGGTTAATGATCTTTGTTAATAATGAATTGCTTAACAATTTCGTTCAGCTACAATTTATGTAAAAGTGGAAAAGTAACTGCTGGTGATGGTGTGTGCCTTCAAACTGACTCCAACTTATGGAAGAGGCTGGCCATTGCCTTCCTCTAAGACTGAGAGAGTGTGATTTAAACCCCTTTCACACAGCTGAATAAAATGCCACATTATCTGCTTTGAACTGGAATATATGGCAGTGTGGACTCAGATAACGGAGTTCAAAGCAGATATTGTGGGGTTTTCTGCCTTTATATTCCAGGATATAGGGCTGTGTGGAATCGGAGATCAGTGGAGACTTCAACCCTGATTCCCCAGGGCCTCAGTCCAACTGTTGGACTATTACACCTTATTGGCAATAATTCAGGATCATGGGAAATAACCTCTATGTTGTGTTCACTTTATAATACAGGAGAGCCATTTGGACTGCACTGGCACTGTCAGATTAATGCAGTTTGCACCACTTTCACTGCCATATGGGAATAATGGGAGATAAAATTTTGCAAGGCCTTTAGTGTTCTCTGCCAAAGAGGTTTGGTGCCTCCCCAAACAACAGCTCTCAGGATTCCATATAATTGAGTAATTGCAATTAAAGTGGTATCAAACAACATTAATTCTACAGTGTAGAAGCATCCTTGGATATAAAGAACCCCTCCAAGTTGCCCCGGGGAACTGATGATTTAAAAACCTTTGGAAGAAATAAATTAATTGTGAATCCAATATTCCTTTGGCCACTTGCACTGATGAAAGGAGCCCCCCGGTGGCACAATGGATCAAATCCTTGTCCAAGCAGGACTGTTGACCAAAAGGTTGGTGGTTCGAATCTGGGGAGTGGGGTGAGCTCCCATCTGTCAGCTCCAGCTTCTCATGCAGGGACAGTAAAACATCCTGGGCAACGTCATTGGAGACAGCCAATTCTATCACACCAAAGTAACTTGCTGTTTCTCAAGTCGTTCCTGACATGAAAAAAAATTGATGAAAGGACTAACTGACAAACGTAACATTTGTTGGCACTTTCGCATAGGCATCAAATTAATGACTACATCACCAACAACTTAATTCTGGAATGACATTTGACACCAAAAGCCTGACTTAAGTCAATCAATTAAGCTTGAGAATAAATGTATTTAAAAGTTACTCCTTTTTGGTTAGACAATTTCTAACTTGATTGCTTTTAATTTGTTCTTCCTGTCCATTTCTAGCTAACATGGCAATAGACTAGTCATTTGGGGGGTACACTTCCTATCGCTGAGTTTGAAGGAGAGATGTACACATTTCTTTCTTCCTTTACTGCCATTTAGCTGGAAGACATTTTACGAAGACGGAGAGGACACATCCCAAGGGGTTTGGAATTTAAAAATAGATGTAACCAAGGAAGTGAGGCAGGGATAGAAGGGAGGCAAGGGTAAATGAGGTAAAAAAAAAAATACAATTATTTCAGGTAGGTTTCGATCCTGTAAGGCATAGGATTAAGGGCAGTAGTCAACAACTGACTTTCCTCCATCCCCAAGTTTCACATTCCTTTGTTTAAAAAATATTGTAATATTTGTGGGGAGAAACATACCCTCCAACCGTGCTCTCACTAGGGTTAGTGTCATCCAATGCAGTAATTCGTGGTGTCACCCACTGGACTTCCTCCTATTCCCAGAGCCAGTGGCAATGTTGTAGCTGAAATATAAGGAAAATAGACAAAATCAGCAACTTTACAAGTTCACAGTTCATGCACTTGCAAACAAAACCACATGATTTGAAGCATCATTGCTATCAAGCATTAGAAGGCTCAAAAACTAAATCAACATAGAGTTTTAGCCTTTTAGGTATATCATTAGAGAACATGTGAATCATATTTGTGTGGTTATAGATATTTGTAGGGATATTTTTTGCAAAAAAGAATAAATTGATGATGGAACACTCCTCTAAGAGTGTATAGAAAGGGATGTTTGTGTCACCTTTTCTGATAGCATTACCCAGTGTGATATGAGCCCCCTTAAACCTGGGACATGTGTGCCAAGTAATACCAATGTGTGGTCAGTGTGGGAAACGTTATTAAGAATGGCCAAGCCCAGACGGACCGCAGCAGTTTGCTTTTGCCTAAGATTACTGGGAAGGGCAAGACTGAAGAATTAATTGAGTGCAAACTACTTTTGCACCCTGAACTCAGTGTGCAGCAATTGCAGTAAATGGAACACAGAAGGAGAAACGGGAGTGTTGAGAGAAACTGGGACATTTTTATGAGCAATGGAAAAAGTGGGATATAAGAAGATGAATTGGAACTGTTCCTGCAAAATTGGGGAGGTTAAAGGGTAATAGCTACAACATATGCTCCTCGCCTTCACCCTACTGGCACAACTTTCCCTAGTCTGCCTCTTTTGAGAGTTTACTGTGGATAATGGAAGTTGCAGCCCAATACATCCAAGATGCCATACTGGGATATTGAGAACTGGAAGCCACCTTACTGGAGAAGGTAGTACCAGGGGTTGAGGTTATTCTAGTTACCTGTGTTAAGTCACACCACTTGGCTTGCTGACACAAAACACCAGTAAAATAGATAGGTAGTTACATAGCTAGATAGCTAGATAGGGAGAGAGATAAAGATATAATAGCAATAATAATAATAATAATAATAATAATAATAATAATAATTTATTAATATATATACACACAAGTAAGCAGAATGCACAGAACCAATGTACAGTATTTGCATCACCAATGTACATAACCATAACTTGTGGGGCAATGGGGAATGGGGGGTGTAGCTCCTAATCTCCCAGTTTGTGGGGTGGGGCTGTAAGTGTGTAAAAAGAGGGTCAGCTCAGGGACTGGATTGATGCAGAAAAAATTAAATTATTCAGGAGGCCCAATTAATATTCATAAGCCTCCGGCACCAAACTGTCAGAGTCTTGGAGGGAAAATGAGAACAAGCAGCTATATGCTGGAAGGCAAAGGGGTGGGATGGGGGGAGAAAAAGATGGTAGTGATTCCCAAGCCCAAGCTTCATTATTGTACTTGCTGCCAACCCATTTCTTTCCATCAGGCTATAGATAGTGTCCCCTGCTTAACTTTAAAAAAAATAGCCAAAAGTTGTAATTTTACAACCCTCAAGATTTAGCCAGCATGGCGAATGGCAAAGGAACATGGGAGCATGTTTTACAGATGAAAGCCCAGACTTGTATTGCCAAACAACCTCAGAGTGTAGCCATGATAACAGTTAAGAACAGACCAGCTAGGAGAGGCTGCGGTAATTTGCTTTTGCCTGAACGTACTGGGAAGAGTGAGACTCACCGCCATGAGTCGCCCTAGGGCTGAGAACGGCGGTCAACAAATTAAGTAAATAAATAAATAAATTGGCCCACTGCTGAGTTGAGTGCAGAGTACTTTTACACACTGAACACAATTTGCAGGCCTTGACTTAGATTAAGTACAAAGGGGGAAACTTGGGAGGTGGAGAGAGAAACTGAGACCTTTCAACAGCCGCTGAAAAAGCAAAGCAGCAGCAGATTATTCACTACTCAGGATTCTCCTTGCCAAATCAGCACCGAGTTTCAGATCAAGAACATCTGAAGGGCCACATGATTCCCACTGCTGTCCCAAGTCCAGTTGCTACTTCCAACTAAACTGGAACAATGAGCACAAAAGTTGGCTCTTATCATGGAGCAATTCCTCCAGTGGGTTTACTCCTGTAATAAGATTCATAATTGAAATTCATCCCTGGTCACCACAGATATGTAGGGCAGTGGTTCTCAACCTTCCTAATGCTGTGACATGTTAATATAGTTCCTTATGTTGTGGTGACCTCCAACCATAAAATTATTTTCGTTGCTACTTCATAACTGTAATTTTACTACTATTATGAATTGTAATGTAAATATCTGATCTGCAGGATGTATTTTCATTCACTGGAACAAATTTGGCACAATTACCTGATGTGCCCGAATTTGAATACTGGTGGGGTTTGGGAGGGGGGTTGATTTTGTCATTTGGGAGTTGTAGCTGCAGATATTTACATCTAACCTAATATCAAAGAGCATTCTGAACTCCACCAACAATGGAATTGAACCAAACTAGACACACAGAACTCCCCTGACCAACAAAAAATACTGGAAGGTTTTGTTGGGCATTGACCTTGAGTTTGGGAGTTGTGTTCACCTACATCCAGAGAGCACTGTGGGACTCAAACAAAGATGGATCTGGACCAAACTTGTCACAAATACTCAATATGCCCAAATGTGAACACTGGTGAAGTTTGGGGAAAATAGATCTTGACATTTGGGAGTTGTAGTTGCTGGGATTTATAGTTCACCTACAATCAAAGAGCATTCTGAATCCCATCAGCAATAGCATTGGGCCAAACTTCCCAGACAGAACCCCCACGACCAACAGAAAATACTGTGTTTTCTGATGGTCTTTGGCAACCCCTCTGACACCCCCTTGTGACCCCCAGATTGAGAAACACTGTTGTAGGGGGTTCTACAATGAAAGGGGGGGGTCTTTGTAGGACTAGTGAAGCCCTCAGGTGGTTCAAGTTTAGTTTGAGAAGAGTGGGGCGGATATTCCTCTTCATTTCATGGACTAGAAGAGCTTTTTGCACACTGTCAGTGATCCAAAAACCTAACATGTATTAAATTTAGTAGGAAGCAATGAAGGGCAAACAGGCAGTGATTTCATGGGAGCCATTCTTCTGTTTGGAAGTTATAGGAGCACATCAGCAAAGGGGCCACTGTGACTTCTAGCATCATTGCTCATCCATGTGTCCTATTTCCCAGATTTCCTGTTTGGGGAAATGTGGGAGAGGGTTTCAGAGCCAGAGGCGATCATTGCAATGCAGTTGCCATATGGCGGACTTTTCAAAGGCTTCTTGTCATCTGCATTACCCGCCCAGAATGCTAAGTAAAGATGCTTGAGGGACAACACAGAACGGTGCCCACAACAAGTACTTGCAGCGATAGCAGCAAAACAGCAGATGCGCATTATGTAATGGCCAGGGAGAATAAAATAGTCTTCCTCTGGCACAGAGGTTAGCAAAGTTACTTTTTCGGATGCATGTTTCTTTACTAGAGAAGAAGAACTCTCTGTAAATGTGGCCTTGCTTCTGGTTGGAAGGGGATTCAGAGCAAGGCTTCGGATCACTTCAGTGAATTGATGTGGTCTGAATCAGCCCATACAGTAAATGCCAAATACACTATGAAACAAAAGTTGAAAAAATCTGTTCCAGCTTTGAAAGTGTTATTCCTGTTTAACTGTGTGGTACTTACTTTGAAAGTAGTTGTTATACTCCAGAAACTTTGTTTTTGTGGCTGTCACAAACTATGTTGAAGTGTATTGTCGAAGGCTTTCATGGTCGAAATCACTGGGTTACTGTAAGTTTTTCGGGCTGTATGGCCATGTTCCAGAAGCATTCTCTCCTGACATTTCACCTGCATCTATGACAGGCATCCTCTGAGATTATGAGGTATATTGAAGTGGTTGAGACTCTATGAGATATTCATTGAAAAATTATAGCAAAATGTATTGCAGGATGTCCCGCAAAAACAAAGTTTTTGCAGTTTAATAAACTTTTTCCATGCTTTTGTGATAGAACCAATTTGGAAATGACATTTGTAACCTAGGAACAAAAATTGTGTAACCTTCTATTATTTCTTAAATAGAAGCCATCATTATCCCTTGACACTTTGGTTTTAAAAGGAATATATTTGTCTTGGGCTAAATATCTGAAAAGCACCAGATTCAGTCTGATTTTGTAAGTAAGCAGGGTCAGCTTTGGTTCATACTTGGATAGGAGACTACCAAAAACATACCAAGTCAACTGGCAAAACCAGCTTCTATATATTATAAGGGATACCATTTTACAATGGCGTTGTATGTAATGTGACTTGAGCACAGATGGTATCCATGGGGGATTTTGGATGAAACCCATGGATACTAAAATCCACAGATTTTGGTATCCATGGGGGATTTTGGATGAAACCCATGGATACCAAAATCCACAGATTTTGGTATCCATGGGGGATTTTGGATGAAACCCATGGATACCAAAATCCACAGATTTTGGTATCCATGGGGGATTTTGGATGAAACCCAAGTGAATGCCAAAGGCTCACTCTAATGCAGCCATCAGTAGCATCTTGTCACAGTGTTGTTCCTTGATTTCTCCCTCTTGTATTTGCTTAAATGGTTATCATGCAGCATTGATAGGCTGTCCAAAATATCCCTTAATAGGATAAATTTCCTTCAGAAGGAAAGGCTGCTAGATCTAGGACAGTGGTCTTCAACTTGTGGCTCCCCAGGTGTTTTGGCCTATGACTCCCAGAAATCCCAGCCAGTTTACCAGCTGTTAGGATTTCTGGGAGTTGAAGGCTAAAATGTCTGGGGACCCACAGGTTGAGAACCACCAAGTTCTGTAGGTATGCTTCGTGTTCAGCAGGCCCCACCGTGGTACAGAATCAGGTACGCAAGCAAACCTGTGATATAACACAAAACTATATGAATGCTTAGGTTGCCAACTTTAAAACTGACCCATGCAGCTCTGCTTTGAAAGAGAATTTGATCACTTTGCAAAAATCATGTTTCAGCTATTGATTTTGGCATGTAAGCTACTAAAAAACAGACAATTCAAAACAGTAGTTTCTACTCCCAGGTTCTGCTGCTTTTCACACATAAACTCACAATCACATTGTGTTTTTTTTTATTCCACACTGAAACATCACACACTTGTATATGTAGGCCAATTGTAGGCTGCCTTGAGTCCCCCTAGGGGTTGAGAAGGGCGGGGTAGAAATGTTCTAAATAAATAAATAAATAAAAATGTATGTGCATATGTATGCACTTGTGTGTACATTTTGTTTATATATTGAAAATTTGCTCAGTGACTTTATTTGCATGTTAGGATACTTTGGTTATACTTTTTGTATCTATTTTTCAGTACTGACATCATGTTTCAAAGGAAAAAAATGTTTCATATTAGTATTTGTGAACTTTTATGTTGGTTAGGTCTGCTGGTATATATTATCATTGCAATGGGTTATGGCTCAATGCAAATCAAGTTTGACTTAACTTGATTCTAACCCACCAGAGCACACTAGGTTTATCCCTTCATCCTGGCAAGGAAAATGCATTTCTAGACAACCAGTTGATTGGGGAAATGTTCCAGCTGGTGCCTATAAAAGCAACGTGGCATGGAGAAGTCAAACACGGAGGCTTTTCACAGCATGGAGAAAAAACATTATCCTCCCCTGCTGCTGTTTCTCCATCCTGCCTTCGTTGGCCAGAGTGAGCCAGGTTCAGTGAAAGAAGTTGGCAAGGAATGGCCTGTCCCCCTGCACCAACCAGCAGGCCATGCTAAACCTAGAGAGATGGGTTGTTCGATCGCTAAGTTTTTCTACACAATAAACATGTGACTCTCAATGGGTTGCTAGCCATTGAACCAGACTCCTATAGCTGCCAACCATTTCTGCTATCCACATCTATAACTTTATCAGCAGGCAGAAGTTAAAATGGAGCAGGTGCTCCTTTTCCTGCTGTGAAAATGTTGGACAAGCATCGCTTGCCAAGGGAAGGGAAAGCTGCCAGGCTGCCAAGACTCTCTTCCACAAGAACCCTTGTGCCCGCCTTTGCATCTGCTGCCTCTAGTTATCACGGATCATTGTGTCTTGTAATGGCAGGCAATTATACTGAGTAACAAAAGGCAAGCAAACCAGGAGGTGGAGGGTGGTATATCTGTTGCTTAAATACAACCTGCCTTTTCTGATCCTTCCTTTCTCTGGATCATTTGTTCATTTGTTGAGGTTGATGGAGAAAAGGCTGTGGAGATCGGCTTGAATAAGTATAGACAGAGAGATGCTCTTTCTCTTTGCCCCATTTACACTACCATATAATCCAGTTTTTGAATGCAGATTAACAGCATAGAAGTGGATTATATGGCAGTGTAGACTCATCCAATTCACAGCTGTTAATCTGCATTCTGAAACTGGATTATATGACATTGTAGATCCAGGCTCCCTCCCTCCCTCTCTCTCCCTCCCTCTTTCTCCGGCTCGCTCACACACACTCATCGACTCACACAAGAGAAATCTGCCAATACACACTACGCCTCTATTAAAGCAGCTCCACTGGCTACCGATAAGTTTCGGATCCCAAATCAAGGTGCATGTTTGGACCTACAAAGCCCCTCCTATTGTTATGATCGCATCCACCCCTATAAACCAGCTCGACCTCTAAGAACTGCAGGGGAGGCTCTCCTCTTGCTTCCACCACCGTCACAAGCACAACTGGTAGGGATGAGGGAGAAGGCTTACTTGGTGGTGGCCCCTCGACTTTGTAGCACCCTCCCCAGGGAGATTAGGCAAGCCCCCAAATTGTCCTCCTTTTGCAGTGATTTGAAAACGTGCATTCAAGAACGACTAGTCCCTTATAAATGCCTAGCCCCTAGGTTGCCAGATAGTACTCTCTTTTGCACTTCATCCACTTCCCTGGCCCTATGGTACTGTTTGCACTATACCTTGCCCAGCCCTTCATTCATCCTTGTTATTGCAGTACACCTGTTCCCAAGGAGAGGTACTTGTGAAATGTTCTGCCTAAAATACCAGAATCTCTTGGCCACCCTTAGGTATTGTGCACAGCCCAGAAGACAGGCACTATAAAGGGTCCCAATTCAGGCAGCAAAATGCCTTTGTCCTTTGTAAATGAACACATACAACTGCCTTATACCAATTCACTAAACATCCTAATCCTAACAGTATTACCACCAATAAATATGGATTTTCAAAATAGGGGAGACCCTGCATGATGTGGTGGTTGGAGCATTACACTATGGCACTGAGGACCAGGGTTGGAATCCCTGCTTGGACATGGAAACCCACCAGATGACCTAGTTGGTCACTCCCTCTTAACTTCAGAGAAGGATAAAGATAAGACCACTGAGTGTGGTCACCTTGGGATTGCTATAAATTGGATACTACTTGATGGGACACAGCAACAACAATAACAACAGCAATAGACAAAGCCAATATAATCATTACTTTCTTCACCTTCTCCTTTCCACCTTTTCTCATCCTCACGTTTCAATAACTTCCCATTCTGCACATATACACAAAACCAACACAGCTGTGGTGTCTAGTATGTCTCAAATGATAGTGATTCCATGCCAGATTTTGACTAGTTTTACAGGAGCTATCCATGGTGCTGCATCTATTTTAGAGCAAAGGTTCAGCACTTGGAGAGCTCCTTTAAAGCCCATCTTGTAATCTGGACTGTCAGTGACACTCACACAGAAGGCAGACAAGGGAGCGGGCATTTGTTAAGCCACAGCAGTGAGTTGCCAAGTCAGCTTCTATCATTTTGAAGAAGGTCTTTGGCTTCCTACACTGGGAAGATAATTCAGTGCAATTTTGTGCATCTTAGATTTTCTACCGTAGGTTTTAAAGGTGGATCCCCTCACCTGCTGGCTGCTTCCTCCCAAATAACAGAGTGAGTTCTTTTCTGCTCATGGCCTGGTGGGCCAAGGAAGAAGTCCCTTTCCATGTTCTGCAGGGCTTCTCCCCAACCTACTTTCCCTAAATAGATTTCCAATAAAAATACTTGTTTCGTGACCAGCTGCACAGCACTTGTCCCCATGAAACTGACAGCTTGGAACAAGGGAGAGTCAGGGACAAGAGGGGCTGTGAGGTCAGGAGGAAGAACATCGATGGCAGAGGAGGGGAGACAGAGAGACATGCCCGCTTGGCGGCCTGGTCAGTGCCAGTGAGGCAGCCATCCTGAACGAATGTCTCTGGACTCGTCACCATGATCAGAACAAGAAAAGCAACCACCGTGAAGACAAAGGAGCAGAATTAGCATAACGCCCATTCGGAATCAACAAGGTTGTTGGTGTTCTCTTCTAACCCCTCACCTTCACTAATGCAAGCCCTCTTAAAGTCCCGGTCCCTCTTTGCAACTCCATCCCCCACCCCTCTTTTTCTAGCTTTGACACATCTCTATTTTTAGCTTCCCCTTCCCGACGTTTGGCTGCTGTTGCTGCTCTCGGCCCTCGTGCAAATGAGCTCATGCTCTGCCTCACACGACTCGTTCACCTTCTGGGCTTGGTGCCAGTTCATTAGCCAGGGGATGGTAGTGGCAGAAGGACAGGAAACTGGGGGTCTCAGATCCCTTTGCCTCCACCAGGCCGCCTCTTTCTGGTGCTTCATGCCAGGTGCCCATGCCGCATAACGTGTGCCAGGCTAGGATTCACTTGGTCCCTGCAGGCAGTGAGACAGCTCAGACAGGTTGCTCTCTCTGTGGGAAACCTACCTCACAAGGTTGTTGAGAGGATGAACTGGAAAGAGACCAAACTATGCTGCCTTTTTATCCTTGAAGGAATGAAAATATAAGCGTACTGTGTAAATGCCTTCAACTTACCTGTAATCTTCATGAATTTAATAGGGATTTCTTAGGCAAGAAATACTCCGAGGCAGTTTTGTCAGTTGAAATGTAGCCTAAAGCACCTACTATTCATTGCCAGTCTGCCATTCAAGTATTAACCTGAGCTGATCCTCTTTAGCTCTCAAGATCAGATGGGATCTGGGACCTTTACAGTATTTTCGGCATCCTTTACATATTAGCTCTGAATTTCCGTAATCCCTTTCCTGACCCTTCACTGTTCAGGTTTCTCCGTTTTATCCTCACGTAGCCAAACTTTCACTACTGCTAAGCTCAACCTTATTGCTCCCTTGAAATGATCTCCATCAAAGCTGAAACCCAACTAAGGAAGAGTTGGTTTAGAAACTGCACTATCCAACCATCCTTTCCTGCTGTGATCCCTAAGCTCAACTAGAATTGAACTATGAATGTGACTCTTTGCTCATTAACATAAAAAGCAGGGGAAAGGCTTTCTCCAAGTACATGAGTCAAAGCATCAAGTGTGTTCTGGAATAGCAGGTGACCTTTTGACAAGAACTGGGAGAGAAACTCCAATAAATAAACAGAAACAGAGACAACAAAACAATTTACAATCCAGACCTTGGGAAGGCTCTTGCTACTTTAAGCAGTTGCAGAGAGAATTTCACTAAATGCAGATGTTCCCTTCATGTTAAACAAGAATCAATCTGCCAAATGACGGGATAGATCATGTTCTTTTCCAAGCTATTCTTAAAGAGACCATATTTATTTATTATTTATTTTACCCTATTTATACCCCGCCTTTCTCTACCCCAAGGGGGACTCAAGGTGGCTTACATATGGCAATTATTCAATGCCTTAAATACAAACATTGGAGCATGTAGTGGTTTGAACTTTGGACTTTGACTTCAGAGGACAATCAACCATGGAAACTAACTGGGCGATCCTGAGCAAGTCATGCTCTCTCAACCTCAGCAGAAAGAAAAAGCAACCAGTACTCCACTCACCCAATAACTCTTGCCATTAAATCCCTTGGAAAACTCTGGGAACACTTTATTTAAGAGTGGGTCTCAGGCAGAGAGCCCCTAGTGGCACAGTGAGTTAAAGCGCTGAGCTGCTGAGCTTGTTGACCGAAAGGTCACAGGTTCAATTCCAGGAAGCAGTGTGAGCTTCTGCTGTCAGCCCCAGCTTCTGCCAACCTAGCAGTTCGAAAACATGCAAATGTGAGTAGATCAATAGGTACCGCTCCGGCGGGAAGGTAATTGCGCTCCATGCAGTCATGCCAGCCACATGACCTTGGAGGTGTCTACGGACAATGCCGGCTCTTCGGCTTAGAAATGGAGATAAGCACCACACCCTAGAGTCAGATATGACTGGACTTAATGTCAGGGGACAACCTTTACCTTTTACCTCAGTCAGATCATACCAGCAATTTTATATCTGGCTTATAGCTCACGGGAGGGGAATATTTTCCTGCCTTTCAAAAATAAGAAACATGAAGAATCAGATGGTGAAAGGGAGAATCAGTGTAGTAGAAGGAACTCATTTCGCCTGGGTAGCCTGGCAACACCTTTTCAGACAGAATCTCTAGCTAAGATTGCAAGTTCCATGGGTCCTTTCATGCTCTTCAATTATAGCAATGTGATTCCACTTTAGATGCCATAGCAACATCCTATGGTATCCTAGGAAATGCAATTTAAGGAAGAGCCTTTGGAATCCTCAGCCAGAGAGCTTCTCTTTTACTACTGACCAAACTACATCCCCTCTTCCAGGATTCAATAGGCTTCAGCCATGGCCTCCTATAGCATCCACAACAGTTTAAATGGAGACATAGTGCTATAGCTGAGCACTATGAAAGGTGAGGTATTGTCAGAGTTGAGGTCCAGTGGCTCTGCTTTAAAGCATAGGGCTAGGAGTGAAAGGTAACACAGGACTGATAGGTGATATGGTGTGTGTATGTGCATGTGTGCACATACAAGTCATCTGTCAACTTGCTCCATGAATTTTGTAGACAATGAATCCTTGAATCTATTAGGTAAGGAGTCCTTAGAGGTGACTTTTCTAGTTTCTTCCTCTGCAATATAGCCTGGAGCACTTGGTATTCATTATCATAGCCATCTTTAAATATCTGAATGGGTCTGGTGTGGCTTATTTTCTCTTGGTCCAGGGACCATAGAATCATAGAATTGGAAGAGACTTTATGGGCCATCCAGTCCAACCCCCTGCCAAGAAGCAGGAATATTGCATTCAAAGCACCCCTGACAGATGTCCATCCAGCCTCTGTTTAAAAGCTTCCAAAGAAGGAGCCTCCACCACACTCCAGGGCAGAGAGTTCCACTGCTGAACAGCTCACACAGTCAGGAAGTTTTTCCTCATGTTCAGATGGAATCTCCTTTCTTGTAGTTTGAAGCCATTGTTCCGTGTCTTAGTCTCCAGGGAAGCAGAAAACAAGCTTACTCCCTCCTCCCTGTGACTTCCTCTCACATATTTATACATGGCTATTATATCTCCTCTCAGCCTTCTTCAGGCTAAACATCCCCAGCTCCTTAAGCCGCTCCTCATAGGGCTTGTTCTCCAGACCCTTGATCATTTTAGTCGCCCTCATCTGTCAATATCTCTCTTCAATTGTGGTGCCCAGAATTGGACACAATATTCCAGGTGTGGTCTAACAAAGGCGGAATAAGATGAACAAATGGATTCAAATAACAAGAAATGAGATTCCATCTAGGAACACTAGGAAGAAGTTCTTTGCTTGGAACAACTGTTCAACAGACTACCTTGGAGGGTGGTGGGCTTCCCATATTTTAGGGTCATTAATCAGAGGTTGGATGGACATTTTTCAAGAGTGCTTTAGCTGTGCATTCCTACGTGACAAGGTTGAACTCAGTGGCCATGATTCTATGATCCTATGAGTAGAGCTCCCTCACTGATTCAGAACCTGGCAGTTCAAACACTGTCTAATACCCTGAGCCCATCTCTTTCTCCCACCAAGAATTAGAAACATAGAATCATAGAGTTGAAAGAGATTACAAGGACTATCCAGTTAAATTCCCTGTCGTGCAGGAATACACTACCAAAGCATTCCCAACTGAAGTTCATCAAAAATCAAAATCCACAGAAAAGGAGACCACCATATTCCAAGGGAGTGTATCCCACTGTTGAACAGTTCTTCCTAATTTTTTTGTTGTGTCAGGAACGACTTGAGAAACTGCAAGTCGCTTCTGGTGTGAGAGAATTGGCCATCTGCAAGGACGTTGCCCAGGGGACGCCCGGATAATTTGATGTTTTTATCCTTGTGGGAGGCTTCTCTCATGTCCCCGCATGAGGAACTGGAGTTGATAGAGGGAGCTCATCTGCTGCCTCTCCCTGGATTTGAACCTGTGACCTGTCGGTCTTCAGTCCTGCCAGCACAGGTGTTTAACCCACTGTGCCACCAGGGGCTCCTTTTCTTCCTAATATTCAGGTGGGATCTCCTTTCCTGTAGTCTGAATCCATTGTTCTGTGTCATAGAGCCCTTCCACACAGCCATAGAACCCAGAATATCAAGGCAGAGTGGGCACAATCCCACAATTGGGTTATCTGAGTCTACACTGCCATATATTCCAGTTCAAAGCAGATAACGTGGGAATTTATTCAGCTGTGTGGAAGGGGCCCCAGTCTCTAGAGCAGTGCAAAACAAGTTTGCTCACTCTTCATTATGACATCCCATCAAATATCTAAGCATGTCTATCTTGTCACCTCTCAACCTTCTCTTCTCCAGGCTAAACATATCCATCTCCCTGAGCCACTTCACTGAGGGTTTGGCTTCCAGGTCATTTAGCATTTTGCTTGCCCTCTTCTGGAGACGTTCCTTCTTGAATTGTGGTGCTCGGCACTGGACAGAGTATTCTGAGTTGCCCCATTCGAATGCAGCCTGAGTAAAGCCCACCCCTGTGCTTCTGGGAGCCATGTCTCCTCGTCCTTCCCTCCCTGGGGAGAGCTGCCACAAGGCCTGTCAAGCGGGACCCAGCTGTTCTACATGTCCATGTATCTAGGTCACCCACTATCCAGCAGGCCTTGCTGTTGCTGCCAGCCCCACTGGCAAATCCCATCCCACACAGATGGGACAGATCAACAGCACCAGAGTTCAGGTCTTTGATTTGATCCCTTAGAGATGAGGCAGGGGAGGGCATCCAGGGACTATGCAATCCTCATCCTAAAGCTTCTAAAAGAAGGAGCAGAAACCTTCACAACCCCACCAGCTGTTTTCCTGAGGATTAATACAGGACACCCAGAGCAAAACTGAGTAAAACCAGTCCGGATGTCACAGCTTTGCTGATAAAATGTTCAGTTACACACACACACACACACACCCCATATCCATAAATTCAGCCATCTATGGCTTGGAATCATTCAAAATTAAATGAATCCAAAAAGTAAACCTTTATTTAGTAATTTTATATCAGAGATACCATTTTACTATGGCATTGAATATAATCAAGCATGAGCACCTGCAGATTTTGGTAGCCATGAGGAGTTCTGAAACCAAACCCTAGCCGATACCAAGGGCCCACTATACCACCTTGCACCATTTGTTTTCATCTCTGCAGATTTTTTGAGCTGTTCTAAAATGCCACTGTCAGAGGCATTGTTAACTGAGGGCACATCTACACTGACCCATTATCCCTAAAGGCAGATGAATCAGCTCCATGGCTGCTGCATAACACACTGAGCTGATTCAGGTTAACATGGGCCAAGGTCCTTAGTGTAGCCTTTCACCATGTTAACAAAAGTCACTGGTTACTCCAAATTCTCTGCCAAAATCTGGAGCAAACAACAAATTGGGGCCATATAAGCAATTGGGCCAATTCTAGATGGAACCAGTTGCAACTGTTTGCACAGCCATCCCATATTCCCTGAGTTTAAGTGGCAAACACTAGCCCCAAGATAATGAGGCCAGTGTAAATATACCTCAAGATACATCTGTATTGCAAGGAGGAGGAGGAGGAGGAGGAGGAGGAGGAAGAGACAGCTCACGGTGGGGCACAACATAGTTAAAAACATATCATGAAACATTATATAAAATACATATATTAAAATGTATTTCTAATAAAAGCATATATTAAAATACAAACAACAAAGATTTAAATAAAGTAAACGCAGGAAAATTAATAATTAAAAATTGACTGCATAGGCTTCTTATTATTTATTGTTATTATTAAGTTGATTTATACCCTGCAAAATCTCCCGAAGGACTCGACGCAGCTTACAAAGGCCAAGGCCGCCAACAACAATAACATACACATGCACAATAAAAGTCATAAGCAAATAAAAACATCAAGCAAAGCATTAGAACAATAAAAAAACAATGACACAGTGACGCATTTAAAACCAAGGGCCGGGCCAAGTGTAATAGATAAAATTTAAAAGTGCTGGACTTGACAAGTGATATATAGAGGTATTTAGAGGTAGCTGCAATGTGCGAATAATCCTGAATCTCTCACAAAGTGCATTTGGGACTTGATGCCAGTTCTTAAATTCTTAAATTCTAAAGAATGCTTAAATTCTGACAGGCAGCCAATGAAAAGGTCCTCTGGGTGATGATGATGATGATGATGATGATGATGATGATGATGATAATTAATAAATTTTATTTATACCCCGCCACCATCTCCCCAACAAGGACTCGGAGCAGCTTACATGAGGCCAGGCCCATTCGACAAATCAAAACGAAATAAAACCAAAAACACATACAATAAACAACAACATCATAATTACATAAACACATGAATACATTAACAATATAAGATTACAATAAACACAGTCACAGTAACAATGGGTGGCTACATGTGTGAGAAAATGATTTAAAAACTGATTAAAAACACGGGTGAGATAAAAGGAGGAGCAGGTTATTTGCGGAGGGGGGTGATGGACACCAGTTGAGTTCTGCTTAGCTTTAGCACAGAGGATTAAGCCGCTGGGCTGGGCTTTAGCACAGTGGGTTAAACTGTCAGCTTCAGAAAATCCTGCCGATCAAAAGGTTGACAGTTCAAGCCCGGGTTGGGGTGAGCTCCCAACCAACAGCCCAGCTTCTGCTCACCTAGCAGTTTGAAAACAGCAATGTGAGTAGGGGAGGTAATAAAAGGTGCCCATGCGGACATGCCGGCAATTCGACCGGGAGAGTGTTTAAGGACAACAAAGCCCTCGGCATGAAAAATGGAGTGATAGTACCCCTTCACCCCAGGTGATTGGAATCAAGCACAGTCTCCAGATGCCAAGATGGAAAAAGATGGGAAAGCCTTTACCTCTGTTTATGTACCGTCTGTCTTTATTATTTGTATAACGGCACTGAATGTTTACCGTATATGTGTACTCTAATCCACCCTAACTCCTCTCGGGTACATTATTATTATTAGCTGGAATAGCCGCCCTCCAGAGGAGTGTCCAGAGCGGGTTGTATGGGAGAAGGAATCCTGTAGGTAATTGTATTATTGTTATTTTATTTAGTTTAGTTTTGGTTTCATGTACTTCTGCTTTGCTCCTTATTCCTAAAAAAAAAGCCCTCAGTTTGGCTAGTGGAGGATTGGTATCTTTCATGTCAGAGGGGTTGTGATTCCACTCTGAACTTCAAAGTAGCTCTCCCAGGTCCTTTTCCTATTTGAAGTATAGAGTTCAGCACCTTGAATGGTTTATTTGAAGTTCAGACTATAACCTAAAATAGATTGTCGAAGGTTTTCATGGCCGGAATCACTGGGTTGTTGTAGGTTTTTTCGGACTATATGGCCATGGTCTAGAGGCATTCTCTCCTGACGTTTCGCCTGCATCTATGGCAAGCATCCTCAGAGGTAGTGACCTCACTATAACCTAAAATAGATTGTCGAAGGTTTTCATGGCTGGAATCACTGGGTTGTTGTAGGTTTTTTCGGACTATATGGCCATGGTCTAGAGGCATTCTCTCCTGACGTTTCGCCTGCATCTATGGCAAGCATCCTCAGAGGTAGTGACCATGGCCATATAGTCCGAAAAAACCTACAACAACCCACTAAAATAGATTCGCTGTCCCATTGCAATTTCAAACAGACATTGTCACAGTGAGATCATTGCACATTATAAAACACCACTAAGGGGTATTAACCAGATATTTAAGGAACATGCTACCAATTGCTTGTGCCTCTATACCAGGCCCTCGAACCCAGGCCAAAAAATAAAGGCTTGATTTGATGCTGGGACAAAGGAGAACTGGGCTTGACAAACCAATCTAAAGAAGGAATTCCATCATAGAGAATACCATGTCTCATGTCATGGTCCAGCTTAGTGGTCCCTGTGCAAGTAAAGGGCCTGGACAGTCTATTGCCGTGAGTCCTAACTGGGGAGATGGCAAGATAATAATGATGATGAAAATAATGATAGTGACAACCACAACAGTAAATCCCTGAAGTGTAGGATATTTCTAGAAGCATGGCTTGTCATGAAAGTGACACTGGTCAAAACTCTCTCCTTCTACGCAGTATATAAATGTACAGGGAGCCTTGTCCTCTTTTGGATTTAACCACTGCATCTTACAAAGGGAGGGATAAAAACCTGCCGTCTTAAATTCCTCTTAAATAGAACAGACAGCCGTAAAAGTAGGAGCGCAACTTTGTCTGCAAAATCCAAAGCTCAACTAGGTTTTTTAAAGCAGAAATTTGAATGATCACAGCTGTGGTAATAATGATAATGTGTTTCAGCAGCAAGTCGGGGCTGTAGAAAAGTATCATTCATCTTGATTTGATTTCTGATTGAATTGCTCATTGATGGAGTTATTTTTTATTTTTCTGTGTCGTCATATAGTTGTGTTGTTTACATGCTTTCTATACTTTCGTCATTGTGCCCACTCTAGGGTAAGATAAATTAAAAGATGCACTTTTTTTAAAGGGCATTGGGAAGGATCTATGACCTAAATCCTACTTTTTAATCCCAGCAAGAACAGACTGATTGAGCTAATTGGATTTGCCTTTGTGTTAACTTGCCCTTCAACAGTTAATGGATCCACTTTAATTGGGATTACCCAGTAGGACTGAGACCTGTATACAGGGCAAGGCTTTCTCATTGTTAGTTTCATTTATTTATTTATTTATTTCATATCAAAAGCATTACATAAATTAGTATAAAACTGATAAAAATAGAAGGAGCGCAGGCGGCTAAATATCTTTTGACCAAAAATGGGCAACAGCAACGGCATTGTCTGTAGCCTCCAACAATTCTTCCTTTTGTATTTTTTATTTACAGCATTTATATTCCGCCCTTCTCACCCCACAGGGGACTCAGGGCGGATTACAATGTACACATATATGGCAAACATTCAATGCCAATTAGACATACAACGTATATAGACATACACAGAGGCTATTTAACTTTTTCTGGCCACCAGGGGAGCTGTCACTTTCATCGTCCATCTGCGACACTGATGAAGTACTTCCACATTCCCTGTATGCTTTGCTGGAGTGCTTTTTTTGCTGGAGTCTTTCTATGGCCTCATAAATTAGTTAATTAGCCTCCCCACACATAGGTGGTACCTAATTTTCCTACTTGACAGATGCAACTGTCTTTCGGATTGCAAAGGTCAACAACAAGCTACACAATTGGTCGGACACTCACTCTGACCTGGGCTGGCTTCGAACTCATGACCTTCTGGTCAGAGTGATCTTAATGCAGCTGACACTCAGCCAGCTGCGCCACAATCCCGGTGCATGAGGCAGGGCATAGTGGACAAGCATACAGATGTGGAGTTGTCTGTTCTGCTCTGTTGTCTGTTCTTCTTAGCTTCATGAAAATTGCAAAGTTATGGCCAGAAGCCATTAGTAATAGCTTAAAATTAAAAAAAGATGACTTTCTTCATGGTTGTGTCCACACTAGGACTGGAATCCTATTAGTGGCATACTCAATGGATTGTCACCTTGTCATGGTGAGGGGTCTATGTGTTCTGGTGAACCTGCAGGCAAAGCAGTTGGAGTCATATGCTCCGGGGGGGGGGGGGGGGGCTCCCTGGGCAGCAAGGTCACAGCAGAGGAGCCAGACAAAATACAATCTGAAGTCCTCAATGGTGGACCAAGCAGATGATAACATAGTACACATTAAATGGCTATGAAGGGGGGTGAAGACTGCAACAGGTGAGAAGCCACTAGTCATCAGGTTAACTATGCCACTAGATGTGAACCTTTCTCTGTGAAGACTGAGTATTGATCAAATGTGCACTGATCTCTACACATAAAACAAATTGACACACAGGCATCTTCCAAGGAAAAGAAAAGAAATGCAACAAAAGTCCCATGGCAATTAGCAAGTGGTGATGGGGGCAGGACTGTGATATCTGGAAGCCCCTAGCCACAGACTTGCACATGGACAGTAGATACGGATTCAGTTGTTCTACCTCAAGGTTCCAAGCAGTTGAGTAGTTTGCCAGCTATATCCATGGCTGAGCATCCACTCTGTTCACCCCTCACGGGGAAGGGGCTAAAAAAATGTGCCATAAACATGGTCTGCCTCTCTTATCCCTGACTGGACCTCTGTGCCCAGAGGGGTCACCACCTTGGGGTCAAAAAAGACTTTATTACAGTAACTTACATAAATTTATTACAGTACTGTAACTTTATTACAGTCGCTTCTCGGCTTTTTTGCTAAGATCAAGTGTAGTATAGTGCTCAGTACAAAGAAAAATCAATATTTGCTTTTTGATGGGTTTTTCCCCAAAATATTTTTGAGCCATGATTGGTTGAGTCCATGGATGATTTGGCCAAGCTTAGCCAATAGATTTTCATGGCTGATAAAGTATTCAAACTTTGGTCTCCACAGTCGTGGTCCAATGCTGAAACCACTACATCATCCTGGCTCTTGAGATTAGAATAGGTGGCTTCAAATGCCATTGACCTGGGATCACAAATAAGGTGTAGATCAAAAGTCATGTTCCTTTATTTGCAATTTCCCAGCAAGATACATAAGAAGAGAGTCTGAGCTCCAAATTGCAAATAAAGGAACATGACTTTTGTAAACATGTAACAGAATGGCATGTTCAAGCCACATCAATAACTGAGCTGTGGTAGGATGAGATAGTCTGAATCTTCTTCTCAGAAATATGTTTGTAAAAGAATGGGTGTATAAACAGTAGGAGAAAAATACAGAATATAATAAGGTTATAAGGTATAGCAAATGGGAATAATGACTTACCAGCTGACCATTGCTAAAACTCCTGCTACATTGGGGATGGGAACACTGAGACTCTCTGAATATTTGTTGGACTACAACTCCCAGAATGCCTCACTATTGGCAAAACTGCGTAGCTCTGTCTTGCACAGTCCAACGATAGCTAGAAGGCACAATTTGCTCATCTTTGGCCTAAAATCAATTGCACCAGAGTTGATCCATTGAATAAATAAGATGTATGTATATGTTACTTTACCACTTAGCAACTATTTTATTACGTCTGTCTAGTTAGAACTAACTATTTGATTTTGGCCACTGTTTCCTGAACTAATGAAAGACTGGAAACTTTTATTAAAGCAAGATCTGTCTTTCTGTATATGTATGTTAGAGCAAGTGAGAGAGAAAATAAAAGAGAGTGAATGATAAATTTTATTTCCCATGCATATGTGCTTATCTAACCCTGTCTTCTTTTTCTCTTCCAGAGATGACTTTGCTCCCTGAATTTCCTTGAGTCAACTTCTGACGAATAAGTGTCCCTTTTTATACCCTGGACCGTGTGGGAGCGAAGGGTCCGTGGAGGGCACAATGTCCTTCTTGCCACTCTATGCCCTGCTGATGCTACTCCTGCAAGCAGCAACATTTGACCCCCACCCTTGCCCGCCCCAGTGCGTCTGTGAGACCCGGCCATGGTTCACCCCACAGTCTGTCTACCATGAGGCCCGCACAGTGGACTGCAATGACCTCCTCCTGACCCAAGTGCCAAGCAATCTCTCCTCAGACACCCAGGTACTTCTTCTGCAGAGCAATAAGATCTCCCAGGTCAATGGGGAACTCCAGCACTTGTCCAACCTGACTGAACTCGACTTGTCCCAGAACCACTTCTCCAGGATCAGCGATGCTGGACTAGCCAACCTCTCACGTCTCATTACACTTTACTTAGAGGAGAACCAAGTGGAGGAACTTCCAGATCACTGCTTGAGTGACCTGGCATCACTTGAAGAACTGTACATAAACCACAACCGCATCTCCTCCATTCAACCATTGGCCTTCACTGGCCTGACCAGTCTGCTCCGGCTGCACCTAAATGCCAATCGCCTCCGTGCCATTGACCACCGTTGGTTTATCTCCCTCCCTAACTTGGAGATCCTGATGATTGGTGAGAATCCTATCTCCCGACTTACCGGTGGGAGTTTCCATCCACTGGGGCGACTTCACAGCCTGGTCTTGGCTGGGATGGAGCTCCGTGAAGTCCCTGCTGATGCCTTCCGAGGCCTGGACTACTTGGAGAGTTTATCCTTTTATGACAACCACCTTCCCCATGTCCCCACGCAAGCTCTGAAAGGCCTCCCTCTGTTGAAGTTCCTGGACCTCAATAAGAACCCCATTGCAGAAGTCCGGGCAGGAGACTTCAAGGATATGCTGCACCTAGAAGAGCTGAGCCTCAATGGCATGGAGGAGCTCTCTGGCATCCACAAAAGTGCTTTTGAGAACCTTCCAGAGTTGGCCAAACTTGAGCTGTGCAACAACCCACATCTCTCCTACTTACACCCGGAGGCCTTTCAGGGGGTGCCAGCTCTTCGCACTCTGCTAATGAGTAATGCAGCCCTCAGTCTTCTCCCTCTCGGCTTGATAGGAACCTTGCCAGCTTTGGCTGAACTCAATCTGTATGGAAACCCACTGCGCTGTGATTGCCTGAAAGCTTGGGAGCCAATAGCCATGAGTCATATTCGATTGATTGAGTCTCAAACCACTCTTTGCGCCTCTCCCCCAGAAGCTGCTGGGCAAGAGCTCCAAGAAGCATTTAAGAGTGCCATGGGAGGGACCTGCCTGCCAGAGATTACCTCCAAGGATCTCCCAGAACGGCTGGAGGTATCATCTGGCTCAACAGTAGCTCTTGATTGCCAGGCCAGCTCAGAGCCGCCACCACAATTCCACTGGATATCCCCGTCTGGAGAAAAGTTGACCACTGGGTCTGGAAGATTGCATCTCAGGGCTGGAGGAACCCTGGAGATCAGCACAGTCAACTCAGCAGACTCAGGTATCTACACTTGTGTGGCAAGGAATAACTTTGGTTCAACCAGTCGTAGTGTGGCTCTTGCCGTGATTGGTGAAAGGAATGTCAGCCCTGTCAAGCTGCTTGTCCTTGCTAAGAAGATCCAGTCTCACTTTGTGGTGGTGGAATGGATGACATCCTTCATGGAAGGGCAGAAGAATGAGAGAGGCAGTGACTCAGCCACAGCCCATCCACTGGCTACACCAGTGTGGTCGTCGGCCACCATGCGAATCCACAACCCCCACCTGAGCTACACGGCACGGGTCCCTGTGGGTATCCGGGAATTCAACCTCACGCACTTGCAACCTGCCACCCGTTATGAAATCTGCCTTACTGTCATGTCCTCTGTCCCCAAGTCCTCAGCTGCTGGTGGTTACACAGACCTCCCTACATCTGTAGAAACATCTGCTAGAACTTCGACATCTGTGAGTTCGCTGGAAGTGGGCTTAACAACCACAGAGGTGTCTGTGTCTTCTGCAAGTCCCTTAGGCACCTCCAGAGGTCCTCCAGCCTTGCTTATGGCTCATCTCTTAGCAACAGTGGTCTCTTCCTCCACTTCCAAAGCTTCCTCGGCACCCTCTACCAGTCCCTGGCCAACCACAACCACTGCACCACCTGTCTGGCAGCTGCCCCGCATGCAACGCTCCTGCCTCAATGTCACCACCAAGGAGGCCTCGCTCTCTGTTGAACTGGTGGGAGGCTGGGCAGGAGGAGCAGCCCTGGCAGCTGTCACCGGCTCCTTGTTAGCAGCTCTGAGTGCTGTGCTCCTGCTTCTCTGTGCCTCGCGGAGGCTTAAGGAAAAAGGCTGTCGCCATTCACTCAAGAAGTACATGCAGCACGCAGCAGCCATTCCCCTCAATGAGGTCTACCCGCCACTGATCAGCTTGTGGGACGCGGAGGGGGACCCACCTCTGCCAATGGCTCCGTTGACACAACTGGCCCCATCCACCCTTCCAATTGCTCCACTTCCACCTGCCACCACTTCCACAGTGGGAGGACCCAGTCTTCTTCTGCCACCCCCTCCCAGCCAGATTGACACTTCCAAGACCTATCTGTGGCAACAGCCGTGAATTTGGCAGGGCAGCCACACACAGCTCTTCTTCCATCCCTGGACAGGAAAGCCTTCGCTCCCCACAGATTTTTTAAGGGTATAAAGAGTGGGTTTTCCAGGTCTTCCCAAATCTATGTACTACTTGCCTCCTACCTTTTCTCCTTGCACTCTATCTCTCACATACACACACACACCGCAACTCTATGCCCTACTGGTAGGCAGTACCAGGAACCTGGTATGTAGGTTGGGGTGTTTTCTTTTTTAATCCAAGGTCTCACTGTGTAGTTGTAGCCAAATATAGGGAGGGGAGGGTCAGGCAGAGGATGACCGGGGCCCCTGGGACAGTGTAGCCCCTGGGGGGCAGGAAACAGAAACAATTTTGAATAAAGTTCTAGAGTTGGACAACACCAAGAGTGTCTGGGTGTATTTGTTGGGGCAGAAATACACACACACACACACACATACGGCACTGTGAGCAGTTATGTACTGTGTACTGGAACCAAACCTCTTGCCAAAATTGAACACACCAGAGAAAGAGAGAGCTTTCACCCAAGAAGGTTGAGATGTTCCCCTCTGGTGGACATTTCAGGGATGACAGGTCTGCTTTTCCTACTGGGCCGCACTACAGACTTTGAAGACAAAGTTTAGCATGAGTTGCTTGGCTTTCCTTTTCTAAAAAAGACAGTTATGCGAGGATTAATTGTGCTTCCTGATCAATTAACGAAGTGTCCAATGGGTGAGTGTCTGCTGTGGTCTCATCTTGTTGTTTCAAATAATAATAATAACAATAATAACTTTATTTTTGTACCACGTCTCCACCTCCCCAACACAAGGTGCCTATAAAATATGCATAAAATGAACACACAGTACAATACAAAAAAGTAAAACCAATAGCACATAAAACAGCAATTGAAAACTCAGAACAATGCCCAATTATCTATGGCAGTGTTTCTCAACCTTCCTAATGCCACAACCCCTTATTACAGTTCCTCATGTTGTGGTGACCACCAACCATAAAATTACTTTTGTTGCTATTTCACAACTGTGATTTTGCTACTGTTGGGAACTGTAATGTAAATATCTGATATGCAGGATGTATTTTCATTCACTGGACCAAATTTGGCACAAATACCCAATACAACCAAATTTGAATACTGGTGGGGTTCAGGCGAATTGATTTTGGGAGTAGTACTTGCTGGGATTGATAGTCCATCTACAATCAAAGAGGATTCTGAACTCCACCAACAATGAAATGGAGCCAAGCTTGGCATACACATCTCCCATGGCCAATAGAAAATATTGGAAGGGTTTGGTGGGCATTAACCTTGAGTTTTGGAGTTGTAGTTCATCTACATCCAGAGAGCACTGTGGACTGAAACAATGATGGATCTGAACCAAACTTGGCATGGATACTCAATATGCCCAAATGTGAACACTGGTGGAGTTTGGGGAAAAATAGACCTTGACATGTTGGAGTTGTAGTTGCTGGGATTTATAGTTCACCTACAATCAAAGAGCATTCTGAACCCCACCAACGATAGAATTGGGCCAAACTTCCCACACAGAACCCCCATGACCAACAGAAAATACTGTGTTTTCTAATGGTCTTTGGCGACCACTCTGATACACCCTCGCGACCCCCACAGGGGTCCCGACCCCCAGGTTGAGAAACCCTGACCTATGGTGACAACTGCGGTAAGACATGGCCAAACCATAAACAAGACAAGGGAATGGGATAGTGCAAATTGTAGCTAAGGAACAAAGGGAAGTCTGGGTTCAAAACTGCCCCTCCTCCATTTTTACATTATTAATTCACATGCCCCTAACCCTAACCCTTCACATTAGGATCCCCCAGTGGGACAATGGGTTAAACCCTTGTGCTGGCAAGACTGAACACCGACAGGTCGGAGGTTCGAATCCAGAGAGAGCGCGGATGAGCTCCCTCTGTCAGCTCTGGCTCCCCATGCAGGGACACGAGAGAAGCCTCCCACAAGGATAGTAAAACATCTTGGTGTCCCCTGGGCAACATCCTTGCAGATGGCCAATTCTCTCACACCAGAAGTGACTTGCAGTTTCTCAAGTTGTTCCTGACATGAAAAAAAACCCTCCACATTCACTAACAATAGTAGTACAATGTATTGTCGAAGGCTTTCATGGCTGGAATCACTGGGTTGTTGTAGGTTTTTTTGGGGTTATATGGCCATGTTCTAGAGGCATTCTCTCCTCACAACCTCTGAGGATGCTTGCCATAGATGCAGGCGAAACGTCAGGAGAGAATGCCTCTAGAATATGGCCATATAGCCTGAAAAAGCCTACTACAACCCCATAGTGGTACAGTCTCCCCTTGAAAGTGAAAAAACATGAATAAAGAAATCACTTTTTTTTAACCTGAAAGAGCACCTTCCTAGGAATTTCTAGGTTTTCAATCATATCTTTATGATCAATATTACCTTAGTGTTCTCTCTAGAAATCTCTACATCCTCAAATATGAGTGGAAGAAGTTGACCATAGAGTCATACTGGAGGCTGTAGAGATTACTGGAAAGAACATTTTAAATAAAATCCATGAATGATCAAATCCACAAAAGTCTAAAACGGCAGATGTGGAGAGATGACAGCAACGACATTTGAAACAGTTCTGAGATTGAGTCCTGGTAGAAGTAGTCGTTTGAGTGGTAGACTAAGCTTCTGGAAGCCAGGTTTCAAATCTCAGCTTGTCCATGAATCCCAGTGGGTGACTATGGGCAAGTCATACTTTCTCAA